>NC_048566.1:38696418-39003561 GCF_013265735.2 Oncorhynchus mykiss
TGGACAACATTTAATCAACATTGAGCATAAAGGCCTTGTGATGAAGTGAGCGCTAGGCATCTCACCAGAAATGTAGTCTACTCTCTAGCTGCCTCCCGCCAATTCTGGGGCACACTTTCATTGTGTGAATTATTTCCAATTTGTTTGTTAAATATTGATTAATTCCCCACTAACTATATAACCAGTATTGAATTTACCGTTAAATCTCTGCATTAGCAGTAGCCTAATCCAGAATGTTAGTGTTTTATTACATCGGTAATTTCTGCTCATGAAAATATTATTGTAATGAATACTCAGGGAGAAAAAAGTGTAGATTCACACGCAGAGCGCAGCAGATGTTTATAAAACCTTCACAAAGGGCAGGAATCATGGTCACAGGCAATGGTCAAACACAGGTCGGTAGTCAAAAACAAACAATACCTCACAACCATCCAAACAGAAAGTATTGAACTAAATAGGGAGCTGATGAGACCAGGTGAGAAACGAACACAGGTGAAATCAATGAACAAAAATGAAAGACAGGGCTACGTTCAAGAACACAAAGAAAAAGAACACAAGGTTGACAAAGAAAAGAAAAGCAGAACCTTACAGTTATCACATTAATTTACTGTTCTCATTTTCGTAGTGGAAACTTCGATTATTGTGGATAGTCAGATTAATACAATAGTTTGAAATATAGGCTTCCTGGATCGGGCCCTTTTTTTCCATTTTCGCCTAAAATGACATACCCAAATCTAACTGCCTGTAGCTCAGGACCTGAAGCAAGGATATGCATATTCTTAATTTTATTTGAAAGGAAACACTTTGAAGTTTGTGGAAATGTGAAATTAATGTAGGAGAACATAACACATTAGATTGTTTTCCATTTTCTTTTCTCCATAATCTTTGAAATGTAAGAGAAAGGCCACATATTGAGTTAGGATGCTTGGTGTAACTTAGATTTTGTCAACAAGATGGCAGCAATGTGTGTGCAAAGTTTCAGACTGATCCAGTGAATAATTACATCACTACACAATATTTTGTATCAAGTCTGCCAGGAGTTTGCCCAAATGTGCCGAATTGGTCAATTTACATATTTTCAAGAACATAACTATAGAGAACATACAAATATGCTATGGTAATAAAAAAAATGTTTACACACTCCCAGGAATGTCATACATGATGAATCATTAGTTTCCGTACAGAAAATACGCTAACTTTCACACATCAAGCAAAACTATGCTGCATTTTATTTCTGGGACTCTCAGGATGACAAATCAGAGCAAGATTGCTGAATTTATTAAGTACATTATTTAACTTCAGAGGTGAATGTATCAAACCAGTTCCTGTGATAAAAGTGTTTTGTTGTTGTGCACTATCCTAAAACAATAGTATGATATACTGTAAATTGGACACTGCAGTTAGATTAACAAGAATATAAGCTTTCTGCCCATGTAAGATATGTCTATGTCCCGGAAAGTTGGCTGGTGTATACAACGTTTTCTAGTCACATTATCGCATATTGAGCAACAACCGTCCCGGTTTAGGGACACAGATCCCTAAAGGTAAATAAAATGCGGAAAATCGTCAATCAAAGGAAACGTTGTACCACAGCAACCATGTTATTTTTGCGAAGCCAAATTGATTCTGAGTTCGGACACAGAAAGTTTGTATGTGAAAACTATTTTTAAGATGCATACTTTCAGTTTTCACTTGCTTGCATAAGAGGGAGGGTTGCGCTAACGGTGCCGATCAAATGCACTTCTGGAATGCCGATTAAGCTAATTGCATGTCCTAATAATTCAAAAGATTGTTCAGAATACCAGGTGTTTTAATCGGCAGATGCTTACTTCGATTTTGAACTTAGGCCAATTAAGATAAGCAGAGTAAAGTGTTTACATGACTATTGCCGTACTCGGCCTACTGCCATAATCAGTTTCATGTTGAATTATTAGTGTGCATGTAAACATACACATTGGGGAATAATAACATATTGTACAGGATACATTGGTACTGTAGTGAAGCCGTCTCTGTAGTAATGCAAGGTCTCTTTCATGATCATGTGAAACGTCAATTGCTATGGAAATGCTGGGATGTGTTTTTCAATGATATTAAAGGTAATTACGATGGAACTATGATGGTGATACAATATGGAGCACAATTATCATCATGAATATTAAGGCTATATGCACTACATGTTACACACATAGACACTCAATTGTGCAAATTGGCAGAGTTATTATTTATTTGGACATCACACATTATAGTCTTACTCTTATACAGACATCGTACACACTCTCACTAAATCACATCCAATATCATACACATCAACTTACTTAGATTTACTACACACATAATATATTGTCTCAATTTACTAACATCTGTGGCATTGCTCACAGGCAAACAGGCAAGGGAATAAAACATATATTGCTAGAACCTATTTCTTGAATTCTAAATATCAGACTTTTGAAAGCACTAGATTTGACTGTCATAATAGCTCTGATGGCAGTAACTTTACAAGCACTAATTATGGTCAATTTAGACTGAGAATACTATCTAGTTATGGTAAGGGGTGAAATAAGTATAGCCAGTTATAATTTTAGCGGTTTAGCAGATTATTTAAAAAAAGAAGATCAGTCTTTACTTAGCTACAAGAAAATAAATATAATATACTGTTTAGAGGAAACTCACTCTACATCCTTAGATGAAGTTGCATGGAAAAAGGAATGGGGTGGTGAAATTATTTTCTGTCATGGACAAAGGAACTCAAGAGGTGTGACGATATTTATTAACAAAAAAATTGATCTGAATGTGCAAATAGTTAGGAATGAGTCGCAAGGAAGTTGGATCTTTTTGAATATGAAAGATTTGGCTCATTAATCTATATAGTCCAAATCAGAATGATCCATACTTCTTCGAAAATATTTATACCAATTAATTGAACCTACAGGCAACAAATGATCAAATCATTATGGTAGGAGACTATAACACAGTGTTAAGTACCTCAATGGTGTCACGAACACCATCGAAGGTGGCTCCCCTTCCTGTTCGGGTGGCGCTCGGCGGTCGTCGTCGCCGGTCTATTAGCTGCCACCGATCCCTTTTTCCTTTTCGTTTGTTTTTGTCTCATTGTTTTCACCTGTTCCTTTTTGGGGTTATGGGATGGGTGTTCGTTTTACCCGCTGGTGTTTGTGCGGGCTTGTTGGTTTGTTACGTTTGGTGATGTATCGTGTTTGTTTTGGGTTTTCGCTGTCCAGTGTTTGTAACTAGGTTTTGGGTTTGTTTAGCGCCAGTGTTTTAGGGCATTCACCCATGTTTGGACCTGTTACGTTTTGAAGGACATTAAAGCGCTTTTCCCGTTCACTTCGCTCTCTGCATTTGACTCCTCACTCATCACTCACCCGACGTTACAAATGGACTGTAAAGGAAATCACTCTACAAATTATCATCACCATGCCCTTAAGGAAATCACAAATATTATGGACACATTAGGAATAGTGAATATTTGGAGACTAAAAAATTCCGACCTAGTGAGATACACATGGAGGAGACTTAATCAAGCGAGTCGTCTTGACTACTTTCTTGTCTCTTTCTCTCTTGCATCAAAGGTTAAAAATGTTTCAATAGGAAACAGAATGCAATCGGATCTAATTGGACTTCACATAACTCTTATAGAATTTCCATGTGGACGGGGATATTGAACATTTTATCAAAGTTTACTGGAGGACAGCTTATTTTGAACAAAGACAAAATTATTCATAACTGAATTTTTCCAGTATAAAATAGGAACAGCAAATCCACTTATTGTTTGGGATACCTTTAAATGTACCTTCAGAGGTCGTTCAATTAAATATTCATCAATAATAAAAAATGTTTAAAAAATCTGGCTAAAGAGACAAGACAAATAAAGGAAATACTTTAACTAATAGTACAGGAGGATAGCAATAAGAACAATACTACTGAGATACAAAATAAGTTACAAGAAAAACATAAAGAACTTGAGGAACTTATTCTTGAATGATCTAATGTAATCTATTACAAATATAAAGCAAACTGGATGGAATATGCACAAAATGCACCACAAAATGCACAAAATTCTTCTTGAATCTCCAACACAGGAATGCTAACAAAAATCATTTTTGTTGACAGAGTCATTTATGATTCTCCAAATTATATTTTAAAAGATGAAGCTAAATATTTTAAGCAGATGTTCTCTTTTCCGTCTCATCCTCTCCCACTGAATGAAGATTACTGTAAGGAATTATTTCCAAATAATACAAAAAAATATAATTAACAAATGTTCAAAAAATATCAGTGCAAAGGCCAAATTACAGAGGAATAACTTTTTTGGGTCTATTAAATCTTTTCAGTCTGGAAAAAACCCAGGGCTTGATGGCGTACCGGTAGAGGTATATCAAGTATTTTTTGATATACTAAAAGCTCCACTGTTAGATTGTTTTAACTGCTCCTATTAAAATGGTTGTCTGTCAGGTACTCAGTAGGAAGGTCTGATTTCACTATTATTAAAAGAAGACCCAGATGGCAAATATAATTATCCAGTCTATCTAAAAAAAACTGGAGGCCCCTTACACTTCAATGTTGTGATGCAAAAATACTAGTGAAATGCATAGCACAAAAGGGTTTTACCAGCTATTGTTCATCCTGATCAGACAGGTTTTTTACATGGATGGTACATTGATAATATACGACAACTACTATAAATAATAAAACATCTAAGATGCCAGGCTTGGTATTTATAGCGGATTTTGAAAAGGCATTTGATAAAGTAAGACTGGATTTGATTTATGAAAGCGTAGATTTTTTCAATTTTGATTATTCTCTTATAAAATGGGTAAAAGTAATGTATAGCAACCCCAGGTGTAAAATAGTAAATAACGGCTACTTCTCAGAGAGTTTTGAATTGTCAAGAGGAGTTAAACAAGGGTGTTCGCTGTCACCATATCTATTGGTCATGGCCATCGAAATGCTAGCTATTAAAATCAGATCCAATAACAACATTAGAGGATTAGAAATCCAAGGCGTAAAAACAAAGGCTCAAGTTGATGACTCAAGCCAATGACTCAAGTTTTATATTAAGTCCGCAAGCTAGAGCCCTGCCATGTCTAACTGAAGATCTAGATCACTTTCCTGGACTCTCTGGACTAAAACCTAATTATGATAAGTGCACAATATTACATATTGGTTCTTTAAAAAATACAACTTTTACATTACCCTGCAGTTTACCTATAAAATGGGCTGGCAGTGAAGTAGACATACTTGGTATTCATATCACAAAAAAATATATTAATAAGCTCTCCACAATGAATTTCAATATAACTTGTAAAAATAGACACGATCCTGCAACCATGGAGAGATAAATACCTGTCTATTTATGGAAAAATTGCTCTGATTAACTCCTTAGTCATATCTCACTTTACTCACTTACTTATGGCACTGCCTAATCCTGATGATTCGTTTTTCAAATCATATGAGCAAAAAACATTTTGCTTTATCTTTGGCTTCAAACCAGACAAAATAAAGCGTACCTATCTATATAATGAATATGAATTGTGTGGGTTGAGATGATTACATATAAAAGCACTAAACCTCTCTCTAAAAGCTTCACTTATTCAAAAGATTTACTTGAACCCTAACAAAAGCTCTTCCATTGTTTAAAAATGGCCTTTTTGCCTTTGTGCAGATTGCAATGTCTCATTTTCAATTAATGGAAAATTATACATTTTTCAAAGTAGCTCTCTTTTTCAAACAAGCATTGCAGAGCTGGCTACAATATCAATTTCATCCCCCTGAAAATACAGAACAAATATTACAACAAATAATATGGCTGAACTCAAATGTGCTGGTTGATAAAATACCTGTATTTGTGGGAAAGATGTTTGAAAAGGGTATTTTGTTCTTAAATTATATTGTAAATTGGAATGGTAGATTTATGTCTTTCATTGAGTTATCAGAATTGTACGGGAAGGTCTGCTCAATCCAAGAGTACAACCAATTGATTACCCCAAAAATGGAGTGGGCAGATGGCAGCAGATGGAGGTAGGGAACTGGTCTATCTGCCCAATATAAAGGGTCAAAATTGGCGGAGGAATAAAAATAGCATTTATAGGAAAGTATACCAGTTTAATTTGAGGACCAGTATGGTGACAACTGTGCCATACAGATTGCAAAATAGTTGGGAAGAGATTTTTGATGTACCAATTCCTTGGTACAGAGTTTATGAGTTGATACATAAAATGAAGCAAGATTGTGTGAACTCTGATGAAATATTATGATTGAACCTTTTACTGCAGTGGGCTAAATCAGGGTCACAGAGTGTTCATTGGTAGTCTTAAACAAATCTACTTTGAAACAAAAGTACACAGCTCACACACATGGTTATGTGCTTAAAAAAGAAGACACGGGTACTATGTCAGATATAGAGTTGTAATGTTTAACATTTTGAGTATGCATCCCAATATTGCACTTTATATACATCACAGAAGACTGAAATATAACAAAACTGTTTGACGTAGAAACACCGGATTTTCTGCATTTATTGTTTATTAAATGTGAAATTCTGAAAACATAAATAACATTCCACCCATGAGGCCACTTGGTCAATTGACTGCAGGAAAGGGCTACACTATTTTACAAATGCAATGAAGAATTGGAAATGTCCTTTGACACCAGCTTATTGGTTGATGCCAATTTGGTAATGGTATGGTCCTGGGTCGGGCATATAGTAGATGGGTAGTCTGATAACGTCACACAAATTATGCTTGCGCAACGATGAAGGCCTTGTGGTGTTATTCTGAATGGTCAGATAGCTATCAACAAAGCTGTCATGTGGGGGATCGTTTCAGCTCGTTGTATCTTGTTATTGATACCATGTCTTGTTTTGAAGTGGTTTGACTCATGTCTATGCTAATATGGCAAAAAAATCACTAGCTAGCTAACCAACAACTGTAACAATATATTTGAGAGACAACAAGAGCTCATTGTGCAAATGTATTTATGTTTTCATTAAACATTGGGGGACAAAATATAGTTTACATGTTGTCAACAATCTAAGCCAAATCCTTACGTTTTACCCCGTAGTTGAGCATGTGTCGGTTTTAGGCCTACCTGTTTGTGTACCTGTAAGGCAGATCTGATTTGGTTTCTTAAGGGGAGGCTCTGCAGTATTACCCATACACTGTGTCCTTTCTGTTTAGGACAGGTTAACCCTGATTCAGAGGCTATTCCTTTTTGCTGTTGCCAGTGTATTATATTGTAAATCTAATATGAAGATGTGCTGTATATTTTGTACATCTAAATACATAAATACATCTACACTTTGAGCACTTCAACCTGCCTTGACTTCTGCTGATAAATATCCTGCCCTTACAGGGTTACTATATTTTTACAGGCCAATACATTGAATATCTAGAATCATTGGATGCAATACAGATATTCCAAAAATTATAGTCTCTACATGCTTCACAAACATGTTTACAGTATTACGTAGAGAGTAACACACTTGTAGGAAGCCTAACATTGTGTCATTATATTTTCTCTCCTGCTGATGAAACATACTAAAAGGCCTGCATTCTCCCTGTGGTTGCCAGGTTAGTTGAGGGATAGAGAGGGGCTTAGTTGAGTAGAGGGGCTGGAGGCTGGGTCAGAGAGTGGTGCAGGGTGGAGGAAGTCATCCTATCTGGGTTTTAGCTCATTGCTCTGCAGTAATATCAACCCTCCCTGCAGAGATGTGTGGCCAGTGGTGTGGGACCTCTATGAAGGCATTGGCCTGGCAACTGGCCCTGATTAGTTTCTCCAGTCTCCGGAACTCCTGTCAGTACACGGCATTAACCTAGGACACGACAGAATGACCTCCAACCAGACCGTGCCGTTAACCCTATGTATGTGTGTGCAGACACACATGCACACATACGTAAACAACTATACCGCTACCGGTAACACCTAGTTTACAGTGCTAAAACAACAGGCTAACGTCCAGAATGTAATAGGAAACAACGGGGAAATAAGACGGCAACGAACGCCGTAATAACCTGTTAATAGTTAGTATGTAGCTGCTAAATTCTGGCATAAAGTTATATGAATGTTCCTGATTGTTATGAAGACACTAAAATGTGTTACTGAAGAACTATCAATAATAGAGGCTAAGAAGCTAAAGTTATGTAGTAAGTGATTTAGGCCATTTCCCCTCTTCTCAGCAGCACCGTTGTCACGCCCTGACCTGAGTATTCTATGTTTTCTTTATATATTTTGGTTAGGTCAGGGTGTGACATGGGTGATGTATGTGTTTTTGAACTGTCTAGGGGTTTTGTAGGTTTATGGGGTGGTTTACCATCTAGGTGTTTATGTATGTCTATGGTTGCCTAGATTGGTTCTCAATTAGAGGCAGTTGTTTGTCGTTGTCTCTGATTGGGAACCATATTTAGGTAGCCTGTTTTGTATTGCGGTTCGTGGGTTATTGTCTATGTGATGTTGCATGTTTGCACTCAGTATTTATAGCGGTCACGTTCGTTTTGATATTTTGTTTGTTTAGTGTACTTTGTGTTTTCCGTCAATCATTAAAGTATGCATTCACACCACGCTGCACTTTGGTCTACTCAATAGGATGATCGTGACAGAATAACCCACCAACAATGGACCAAGCAGTGTGGTAACGGCCAGCAGCAGCAGCGACAAAGAACGCAGGACTAATGGACTTTGGAGGAGATTCTAGACGGCGAAGGACCCTGGGCACAGCCAGGGGAATATCGCCGCCCCAAAGCAGAGCTGGAGGCAGCGAAAGCAGGGAGGTGCCAGTAAGAGGAGGCAGCATGGCAGCACGGCTGGAAGCCCGAGAGGCAGCCCCAAAAATGTCTTGGGGGGTGGCACAGGGGGAGTGTGGCAGAGTCAGGAGTCAGACCTGAGCCAACTCCCCTTGCTTACCGTAAGGAGCCAAGGATGGAACCAGAGCCGGTCAGGGCGGTATTGGAGCTGAGCGAAGCAGAGACAGTGAAGGGGTTAATGGGGAGATTGGAGGAGAGAGTTATGAGGGAGGTGCTGTGTTGGTGCCTGAGGCACGACATCCGCCCGACGGAGCGTGTCGGGGATTTGATGTCACCTGGGTCAGCTCTCCATACTCGTCCTGAGGTGCGTGCTAGCCATCTGGGGAAGACTGTGTCAGCCCCACGCACCAGGCCTCCTGTGCGCCTCCCTAGCCCTGCACGTCCTGTGCCAGCTCAGCGTTACAGTTCTCCGAGCCGTGCTTACCGTGGCGGGCGTTGTACTGGTCAAGCACCTTGTTATGTGGTGGAGCACAAGGTGTCCCCAGTACACGTGCTTGCACGGTGCGCTACATCCCAGCTCCCCGCATCTGCCGGGCTAGGGTGAGGATCCAGCCAGGGCAGATGGTGCCAGCCCTGCTCTCAAGATCTCCAGTACGCCTTCACGGTCCGGTCTATCCGGTGCCACCTCCACGCACCAGCCCTCCGGTGGCAGCCCCCCGCACCAGGCTGTCTCTCCATCTCATCCCTACAGGTGCTCCCGCCTTTTCCAGCGCTGCCAGAGCCTTCCTCCTGCCTAGCGCTGCCAGAGTCTCCCGTCTGTCCTGAGCCGCTAGAGTCTCCCGTCTGTCCTGAGCCGCTAGAGTCTCCCGTCTGTCCTGAGCCGCTAGAGTCTCCCGTCTGTCCTGAGCCGCTAGAGTCTCCCGTCTGTCCTGAGCCGCTAGAGTCTCCCGTCTGTCCTGAGCCGTCAGAGCCGCCAGTCTGTCCTGAGCCGTCAGTCAGCCAGGACCTGCCAGAGCCGTCAGTCAGCCAGGACTTGCCAGAGCCGTCAGTCAGCCAGGACCTGCCAGAGCCGTCAGTCAGCCAGGAGCTGCCAGAGCCACCAGTCAGCCAGGAGCCGCCAGTCAGCCAGGAGCCGCCAGGAGCCGTCAGAGCCGCCAGGAGCCGCCAGAGCCGCCAGTCAGCCAGGAGTTGCCAGAGCCGCCAGTCAGCCAGGGGCCGCCAGAGCCGCCAACCAGCCAGGAGCTGCCAGAGCCATTTGTCAGCCAGGACCTGCCAGAGCCGTCAGCCAGCCAGGAGCTGAAAGAGTCATCAGCCAGCCAGGAGCTGCCAGAGCCGCCTGTCACGCCGGCGATGCCGGAGTCGCCCTCCTGTCCGGAGCCGCCAGAGTCGCCCTCCTGTCCGGAGCCGCCAGAGTCACCCTCCTGTCCGGAGCCGCCAGAGGCTCCCTCCTGTCCCGAGCTGCCAGAGTCGCTCCTCAGTCCAGAGGCGCCTTTCCGTCCAGTGGCGCTCTCTACGATGATCTTCAGTCTGGGGCCCGCTGCGAGGGTCCCCGCTCCTGAGGCGCGACTTAAGTGGGCCAAGACTGGGGTAGAGCAGGGTCCACGTCCCAGGCCCGAGCCGCTGCCGTGAAAGAGGCCCACCCGGACCCTCCCCTTTAGATTAGGTGTTTGCGTCCAGAGTCCGCACCTTTATGGGGGGGTACTGTCATGCCCTGACATGAGTATTCTTTGTTTTCTTTATATATTTTGCTTAGGTCAGGGTGTGACATGGGTGATGTACAGTGGGGCAAAAAAGTATTTAGTCAGCCACCAATTGTGTAAGTTCTCCCACTTAAAAAGATGAGAGAGGCCTGTAATTTTCCTCATAGGTACACTTCAACTATGACAGACAAAATAAGAAAATAAAATCCAGAAAATCACATTGTAGGATTTTTTATGAATTTATTTGCAAATTATGGTGGAAAATAAGTATTTGGTCACCTACAAACACGCAAGATTTCTGTCTCTCACAGACCTGTAACTTCTTCTTTAAGAGGCTCCTCTGTCCTCCACTCGTTACCTGTATTAATGGCACCTGTTTGAACTTGTTATCAGTATAAAAGACACCTGTCCACAACCTCAAACAGTCACACTCCAAACTCCACTATGGCCAAGACCAAAGAGCTGTCAAAGGACACCAATAACAAAATTGTAGACCTGCACCAGGCTGGGAGGACTGAATCTGCAATAGGTAAGCAGCTTGGTTTGAAGAAATCAACTGTGGGAGCAATTATTAGGAAATGGAAGACATACAAGACCACTGATAATCTCCCTCGATCTGGGGCTCCACGCAAGATCTCACCCCGTGGGGTCAAAATGATCACAAGAATGATGAGCAAAAATCCCAGAACCACACGGGGGGACCTAGTGAATGACCTGCAGAGAGCTGGGACCAAAGTAACAAAGCCTACCATCAGTAACACACTACGCCGCCAGGGACTCAAATCCTGCAGTGCAAGGCGTGTCTCCATGCTTAAGCCAGTACATGTCCAGGCCCGTCGGAAGTTTGCTAGAGAGCATTTGGATGATCCAGAAGAAGATTGGGAGAATGTCATATGGTCAAATGAAACCAAAATATAACTTTTTGGGAAAAGCTCAACTCGTCGTGTTTGGAGGACAAAGAATGCTGAGTTGCATCCAAAGAACACCATACCTACTGTGAAGCATGGGGTTGGAAACATCATGCTTTGGGGCTGTTTTTCTGCAAAGGGACCAGGACGACTGATCCGTGTAAAGGAAAGAATGAATGGGGCCATGTATCGTGAGATTTTGAATAAAAACCTCCTTCCATCAGCAAGGGCATTGAAGATGAAACGTGGCTGGGTCTTTCAGCATGACAATGATCCCAAACACACCGCCCGTGCAACGAAGGAGTGGCTTCGTAAGAAGCATTTCAAGATCTTGGAGTGGCCTAGCCAGTCTCCAGATCTCAACCCCATAGAAAATCTTTGGAGGGAGTTGAAAGTCTGTGTTGCCCAGCAAGAGCCCCAAAACATCACTGCTCTAGAGGAGATCTGCATGGAGGAATGGGCCAAAATACCAGCAACAATGTGTGAAAACCTTGTGAAGACTTACAGAAAACGTTTGACCTCTGTCATTGCCAACAAAGGGTATATAACAAAGTATTGAGATAAACTTTTGTTATTGACCAAATACTTATTTTCCACCATAATTTGCAAATAAATTCATTAAAAATCCTACAATGTGATTTTCTTGATTTTGTTTTCTCATTTTGTCTGTCATAGTTGAAGTGTACCTATGATGAAAATTACAGGCCTCTCATCTTTTTAAGTGTGAGAACTTGCACAATTGGTGGCTGACTAAATATTTTTTTGCCCCACTGTATGTGTTTTTGTACTGTCTATGGGTTTTGTAGGTTTATGGGGTTGTTTACCATCTAGGTGTTTATGTATGTCTATGGTTGCCTAGATTGGTTCTCAATTAGAGGCAGCTGTTTATCGTTGTCTCTGATTGGGAACCATATTTAGGTAGCCTGTTTTGTATTGTGGTTCGTGGCTTATTGTCTATGTGATGTTGCATGTTTTCACGCCGTATTTATAGTGGTCACGGTCGTTTTGATATTTTGTTTGTTTGTTTAGTGTACTTCGTGTTTTTCGTCAATCGTTAAAGTATGCATTCACACCACGCTACACTTTGGTCTACTCAATACGACGATCATGACAACCGTCTGTACTTATTAAGAATGTACAGTACTTGGAATTTTTCTAGATTTTCTGTTTATTTAACAGAAACGTTTGAGGAACTGGTCATTTCTTTATACTGTAGTTCCAGTGTACCCACTATTCTAAAGCAAACCATGTACTTCACTGTTCCTTTCTTTATAACTTTACTTTTAGGTACATCAGATTTAATGTCATGCAATTTCTCCACAGACAGATGAACACAAGCACAAGTAATTAAGCTGTTATGTTCATTAATGGAACTTAATTTATTGTTAGTGTAGCCGCATTGTGCATGTAGATTTTCTGGACAGGGCACACTGCCGCCGTTTAGTGTATTTTATTACTGGATGAGATTAAATAACTGCAGTGAATACATGCAATGCAAAGCAATTACATACAATGGCGAGCCTCTCTATGCTCTACACACCTCTCCTCAGCAAGCATCAAGGCTCATAGTACAGACTTGATAGACAACAGTACATGACCAAAAGTATGTGGACACCTGCTCGTTGAACATCTCATTCCAAAATCATGTGCATTGATATGGAGTTGGTCGCCCCTGTGCTGCTATAACAGCCTCCACTCTTCTGGGAAGGCTTTCCACTAGATGTTGGAACATTGATGCGGGGACTTGCTTCTATTCAGCCATTAGCATTAGTGAGGTCAGACAACTATGTTGGGCGATTAGGCCTGGCTCACAGTCGGCGTTCCAATTCATCCCAAAGGTGTTCGGTGAGGTTGAGGTCAGGGCTCTGTGCAGGCCAGTCAAGTTCTTCCACACAGATCTCGACAGACAATTTCTGCATGGACCTTGCTTTGTGCACGGGGGCATTGTCATGCTTAAACAGGGAAGGGCCATTCCCAAACTATTGTCACAAAGTTAGAAGCACATAATCGTCTAGAATGTCATTGTATGCTATAGCGTTAAGATTTCCCTTCACTGGAACTAAAGGGCCTAACTCGAACTATGAAAAACAGCCCCAGACCATTATTCCTCCTCCACCAAACTTTACAGTTGGCACTATGCATTGGGGCAGGTAACGTTCTCCTGGCATCCGCCAAACCCAAATTTGTCCGTTGGACCGCCAGATGGTGAAGTGTTTCGACTGCTCCAGAGTCCAGTGAGGGCGAGTTTTACACCACTCCACCCGATGCTTGGGATTGCGCATGGTGATCTTAGACTTGTGGGAGGCTGCTCAGCCATGGAAACTAATTTCATGAAGCTCCCACAAACAGTTATTGTGCTGACGTTGCTTCCAGAAGCAGTTTGGAACTCGGTAGTGAGTGTTGCAACCGAGTACTGTCGTGGTAATTTCCTGTATTACTAAGTGAAAGTTTACAAACCACACACAAGTCAGAGTTATACTTTAAACTTCATATTTTAATAATATGAGCTTCACCATAGCCCTTTGACTCTCAGATCAATTGTGTCTATAAATGAATTCTGAGAGTGCTTACAAATGAATACTTCATCTTTTATAGCCAAGATACACCCCTCTCAACTCACAATGACGAACCACAGATCTTAGAAACTTCACAAAGGGCATTTTACTTGAAAGAGGAGATAGCCAGATAGCATTAGCTATAAGTGATCGTTCAGTTTGCTCTCTAAGACGAGGTTCTACTTCTCGTTCTTGGTACTTCCTATTACCAAAACATTACCTCATCCAATGGCATATATCAATTGTCAATTCTAGATACTCCCATCTCAAATACAACCCACCCCTGGACAAGCTCCCTGAGAGGAGTGAGCCTCTAGGTCATATACTATGAAAGATACGTTTCAACATCAGAGGGGACATACAATGGTTCCAGACACTGCCATACTCCTCCCCCCAATGGGAAAAGGAGGGAGTGACTGGAGTACAGACATAGTGGAGCCCTTCAGATGGTTTCACAGATACAGTATATTCATTATGAAGACAATGTTCAAACCTGACTTCTCCCTTTCTGATATTCTGCGTATTACCAGACATGTAAAAGACAAGCCTGACCTCTCCCCTCTCTGGGTCCCAAGTGACTTTTCCCTAGAGAAGAGAGAGGAAAAAGCAACTGCCAACAGTATAGTCCAAAAGAAGACATTCTAATGACAAGTATAAAGTAAATAAAACATCTTATTTACCTATGTTACCTAACTAATTCTGATTCAGCTACGACAGTACTGACGATTTTTATGCGCTAAGTGCTTCAGCACATGGCAGTCCCATTCTGTAAGCTTGTGTGGCCTACCACTACACGGCTGAGCCGTTGTTGCTCCTAGACGCTTCCACTTCACAACAACAGAACTTATAGTTGAGCGGGGCACCCCTAGCATGGCAGGAATTTGATGAACTGACTTGTTGGAAAGGTGGCATCCTATGATGGTGCCACGTTGAAAGTCACTGAGCTCTTCAGTAAGGCCATTTGTCTATGGAGATTGCATGGCTGTGTGCTCTATTTTATACATCTGTCAGCAACAGGTGGCTGAAATAGCAGAATCCACTAATTTATAGGGGTGTCCACATAATTTTAAGTGCCATTATTCAATAGTGACATAGTCTGAATAAAAGAGTTACATTTATAAAAAATACAAAATATATTCATAAATTAATTTAGGGGGCACGCATTCTACATTCCAAAAGACCACTGGTTAATACAAATGCATAGAACAATGTGAAATAGCAAAGAATACAACGTTGAATCAACGTTGTTTCCACGTTATTTCAATGAGATGACATTGAACCAATGTGGAATAGACCTTCAATTGACGTCTTGTCCCAGTGGGACTCTTGTTGGCCATTTTACCTGTATGAGATAAATACATGCAGCAGTGAGTTTATGCAAAGCAATGACATGAACCAATGAATGACAACTGGCGAGCCTCTTTGCTTGTATGCTGCACAAACGAGAGGAGTCCAGCTGCGACATCATCTCTTGGAGCAGTCATCCCTCAGGGTCTCTGTGCTGCCACCTATTGATTTGTCATCTCAGTGACACGCCTCTCAGGAAAGGTGGGGGTTTCGAAAGGTTCCACTCAATTATCGGACTTTACATTTTTTATTTTTTTTAATGTATCACTCAATGTGAACTGTCTTTGAACATTACCTACCAGTAGCCATGTATGTATTGTTATCTTTTTCGTAAATGTAAATGCTAGCTAACATTAGCTACCTTAACTTGTAAAAAAAAATGCATTCATTTGAAAATGTATTTTTTATTCTTGAATATTTGAAATTATAATAATAATTGTAATATCAAGTCATGGCAGTTCTAGTAGTTATGGAGTTACAAGCGTTTCTCCTTATATGGTTGCTCCTCACCAATAGTTCGCTAGTATCACAACAACATTAGGACTTTTTATGAACTGTACATTAACATGTTATAGACTTTTAGCTAATACACCGGACCATTCACAAATACATACCTCCCCTCTTTAAGCCTCAAAGCAGAGAAGGAGTAGAGTGAGCGCACAGTTTCCACTAGTTACCACAGTCATAAAGTAAAAATGGTCTATGTTATAAACATTTATGAAAACAGAAATGTGCTTTTTGGTCAAATTTAAGGTTAGGGTTAGCATTGTGGTTAAAGTTAGGGTTCAGAGTGCATGCTTGTCTGACTACTCTAGACCAATGCAATCTATCAGATTCTCATCAATGCTGTGAATTTCCAGCATTCAAGTGCTGTGAATTTCATGTCTGCCTTTTGCAATTGAGAATCACTCTCTGATGGATTGCTTTGGTCTGGAGTAATATTGGCCTCCCGTGTGGCACAGGAGTCTAGGGCACTGTATTGCAGTGCTAGAGGTGTTGCTACAGACCCTGGTTTGTTCCCAGACTGTGTCACAACCAGCCGTGATCGGGAGTCTAAAAAGATGTGTCTTGTGCCCTCAGACCCTCAAAAAGCTCTACATCTGCACCACCGTGAGCATCTTGGTATGGCACCACTTGGTATGGCAACTACTTGGCATTCAACCGTAAGGCACTATAGAGGATAGTGCATACAGCCAAGCTCCCTGCCACCCAGGATCTCTATATCAGGCGCTGTCAGTGGAAGGTCCAAAACCATCCAAGCAACAGACTGTTCTCTCTGCTACTGCACGGCAACCGGTACCAATTCACCAAGTCTGGAACCAACAGGACCCTGAACAGCTTCTACCCACAAGTCATAAGACTTCTAAACAAGACTGCTAAATAGCTAATCAAATGGCTACCTAGACTACTCGCGTTTACCCTTTTTTTGCACTAACTCTCTTGCACTGACTATGCACAGGCACAGACTCACAAATACTTTCACTGACAACTTTCACTGACAACTTTCACTGACAACCCAACACACACATACACACACTACAAACGCACATAACATGCACACACATGCATACTGATGCCACACACACACTCACACACACCAAATAAGCTGCTGCTAGTCACTTTACTCCTACCTATACGTACAGTAGATACAGTGCATTCGGAAAGTAGTCAGACCCCTTGACTTTTCCACATTTTGTTATGTTACTGCCTTATTCTAAAATTGATTCAATTGTTTTTTTCCCTCATCAATCTACACACAAAAGCCTAATGACAAAGCAAAAACAGGTTTTTGAAATGTTTGCAAAAAATGTAAAATAAATATAACATTTACGTAAACATTCAGACCCTTTACTCAGTACTTTGTTGAAGCACCTTTGGCAGCGATTACAACCTTGAGTCTTCTTGGGTATGACGCTACAAGCTTTGCACACCTGTATTTGGGGAGTTTCTCACAATCTTCTCTGCAGATTCTCTCAAGCTCTTTCAGGTTGGATGGGGAGCGTCGCTGCACAGCAATTTTCGGGTCTCTCCAGAGATGTTCGATCGGGTTCAAGCCTGGGCTATGGCTGGGCAACTCAAGGACATTCAGAGACTTGTGCCGAAGCCACTCCTGCATTGTCTTGGCTGTGTCCTGTTGGAATGGTGAAAAACCTTCGCCCCAGTCTGAGGTCCTGAGCGTTCCGGAGTAGGTTTTCCTCAAGGATCTCTCTGTACTTTGCTCTGTTCGTCTTTCCCTCGATCCTGACTAGTCTCCCAGTCCCTGTTGCTGAAAAACATCCCCACAGCATGATGCTGCCACCAATATGCCTCACCGTAGGGATGGTGCCATGTTTCCTCCAGACGTGACGCTTGACATTCAGGCCAAAGAGTTCAATCTTGGATTCATTAGAGCAGAGAATCTTGTTTCTCATGGTCTGGAGGTCCTTTCGGTGCCTTTTGGCAAACTCCAAACAGGCTGTCATGAGCCTTTTACTAAGTAGTGGCTTCCGTCTGGCCACTCTGCAATAAAGGCCTGATTGGTGGAGTGCTGCAGAGATGGTTGTCTTTCTGGAAGGTTCTCCCATCTCCACAGAGGAACTCTGGAGTTCTGTCAGAGTGACCATCTGGTTCTTGGTCACCTCCCTGACCAAGGCCCTTCTCCTCCGATGTCTCAGTTTGGCAGGGCGGCCAGCTCTAGGAAAAGTCTTGGTGTTTCCAAACGTCTTCCATTTAAGAATGATGGAGGCCACTGTGTTCTTAGGGACCTTCAACGCTGCAGAAATGTTTTGGTACCCTTCCCCAGGTCTGTGCCTCAACACAATCCTGTCTCGGAGCTCTACGGACAATTCTTTTGACATCATGGCTTGGTTTTTGCTCTGACATGCACTGTCAACTGTGGAACCTTATATAGACAAGTGTGTGCCTTTCCAAATCATGTCCAATCAATTTAATGTACCACAAGTTAAATTAACTCCAATCAAGTTGTAGAGACATCTCAAGGATGATCAATGGAAACAGGATGCACTGACCTCCATTTCATGTTTCATAGCAAAGGGTCTGAATACTTGTAAATAAGGTATTTCAGATTTGTATTTTTAAATATGGGGTATTATGGGGTATTGTGTGTAGATTGATGAAGACAAAAAGTAATTTAATCAATTTTAGAATAAGTCTGTAATGTAACAAAATGTGGAAAAAGGGAAGGCGTCTGAATACTTTTTGAACCCACTGTATACTGAAACTATGGTGAAACTATAAAGAAATGACAAGTAAGTTACATAATAGTTACTTAAGTACAGTGCCGAAATAACTTGGTGATGCACGGAAAGTAATAGGAAACAACAGCGAAACAAGACAGCAACAACAAGGTAACTACCCAACTATAACCAAAGACACAAAAGGTACGTTTTGAGGTTAGACCACATACAGTACATGTATGATGTTGTTTCTCAAACAATTCTGTTAAATAAACAGTCTTTCTACAAAAGTTCCAAGTACATTCTTAATAAGTATAAACAGTGCTGCTGAGAAGAGGGAAAATGGCCTTAAATACTTACTATATAACTTTTGCTAAGTTCTTCAGTAAAGAATAATTGTTTCTACATAACAACCAGAGAAATGTATATACAGTTGAAGTCGGATGTTTACATACACCTTAGCCAAATACATTTAAACTCCATTTTCACAATTCCTGACCTTTAATCCTAGTAAAAATTCCCTGTTTAGGTCAGTTAGGATCTCCACTTTATTTTAAGAATGTGAAATGTCAGAATAATAGTAGAGAGAAGGATTTATTTCAGCTTTAATTTCTTTCATCACATTCCAAGTGGGTCAGAAGTTTACATACACTCAATTAGAATTTGGTATCATTGCCTTTAAATTGCTTAACTTGGGTCAAACGTTTTGGATAGCTTTCCACAAGCTTCCCACATTAAGTTGGGTGAATTTTGGCCATTCCTCCTGACAGAGCTGGTGTAACTGAGTCAGGTTTGTAGGCCTCCTAGCTCGCACACGCTTTTTCAGTTCTGCCCACACATTTTCTATAGGATTGAGGTCAGGGCTTTGTGATGGCCACTCCAATACCTTGACTTTGTTGCCATTATGCTTGGGGTCATTGTCCATTTGGAAGATCCATTTGCGACCAAGCTGATGTCTTGAGATGTTGCTTCAATATATCCACATAGTTTTCCTCACTCATGATGACATCTATTTTGTGAAGTGCACCAGTCCCTCCTGCAGCAAAGCACCCCCACAACATGATGCTACCACCCCCGTGCTTCACGGTTGGGATGGTGTTCTTCGGCTTGCAAGCCTTCCCTTTTTTCCTCCAAACATAACGATGGTCATTATGGCCAAACACTTATATTTTTCTTTCATCAGACCAGAGGACATTTCTCCAAAAAGTACGATCTTTGTACCCATGTGCAGTTGCAAACCGTAGGGTGGCTTTTTTATCGCGGTTTTGGAGCAGTGGCTTCCTCCTTTGCTCAGCGGCCTTTCAGGTTATGTCGATATAGGACTCATTTTACTGTACCTGTTTCCTCCAGCATCTTCACAAGGTCCTTTGCTGTTGTTCTCGGGTTGATTTGCACTTTTCGCACCAAAGTACATTCATCTCTAGGAGACAGAACGCGTCTCCTTTCTGAGCGGTAATGACAGCTGCGTGGTCCCATGGTGTTTATACTTGCCTACTATTGTTTGTACAGATGAACGTGGTACCTTCAGGCGTTTGGAAATCGCTCCCAAGGATGAACCAGACTTGTGGAGGTCTACAATTTTTTTTCTGAGGTCTTGGCTGATTTCTTTTGATTTTCCCATGATGTCATGCAAAGAGGCACTGAGTTTAAAGGTAGGCCTTGAAATACATCCACAGGTACACCTCCAATTGACTCAAATTATGTCATTTAGCCTATATGAAGCTTCTAAATCCATGACATAATTTTTTTGAATTTTCCAAGCTGTTTAAAGGCACAGTCAACTTAGTGTATGTAAACTTCTGACCCACTGGAATTGTGATACAGTGAAATTATAAGTGAAATAACCTGTCTGTAAACAATTGTTGGAAAACATACTTGTGTCATGCACAAAGTAGACGTCCTAACCGACTTGCCAAAACTATAGTTTGTTAACAAGAAATTTGTGGAGTGGGTGAAAAACGTGTTTTAATGACTCCAACCTAAGTGTATGTAAAATTCCGACTTCAACTGTAACTTTACATCAGTATTTAGCAGCTAAATAGTAACTATTAACAGGTTATTACCTCGTTTTTACCTGGTCGTTGCAGTCTTATTTTGCTGTTGTTTCATATTACTTTCCAGATGTTACCCTGTTGTTTTAGCACTCTGAACTAAAGTGCTACCACCCTGGTACCTACCAAACAAATTGATTAACCTGAAATGCACAGACAAACTGGCCACATCCACACACTTGCCTAACCTCTCCTTACCCTTGAAGTAACAAATCACACACATACAATACACATTTGTTTTTGACTCAAGCCAGCCTTAATGCTACTCCCTTAGCCTTACACATATTCATAGGCGGCATGTCCAATAAGCTAAGCTTCCCTTAAGTAAATTGAATGGAACTTGCCAAAATGATATAGTCCTGTCTATACACAAAAAAATAAAATCCTTCAAAACACTACCCTATAGAGCATGATTTAGCCACAGAGGATTATTATCTTGTTTTATTTTTAAATAGCGGTGGATTGTTTTAAATTACCAGCACATACAGCCGGGAAGCTCGCAATATAGGAAGCGTGCAGTTTGGGCAAGCATGCAGCAAATATCAGAGCTGATTGTTGACATATCCCCGGTGAGTGCGCATATTCACTGTCTTTATCATTGGGTGAGTCAGTGGCAAGTTATTTTACAAGTTACATAGCCTACAATGTTTCCCCTTTTCATAGGCCTCAATTAGATGGTTGCATTCAAGACAATATTGCTTTTATTGATCTCAGTTTGTCATTTTCAGCAAATCAGAATACCCTGTCATTTTGTGGTATTAAAGATTAGGCTCACGTCTCCAGTCATGGCAAGTAAAGTGTTGTACAATTGCATGAAATGTGTTTATAAAACTACATTTTTCTTGTGTCCTGCTAAAGAATGTTCCTCTAGCTGAAAAAAATAGCTTCCCCCAAACTTGAAACCCACATGCAGCCTATTGACATACTCAAAAAACACACACAAACGATAGCTTTGGCTTGATATTTCCTTGCAAGGTAGGCCTAAGGAGTGCATCAACCCAGCATGAGACAATGTAAAGGGTGACATCTAGTGGGAAAAACTCTTCTGTACCATAGAGTATATCAATTATAGTTAACTAGAGCCTACACTCCACGAGGGCAGATACTTATCACTGTATAAAAACATTTACACTGTAGGTTAAGCCTATATCATCACTGGGGGGGGGGGGGGGGGGGGGTTGTAGCTGGTCCAATTAGAGGCCTTATTTCTTTCAATTATTATATATTTTTATTCTGCACCCTCAGCACCTATAGGTATAACATGTCCATAATTTTGGTGAATTTATTTACAAATCAGACTTTACGGTGAAAGCATAAGGGCAGGGTTAGTTTCAGTTTCAGAAATTCAAGAATTGAATTTGACTTCTCGGCTAGGACTGAGAAAATGTGGCTCTACAGTAACGTAGGCTGTAATTTGGGAGGACTTTAACAAGTTGGGGCGGTGGCCACACAGGAATAAAGGAAGGACACTTTTGAGCACGAGAGAGGGAGGTGCTACGTTTGCGAAGTCATAACCATAGCGTACATCAGAAATGCAAAATGTATGGTCAAGGTGAAAATGGAGCACCACGAAGAGGGAAACTAGTTGAAAGTTAAGGTAAATTCTAAACGCCATTGTCAGTGTTGTGTATTTGTACAAAGCTAATGATTTACTATGTTAGTTTCACTGAAACGTCATATGACTCTGATTTACGTGTCACCTGTACTTGTATTCCACTGTCATGAGAAAAACACAGCGCCAGGCTCTCCTGTACAAACGAATACACTAATCCGTTGTCTGCCTCTGCATTGTCGGCCTTTGTAATGTAACGTAGTTTTTGTATATGCTATTTTATTATTTACATGGGTAAATAATGTTATATTGGTTCGGGATTCATCTAGTTATTTACTTTCATGATTCGTCCAGGGTGCTTCAGGCTATGGTAATGTTGAATAACATTTGGGAAGTTTACAATAGGTTTACCAGTTTAATTGTGTAGTTTCTGTGATACATTGCAATAAACTAAAAACGGTTTGCAATTGCTGTAGACCTATGACACTTTAGCCTAATGTGAATACAAAGATATTAGGCCTGAAAAAGTAAAACACATGTAATGCAGTACAGTCAATATGTCAAGTTGTCAACTGAATTATTTGCATATTACTCTAACATAATACAGTATGTCGGCCAAACTACACTAAACAAAAATATAAAGTGTTGGTTTCATGAGCTGAAATTAAAGATCCCAGAAATGTTTTATATGCACTAAAAGCTTATTTCGCTCAAATTTGGACACATTGTTTACTTCCCTGTTAGTGGGCGGCAGGTAGCCTAGCGGTTAAGAGTTGCTGGTTCAAATCCCTAAACCAACTAGGTGAAAAATTTGTCGACTTGAGCAGGGCGCTTAACGATAATATTGTATGTAAAAGTGTTAGTGAGCATTTCTCCTTTGCCAAGATAATCCATCCACCTGACATGTGTGGCATATCAAGAAGCTGATTAAGCAGCACGAGCATGACACAGGTGCACCTTGTGCTGGGAACAATAAAAAGACACTAAAATGTGCAACACAATGCCACAGATGTCTCAAGTTTTGAGGCAGTGTGCAACTGGCATGCTGACAGCAGGAATGTCCATCAGAGCTGAATTGAATGTTAATTTCTCTACTACAATGTCGCTTTACAGAATTTGGCAGTAGTTCCAACCGGCCTCACAACCGCAAACCACGTGTAACCACACCAGCCAATGACCTCCACATCTGGTTTCTTCACCTGTGGGATCGTCTGAGACCAGCCAGCTGATGAAACTGGGTTTGCACAACCGTAGAATTTCTGCACAAACTGTCAGAAATCGTCTCAGGGAAGCTCATCTGCATGTTCGTCGTCCTCAACAGGGTTTTGACCTGACTGCAGTTCGGCATCGTAACCGACTTTAGTGGGCAAATGCTAACTTTCGATTGCCGCTGGCACGCTGGAGAAGTGTGCTCTTCATGGATGGATCCCGGTATCAACTGTACCGGTAGATGGCAGACGTGTGGGCGATTTACTGATGTCAACGTTGTGAACAGAGTGCCCCATTGTGCCGGTGGAGTTATGACATGGGCAGGCATAAGCTACAGACAACAAATACAATTGCATTTTATCGATGGCAATTTGAATGCACTGATATACAGTGATTCCACTCGGCTCTCTCATACCGTCCCTGGAGGGGGTGCGTCACCTGAGTGGGTTGATTCACTGATGTGGTCATCCTGTCTGGGTTGGCGCCCAGACAGGATATCCCTCTAGTGGTGTGGGGACTGTGCTTTGGCAAAGTGGGTGGGGTTATATCCTTCCTGTTTGGCCCTGTCCGGGGGTGTCCTCTGATGGGGACACAGTGTCTCCTGACCCCTCCTGTCTCAGCCTCCAGTATTTATGCTGCAGTAATTTATGTGTAGGGGGGCTAGGGTCAGTTTGTTCAATCTGGAGTACTTCTGTCCTTTTCGGTGTCCTGTGTGAATTTAAGTGTGCTCTCTCTAATTCTCTCTTTCTCTCTTTCTCTCTCTCGGAGGACCTGAGCCCTAGGACCATGCCTCAGGACTACCTGACATGATGACTCCTTGCTGTCCACCTGGCCGTGCTGCTGCTCCAGTTTCAACTGTTCTGCCTTATTATTATTCGACCATGCTGGTCATTTATGAACATTTGAACATCTTGGCCATGTTCTGTTATAATCTCCACCCGGCACAGCCAGAAGAGGACTGGACCCACATAGGACTGGACCCACATAGCCTGGTTCCTCTCTAGGTTTCTTCCTAGGTTTTGGCCTTTCTAGGGTGTTTTTCCTAGCCACCATGCTTCTACACCTGCATTGCTTGCTGTTTGGGGTTTTAGGCTGGGTTTCTGTACAGCACTTTGAGATATCAGCTGATGTACGAAGGGCTATATAAATTAATTTGATTTGATTTGATGAGATCCTGATGCCCATTGTCGTGCTATTCATCCGCCGCCATCACCTCATGTTGCAGCATGATAATGCACAGCCCCATGTTGCAAGGATCTGTACACAATTCCCGGAAGCTGAAATTGTCCCAGTTCTTTCATGGCCTGCATACTCACCAGACATGTCACCCATT
This sequence comes from Oncorhynchus mykiss, assembly GCF_013265735.2. Classification (NCBI taxonomy): domain Eukaryota; kingdom Metazoa; phylum Chordata; class Actinopteri; order Salmoniformes; family Salmonidae; genus Oncorhynchus; species Oncorhynchus mykiss. Next base: position 38,721,006 of record NC_048566.1, read on the forward strand.
GAACATGTTTGGAATGCTCTGGATCGACGCATACAACAGTGTGCTCCAGTTCCCGCCAATATCCAGCAACTTCGCACAGCCATTGAAGAGGAGTGGGACAACATTCCACAGGCCACAATCAACTGCCTGATCAACTCTATGCGAAGGAGATCTGTCGCGCGGCATGATGCGAATGGTGGTCACACCAGATACTGACTGGTTTTCAGATTATCGCCCCTACCTTTTTTTTTTTGGGGGGGGGGGGTATTTGTGACCAGCAGATGCATATCTATATTCCCAGTCTTGTGAAATCCATAGATTAGGGCCTAATTCATTTATTTCAATTGACTGATTTCCTTATGTGAACTGTAACTCAGTAAGATATTAGAAATTGTGGCATTTTATACAGTGCCGTGAAAAAGTATTTGCCCCATTTCTGATTTTCTCTATTTTTGATGTTGATGCAAAACCTAATATTAGATAAAGGGAACCTGAGTTTACAAATATGGATACTTTTTTTTTAAATAACAAAGTTATGTAACACCCAATTCCGTTGTGTGAATAAGTAACTGCCCCCTTACATTCAATAACTGGTTGTGCCACCTTTAGCTGCAATGACTGCAACCAAATGCTTCCTGTAGTTGTTGATCAGTCTCTCACGTCGCTGTGGAGGAATTTTGTCCCACTCTTGCCTGCAGAACTGCTTTAACTCAGCGACACTTCTGGGTTTTCAAGCATAAACTGCTCGTTTCAAGTCCAGCCACAACATCTCAATTGGGATTAGGTCTGGATTTTGACTAGGCCGTTTCAAAACTTGAAATTCGTTGCTTTTTAGCCATTTTCATGTAGACCTGATTGTGGATTTTGGATCATTGTCTTGCTGCATGACCCGGCTGCGCTTCAGCTTCAGCTCACAGACGTATGACCTGACATTCTCTGATACTGAGCAGAATTCATTTTTTCCTTCTATTAAGGCAAGTCTTCCAGGTCTTCGGGCAGCAAAGCATCCCCAAACCATCACACTACCACCACCATGCTTGACCGTTGGTATGAGGTTCTTACTGTGGAATGCAGTGTTTGGCTTTCGCCAGGCATAATGGGAGAACTGCTATCTATAAAGTTGACTCAGGTTTGCCGAAAAGCACCTGGATGATCATCAAAACGAATGTTCTTTGGACTATTTTTGTTCAGTATATTTGCATAACATTGTCTTTGAATTTAACTAAAGTCTCTCTCTGTTCAATCCAGGCAACCGTATCAACATGAAAAATAGGCCGTAACCCTTCCAAGCTGAACAGCTGCTCAGGAAAGCCCAGACTGACAGTAGTAGAAGATGGACCAGGCCTTTCCCAGTCTCCAGACCTCAGCCACTGAGCTCCAACTCAGGGTGGACTTCTTCAGAAAGTTGGGCTACTCCCCCATGGAGGTTCGGGCCGCCCTGCTGAAGCTAGGCCTGAGTACAGACACCAACTCTGTACTGGGGGAGTTGGTCCGTAGTGGAGCCAGCACTGGTACTTCTAACTCCACCATTCCTGAGAGTGTTGAAGATACTACTGGCCCCAAAAGCCACACAGGCTCCAGCATGGCCTTCTCTAGGACCCATGGCTCCCCAGGAGACAGACCAGTCTCATTACTGGAAGACAGGATGGACACAGACAGTGGACTGAAACCTATCGTCATTGACGGCAGCAATGTGGCCATGAGGTGAGCGAGTCGAGAAGAGAGGAAGGGATTATTCTTGTTATGTTTGTAAGAGCTAGCATTCGATTGAAGTGTTTCAATGAGTTCAGCTGTGTGCATGCGCACCTGTATGTCATGTTCCTGACAGTCCTGCCCTGTAAGGGTTAAGGTGTTATTGTGGTTGAGAAATTAGATGAAGCGGATGTACTGTATTATGTTCTCCTCATGTGGTTTGTTGAAAATGACAGCCAGCTATGCAAAAATACCTGTAAACTACAGGTGTACAACTACCCATTATCAGCTGTTGAACTATGACCCTGCAACACAAGAACCACGAGCTCTTCTCATACACCTTAATAATTTTGTCAGCTAGGTTTGAAGAGGTAGTATCCATGCCTGTGCATGGCTTTGCTAAGGTTAATGCTGCGCTATATGCAAATCTCCTACGCAAGTCTCTGCCTTGCACTGGCTCCCAGTGATAGCTATGTGTCAAGGCGGTGTTTATATTGTCAGGATAGAGTTCATATTGAACAGGCCAGACAACATTGTCACTCAGTTTTATTATGTCTTCTTAGTTCAAGTGTTTGCAATTACAACCATTTTTAACTGTCGTCTCCTTATTACATGGATGGAGCCAAGCCAACATTTTAGAACTTCCATTATTACAGTTTTATTACCTAGCTATTTGAGTATACAGTGTATGTTTGGACTCGATTCAATTCATAAACCAATAAGGAAACACAATCCACGTGTATGTTCAAAGGAATGTCAGATTCACAAGTGGCAGCAGGTAGCCTAACAGTTAAAACCATTGGGCCAGTAAACGAAAGATTGCTGGTTCAAATCCCCAAGCCGACTGGGTGAAAAATCTGTTGATGTACCCTTGAGCAAGGCACTTGACCCTAATTTATCTGGATAAGAGTGTCTGCTAAATGACAAAAAAAAATGTAGGGTGTCCAATCAAAAATATATTTTTTACCAATGGGTGAAATAATACGTTAATTAGACACTCCTATAAGAAAACCAATGGTCAAAACCCCATGTATCTATAATAATCCGTTCAGTTTATTGCCCTTGTAGGATGGCCAAGATTAGGGTTGCTAAATCAATGGAAGTCAGATAACATTTTTTTTTAAATATTTTGTTTTGAAAAAGGATTCAAAAATCTGGAAAATAGCATTGCGTCAGTTAGGCTGATCCAGCTGTGCGAAAATTGAGGCAAACTGACCGGCTCAACTTTGAACTCGTCTTCTCGAATCCGGAGGACATAAAACAGTAGAGGTAAGATAGATATCAATTTTGAGACATGACATGTTGTATTTTAGTTTACACTTTTCATATTAATGCGAAATTCCTGTTACTTTTCGAAGATTTCACAACAACAAAACGTTTTGTGAAATGTCAACAGCACCGAGTGTATGCCTACCGCAAGCTTTTTTATTTTCAAAGCCTTTTACATTTGAATTCCGCTCGTGTCATGCTAATTTAGCTTTTTGCGACCCACAGAAACAACTTTGCAGAAGAACACTACATGTAAAATCCAAAACAGTTGCAGCAAGGAGCGTCAACGCTCTGTCAAAAGAGCTCAGTGCTTATTATTGGATATATTAGGATACGAAATTGGACTTTTTGGATATAATGTTAATGATGTGAGAGAAAGACCCAACTGAATGATTTAGAACATGAAGAATCATATTTGTCTTGGTAAAATTAATTTTAGAATATAAGGTAGTGAAATTTCATCACCAAAGCTCGTTTTCACCCACTCACCCTACCATGTAATGTTTTTATGTTTTGCCAAAGTGTTTTTTTGTTTTATCTATATTTTATATGTATTATTCAAAGGTCTCTTTGCAAGTGTTATTTAGCACTGATATACACTACCGGAGTCACATAGAAATGACCTTGTTCTTGAAAGAAAAGCACATTTTGTCCATTAAAATAACATAAAATTGATCAGAAATGTAGTGTATACATTGTTAATGTTGTAAATGACTATTGTAGCTGGGAACGGCTATTTCTTTTTTTAATGGATTATCTACATAGTCGTACAGAGGCCCATTATCAGAAACCATCACCCCTGTGTTCGAATGGCACGTTCCAATGGATCGCCAGCATCCCGGAGTCGCCTCTTCACTGTTGACGTTGAAACTGGTGTTTTGCGGGTACTATTTAATGAAGCTGCCAGTTGGGGACTTGAGAGGCGTCTGTTTCTCAAACTACACACTCTAATGTACTTGTCCTCTTGCTCAGTTGTGCACCGAGGCCTCCCACTCCTCTTTCTATTATTTTTAGGGCCAGTTTGCGCTGTTCTGTGAAGGGAGTAGAACAACATTGTACGAGATCTTCAGTTTCTTGGCATTCGTGCATGGAATAGCCTTCATTTCTCAGAACAAGAAAAGACTGACAAGTTTCAGAAGAAATAATAGGTCAACAAATGCTGATGCTCCAGATACTCAACTAGTCTAAAGGAGGCCAGTTTTATTGCTTCTTTAATCAGGACAGCAGTTTTCAGCTGTGCTAACAATCGCAAAATTGTTTTCTAATGATCAATTGTCTTTTTAAAATTATGAACTTGGATTAGCTAACACAATGTGCCATTGGAACACAGGAGTGATGGTTGCTGATAAAGGGCCTCTATAGATACCATTAAAAATCAACTATGTCCAGCTACAATAGTCATTTACAACATTAACAATGTCTGCATACCTGTGTTCCTGTATTTTTTTTAAACTATGCAAATCTTGTCATTCGCTTGCATTGCCACCGAAGCGAATGCATTGTAGACAGAGGAGAAATTATTTGGTCAGATTAAATTTGCTCTACCTTTTTTTTATTTATTTTACCTTTATTTAACTAGGCAAGTCAGTTAAGAACAAATTCTTATTTACAATGACGGCCTAGGAACAGTGGGTTAACTGCCTGTTCAGGGGCCTTGTCAGCTCGGACCTTGTCAGCTCGGGGGTTTGAACTTGCAACCTTCCGGTTACTAGTCCAACAGCTCTAACCACTAGGCTACCCTGCCGCCCCAACAATTAACAATGAAACAATCAGAGAACGACATAAAACTGCACCTTCACCTCTCTCCTTCCTTTTAAATCTCTTCACTAGAAATGTTTGTTGATTCATAGAAAGTAGTGACATATTTACTTATCCCATTTCCTGCTCTCTTGTCTCCCTTCCAGTCATGGTAACAAGGAAGTGTTCTCCTGTAAGGGAATTGAGTTGGCAGTGATCTATTTCCTGGATAGAGGTCACTCAACCGTCATTGTGTTTGTGCCCTCCTGGCGCAAGGAGCAGCCCAGGCCTGATGTCCCCATCACAGGTGAGATTCACAAATACAGTGCATTCAGAAAGTATTAAGACCCCTTGACTTTTCCACATTACAGCCTTATTCTAAAATGTATTAAATAAATTAAAATCCTCAATTTAGACACAATACCCAATTTTTTTGCAAAGTATTAAAAAAAATACATTTACATAAGTATTCAGGCCCTTTACTATGAGACACGGAATTGAGCTCAGGTGCATCCTGGTTCCATTGATCAACCCTGAGATGTTTCTACAACTTGATTGGAGTCAAGTTGTGGTATAGCCCAGACTTGAACCCGATCAAACATCTCTGGAGAGACCTGAAAATAGCTGTGCAGCGACGCTCCCCGTCCAACTTGACAGAGCTTGAGAGGATCTGCAGAGAAGAATAGGAGAAACTCCCCAAATACAGGTGTGCCAAGCTTGTAGCGTCATACCCAAGAAGACTCGAGACTGTAATCGCTGACAAAGGTACTTCTGTAACGGTATTCGTCGTCTGAAGACGAGGAAGAGGAATCATCGGACCAAAGCGCAGCGTGGTAAGTGTTCATGCTTTTTATTGGAACTGAACACTAAAACAAAAATAACAACGAGAATAACCGAAACAGTCCTGTAAGGTGCAAAACACTAAACAGAAATTAACTACCCACAAAAACCATGTGCTAAAAAGCTACCTAAGTATGGTTCCCAATCAGAGACAACAATAGATAGCTGTCCCTGATTGAGAACCATACCCAGCCAAAACAAAGAAATACAAAAAACATAGAAAAAGAACATAGAATGCCCACCCAAATCACACCCTGACCAAACCAAAATAGAGACATAAAAAGCTCTAAGGTCAGGGCGTGACAACTTCAATAAAGTACTGAGTAAAGGGTCTGAATACTTATTTCAGAAATTATACATTTCAGAAATTTCTCAACTTGTTTTTTCTTTTTCATTATGTTGTATTGTGTGTAGATTGATGAGGAGAGAAAAAAACAAACAATTTAATGCACTTTAGAAAAGGCTGTAACGTGGAAAAAGTCAAGGGGCTTGAATATGCACTATAGTTCGAATGAGACTAGTCTCTGTTTCTGAATATGAATACTTTAATACCAGGGGATTTTGAAAACACAAACTATGTTCATGTACAACAAGAAACAATGCTTTTACGGACAGTTTCCGGGATTGATCTCTCTCTTTTTAGTCCAGGATTAGGTTTGTCTATGGAAATTCATTTTGGGAGGTCAGCGATACATAAAAATACTAGACACAGAAAATCAATACAATAGAATAAAATACAATACAGTATTCATTGTGACTATTTCTTTAAAATAATGCAATACATTGCCTTATCTTGTTTATATGCATGGGGTTTGGTAAGTACACTCACTGCACCTACAATATGTTTCCAGTTATATGATGTGTCTGTAATATGAGACTGAGGCAAAAGGCATTGGGAAACTCCACCAGAGGGTAGTATTGGACAAATGCTGAAATCAAGAAATATTGTCTGACCTCATAGATGGCTTTCTGAAAAAATTCTAAATAAATGTTCCCAATTGTCATTGCTTCAACCCACATCATGTTGTCGAACACAGCAGTGACTCTTGTCCATGTACCTGAAGGCTATCTGTTAGGAGGTGTTTGTCGGACCACTATTTGTAGCTGACACATCATCACCTGGTGCCCACTGCTTGCATGGTTCAGTGGCGTTGTCTGAGGTGGAGCAAGCAAGCCAAAAGTTTAATTTTCAGTCCCAGTAACCAGGAAGTAAAAATAACCACAACAGTCAATCCTACCAGGGAATTGGGAAATCCCCACCAGGAAATGCAACTGTTTTTCTCACACACTCAGGTTACTGTCTGAAACTGAGACTTTTACTGTTTCTAATCAAGCAGAGCGTTATGGTTTACATGTCAAGTGATTGTTGTTACCTGAACAATCAAAGCATTTTTGACACAGACAGTTGACATTTGTGAGTGCATTTCAGGCTTTAGTCAATAGTAGTCTCTAAAAACCTCAAGGAAATTGGTCAATATGGAGCTCTGTCTCACACTTATTTAAGTCAGCGTCCATATTCAAGTGTATCATTAGGAGCGCTGGTCTAGGAAAAAATACATTACTTTTAGGTCATATTGAATAAGATTACATGGACAGGAGGGACCAGATCCACGATCACTACTCCTACTTTGAGACACCATATGAATATGGCCCCAGATCTTTCCAAAGTTGGCTTACTGAACATTGTTGCCTTTAGCTTGTCCATTTTGTTTATTTAAACAATTTCCATTGTCCGTTTTCACACTGTGCACACAGGTGCATTTATTTAACATTCATTTTGGATGTATTTGTCAATGCTTTAATTTAGTCTGCTGGGAGGTTTCCATGTTATGTGATATTTGGGTTGTGAAATTTGAACAGCTTATGTAATAATTAAACTGTCATGTAATATTTGTTTTAAACGATTGATGGTTTTGTGCTCTGTGTTTTGTCTCAGGGATCCACAGTTGATGGATTTGTGTTTTGCGTGTCCCCTGTTTGATTTGGCACACTATGCCATATTTGATTGAAGCAATGTTATGCGACCCTTTCTTATCATAGTGTCACCTGGCTTGTTCCTCATGCAAAGGTATAGAATACGTTGTTTTGAAATATTAGTCATGTTAATGTGTACTAAGAAGACAAGGTAAGGCAGTGGAATAATTTGTGTCAAACAGAATTCCAATATGATGAAAGACCAAACATAATGCAAACCATCTCTTCTTCTTACATCGCCAGCAACAGCTGTCCATGTAATCTTATTCATTATTATCTATACGGCAAAACTGATCCGAAATCAGCACTCCTACTCTGAGAAGCTTTATGAATAAAGGCACATGACTGGGACATAATAAAACACTTGGTGAAACATCTGCACATTTATTTCCAGACCAACACATTCTAATGGAGCTAGAGAAGAAGAAGATAGTTGTCTTCACGCCCTCGAGACGTGTCGGTGGTAAACGGGTGGTCTGCTACGACGACCGTTTTATTGTGAAGCTGGCCTACGAGTCGGACGGCGTGATCGTGTCTAACGACACCTATAGGGACCTCCAGGGAGAGCGTCCGGAGTGGAAGCGCTGTATCGAGGAGAAGCTGCTTATGTACTCTTTCGTCAATGACAAGTGAGTGCTGGATGTATTTGTTTTTTAAATGGGGGGGATGACAGTGACAGGCATGCATTAAGGGGAGATTGATAGAGAGAAGATACAATGGTGAAGAGGCCAGTGGGGCCGGAATTCAATCCCACGCAGGCAGGGGAATCATACATGTTGTATGGGGGGGTTTCAGCAGGTAACATCTGTCATAAATACTGATTTTTGGACAGAAACATGAGAAATGGAGAGATGTATAAAAACTGGTTTTTAACTCTCTGAAAAAAACATGTATTAATCATGCATTGATGTCAAGGGTAGATATGTAGAACAATTTGAGTCATGTACATAGTTCTCTTGTCATGTCTCTATTTTAGTTTGGTCAGGGCGTGAGTTGGGGTGGGCATTCTATGTTTGTTCTGTGTGTTATAGTTCTATGTGTTTGGCCTGGTATGGTTCCCAATCAGAGGCAGCTGTCAATCGTTGTCTCTGATTGAGAACCATACTTAGGTAGGCTGTTCCCACCTGGTGTTTGTGGGTAGTTGTTTTCTGTGTCTGTGTTTTCACCTTACAGAACTGTTTAGATTTTCATTTCTTTCCCTCACTTTGTTATTTTGTATTTTCTCGTGTTCTGATATAATAAATTAACATGGACACTTACAACGCTGCATTTTGGTCCGATCCTTCCTACTCATCATCAGACAAAGAAGAAGTTTGTTACATCTCTAGTCAGGATTCAGCCCAGAAATAGCGAGCAACGTGGTTCCAAAAAGCAGATTTCACCTTTTAGAGCAGATACTGTAGTAGTGTAATATGCTGTAATGCCATGGTCACCAACTGGTTGATCTCCAAGGCATTCCTAGACGATTGCCAAACATTTCTGTAAAAAAAACTCAATGACAAAGCCTTGCGTTCCTATTTTTATATTATTAGTCTCGCGCTGTTGGCGGCAGGTGCACCCGATTCAGCTGCCCTGCATGCCAGGTAGGTGAAGTGTTCCATTTTTAAACCATTTCATGTGTCTGAAGGTACAAACTCTGCCTTCCCGGCGGGCCTAGAGAGTAAATCAAGTGCACTATAGGCCTACCAATCAATTCATGTTTAAGTTCTTACTCAGCACTGTCAACACTTTTTTTTCAAATAATTTATTCAACACTTTTATAAGCCAGAAAATGCACATTCATACTACTTCCACTTGCGCTACAACCAGCACTGCAGCTGTAATGAATGAGTAGAAAGGTGTATCGATAGGCTTGCATGGTTATTATTAGCAGCTTGGGTATTTTTTAATATAGAGGAATATTTCACTTTCTCCGTTGAAAGTGTCGTAGAAATATTGGTCCAATAATATTTCTCAGATCCCAGAGCTTGTGAATTCAAAGTAGACTTTATTACAAAGTAAAAAGCCGTGCTGGTTCATGGATCAACTGTTTTTCCCAGCCTTAGCACACTCATTTTATACAGTTTCATCCTTACATTACATACATAGAGAGGAGTGACTGTAAATTATGAACTTGTTTTGGCTTTGCGCCACAATTGTTTCCAACCCTAAGTTCTTTCTTTGAAGCAGACTTTATCCCGCCTCTACAAATCATTTAACACTCTACAAATCACTGAACCGATTATATTGGTGGCACAACTATGACAGTTTGGTTAAAAGGTAATAGGGGCCCCTGCCAGGCTGCAGTCACAAGTAGATTATATCAGCACCCTCCAGGCTATAGTCATAAGTACATTCACTATATTGATTCTGACACTTCTTATCCAGGCATGCTTCTAGATTACAATGTGTGTCTATTTATTTTGTATATTGGCTTTTCTTATGCTATACAGGTGTGGTTACAGGTTCCTTTGAAGCTTTTAGTGATTCTGTTTTATTACATTAATATTTCACAATAAATATGCCACTGAAAAATCACCATAAAAGGATTAACAACATGTATTTGTCCAGAGGCAGAAATAATGTGGTGCGACTCGAGTGTTCCTTTTTGGTCAGCGTAGAAAATGGAAAGAGGCGTTAAGAGGCGAACCTTCAGTCTGCTGCTCGCTCCCTCCACTGAGACTGACCATCAGATGCAGGCACCATCAGCCCAGTAAAATAAATTGTTATATAAATGTAGCTCACTCAGCTGTGCCTCACAGGTAATACAACATCTGGTCTATTACCGGTGTGATCGAATAGCCTACCTAAAGTGTATAAAAATGGTGCGAACAACAATACATTTGCAGGACAATTTCAAGCAAAGCCAATATGCAGTGATAAGGTATTGGGCCTATAGCCTAATGCATAAACCTAATTGTTACAGTACTGTTTTTAATAGGTTAATGTTGCATAGGCTTACATTTTTTTATGTAATCTTTTAAAACAAATCTGTGGTAGATCTCCGCTTGCATTTTGACTCAAAGTGATCTTGACTCAGAAAAGGTTGGTGACCACTCCTGTATGGTTAGAGGAGGATTCATGAGACCTGTGTTAATGTATTTATTTCAGATATGAAAAGCAAACATTCCCTCTGCCTGCACCGTGTCTTATTGTTCTAATCGATTAGATTCGATCCTCTATCACTTCTCTGCCTGTATTGTTTTCTGATCAATATTACCCATTTCCGGCCCAGATTCATGCCCCCAGATGACCCGCTTGGTCGTCATGGTCCCAGTCTGGAGAACTTCCTGAGGAAGAAGCCTCTACTACCAGAACAGAAACCCCAACTCTGTCCTTATGGTAGGATCTCAACCGTAGATATATATGTGTGAGATACCATAGGGTTCTAATTATATTGTCTGAACACTGATGCTTAGTTTAAAACCTGTCTTGTTGAAGCAGAAGACAAACACAAAGTACTAATCAGGTCTCCATTAGGCATAAATTATTTTATATCAGCACTTCTAATCTGAGACTCTTTGTGAAGAGTCAAGATACTTTCTCCTGTAGAATTGTATTATTTTAGATTTAGGTAGAAATACTGTAACTTTCATGTTTAGTAACTCATTTATGTTTTCTATTTCAGGTAAAAAGTGTACGTATGGCGTAAAGTGTAAGTTCTACCACCCTGAGCGCACTCACCAATCTCACTGCTCATTGGCTGATGAGCTCAGGGAGAAGGCAAGGCTCTCCTCAGTAAAAGAGGACCGGAATCACATGATGTCACACCTGAGGGGCCCCCAGGCCGGCCCGAGCCCCTATCCCACCTATTCTCTGGAGAATGACCTGGAGCACAGGCTGACGTTGGAGCATCGCGGTTCCCTGAGGGAGGGTCCCAATAGCCAGGTAACTGAGAACATGTTTCTGTCCTGGGATGGGCCACACTCCAGTAGGAACCAGCAGGCCCGCAGCCCCACAGCAGTAGGCCAAGGACAAATGGACTGGCCCAATATGCCCAGTATGTTCTCCCCCTACGCTACTACTGACCTCCCCTATGCCAGCATCTCCCATGAGTGCATGGACTCTGGTTTTGGCACCTATGAGAGCCAGTACTCGGATGTGTCCCAAGGCCACAGCAAGGCCTTCAGTCCCAGGCAGCAGCAGAAACAACAGGGTTCCAGACATCCAGGCATGCATCCAGAGAGGCTGGCCCAGGACAGCCTCCAGCCCTGCAGGTGTTGTTTCCATTTGGCTCCCTTCACAGGTCCCCAGCAGCAGCACCACAGCAACCCACACCTTGAGTCCCAATCCCAGCCAAGGTATGACACCTACTCGCCTCCTCTATTCCCACCCAACATGCACCACTACAGCCTCCCCTGCAACTTCCAGCAAGGCAGGGTGGGGGCACATAATTTCCACCCCCATCAGCACCCCCAGAAGTACTGGTCAGACCCCTTCCATGGCGGGGTCCCCCAGGCTAGGGCATTGTGTAGCCTCACCCCGAGCCCCCACCATCACCCCCCAACCCCGCATGGGGCCCCCCACTCATGCTCCTCTTACAGGAATCAGCAGGAACTCAACTCCTGGGCCCAGCCACCTCCACCTTCTGCCTTTGACACAGACAGAGAAGAGCTCCGTAAGAAACTGCAGGCCATCTTCAACCCCCACCAAGTAGATACGGTCATGGGGATGTTCCCTCACCTGATGGATGCCCAGAAGCTGGCTGCAGAGATCCTCAATTTCAAATCTGATGGGGGGGCCTTCTGATGCCTCTAAGCATCTTGTCTACGGGGTTAATTCAGGGTTGAGAAGCTTGCACAACTCTAACTTCCACATAAATCATTAATTGATTTCATTGGGATACTCTTGTTATTTTCCTTTGTAATTTACTGTAACTGATTGAAAGGGCAACGTTTTATTGTTGATGTTGTCCTTCCTTAGCAGTCATGTGCTTGCATAGCTTATGTTAAATCCATGACAGGTTGTGTGTGCACAGTTTGGGAGAAGTGTAGAGAATTGGGATGAATCCCCTGTCGTGTTTAACTGGATTATTTGAAATTTATTGAAAGTTGTATACATTTATAACAGTGTAGTCAAATCTTGCCTCTAGATTCAATACTACGGCAAAAGTGAATCTAGAGTGTTTGACTGTTGATGCATATTGTATCATCATTTGGGATATACCGTATGTGATCTCTCGTTCGTCTGAAATTCAGCTCTCATGTAATAAGAAATAATTGTCTCAAATAATGTCATTGTCTGAAATTACACCTTTTACTATTATGTTTTTTTATATTGTGGTTCTGATGGCCATAATGTATTTCCTGTCTCATAGACCAATATATTCCTTATTCGATCTCTTTATGCAGTGTGGAATACAATGGTATACATTTTTCCCGTGTATAAAGCTACGCCCAAAGAACCCCAAATACTATACAGTATCCTTCTAACCAAGATAATAAGTTGGAGAAGCTGCCAAAGAAACTGAATTAATGTTGGAACAGCACCTTGTCAATGACCCAAATATTGTAATTATCTCATAGACCAGAATGTGATGTTCTCAGCAAGATAATGTATAAAAATGTGTTATGTAATATGTACAGTATGTCCTGTGAAGGTCTCTTATATCACCAAATACTGGGTAAATCCAATAGATATTTTAAAGTAACTGTCCAGTGTTTCCAGATTTCTATGAAATATGACCTATAATGAATTACAATACAGTTTGAGTGATTTGAGTTTTCCTTCCAAAACGTTTTTAAGGATGTTAAAAAACAGCTTTTCTGTGTTGGAATGGTGTGGATGTACCCCAACAACAGAATGGTGTGGGCGTATACCGGTATAAAAAAATATTCATGCGAATAGACTGCTGATTGGCCAGCTCAAGCTCAATGACGATGACCTCATCCTCTATGTGGAAATAGCAAGCATTTTTTAAACTGTCTGTTTGAGTTTAAGGTTGTTGTTTTTTTGGTGTTTTCTCCAGTTTATGCTTTGACCACATATGAGTCAACAACATTTATTTGCCTGTGAGTTAACTTCTTATGGCTGGGGGCAGTATTGAGTAGCTTGGATGAATAAGGTGCCCAGAGTAAACTGCCTGCTACTCAGTCCCAGTTGCTAATATATGCTTATTATTAGTACGTTTCTAAAACTGTTTGAATGATGTCTGTGAGTATAACAGAACTCATATGGCAGGCAAAAACTTGAGAAAAAAATCCAACCAGGAAATGGGAATTCTGATGTTGGTCGTTTTTCAACTTATTCCCTATTGAAGATACAGTGGGATAGCATGTTGCACTTCCTAAGGCTTCCACTAGATGTCAACAGTCTTCAGAACCTTGTTTGATGCTGCTACTGTAAAGGAGGGGCTCATAAGGGCTCTTTGAGTCAGTGGTCTGGCAGAGTGCCACAAGCTCGTGACGCTCGTTCACGTGAGAGTTAGCTCGCGTTCCATTGCTTTTCTACAGACAAAGGAATTCTCTGGTTGGAACATTATTGAAGATTTATGTTAAAAACGTCCTAAAGATTGATTCTATACATCGTTTGACATGTTTCTACGGACTGTAACTGAACTTTTTGACATTTTGTCTGCTCCGAGTGAACGCGCTTCGTGACTTTGGATTTGTTTACAAAACGCACTAACAAAAGTAGCTATTTGGACATGAATGATGGACATAATCGAACAAAACAAACATTTATTGTGGAACTGGGATTCCTGGGAGTGCATTCTGATGAAGATCATCAAAGGTAAGTGAATATTTATAATGTTATTTCTGACTTCTGTTGACTGCACAATATGTCGGATATCTTTTTGGCTTGTTTGGTCACTGAGCGCCGTACTCAGATTATTGCATGGTTTGCTTTTTCCTTAAAGCTTTTTTGAAATCTGATACAGCGGTTGCATTAAGGAGAAGTGTATCTAAAGTTCCATGCATAACACTTGTATTTTCATCAACATTTATTATGAGAATTTATGTAAATTGATGTGGCTCTCTGCAAAATCACCAGATCTTTTTGGAACTACTGAACAGAATGTGCCAATGTATACTGAGAATTTTTTATATAAATATGAACTTTATCGAACAAAACATACATGTATTGTGTAACTTGAATTCCTATGTGTGTCATCTGATGAAGATCATCAAAGGTTAGTGATTAATTCTCTCTCTATTTCTGATTTTTGTGACTCCTCTCTTTGGCTGGAAAAATGGCTGTGTTTTTCTGTGACTTGGCTCTGACCTCACATAATCGTTTGTGGTGAAGCCTATTTGAAATCGGACACTGTGGTGGGATTAACAAGAAGTGTATCTTTAAAATGGTGTGAAATACTTCTATGTTTGAGGAATTTTAATTTGGGGATTTCTGTTGAAATGACACTGGCTGTTGTCGTATCGATCCTGTTAGCGGGATCTCAGCCCTATTCATTAACAGAATATAAACTTTTTAAAAATTAGATTTTCACTGGACAATTACTTCAATGTTTCTATGATAGTTGTCTGTCTTTGCTGTATGCTGATAGACAACACGTTGTAGCTTCTTTTTTAAGTGCCTAAACATGGAAAATGTATAATTCATATATCATGGACATTCAGAGTAGAGTTCTTGGTCTAAACAAATTGTTAAACTTTTTTATTTTAAACCCATTTTGGTAACTTTATTTAACAGCACGGTAAGTACTAGCTAGATATTTAAAGTTAGAATGTTGTTATTATTATGCTATCATATAGTATTACCAGCTTCATATCAGGTTAATGCAGTCATAACCTCATGGTACTTGAAATAATTGGCAGGGAACACTAGGCATTTTATTTCTCAGCCATTTTTATGTGTTTTTAGAGTAGACTACTTTGTTTCTTCTGACTACAAATAGCTACAATACCAAATAGTACAATTTGTTGCCAAGTATTTACCAGTACCTAGTACTTACCCGACTGTAATAAAGGGTTACTCACTAATTTTATATTAATTTATATACCACTTAAACACTGACCTTTGAATGTTGGGGAATCATATTACACTAAAATGAAAGGTTTGAAATATACCTGTGTCTGTATTTTCTAATGTCATATCTCTGTATTTTGTCTCAAGCTACTGTACTATGATATGGCACTTTCATTGTTTTAGTGCCTCAGAGCGTAGACAGTCATATGCTCCATGATGATCTGATGATGACCATAGCTCAGGGCTCTCCAACCCTGTTCCTGGAGAGCCACCCTCATGTAGGTTTCAGCGAGATGAAATTCTTGCGACAAAGTCGACAGAAACCACATACCAATTTTGTCAGTGACAACTTTCCCAGATTATTCCATTATCGCTAGACAACACTAGCTAATACATGTCTAGGAGCTAGCCACGGCACGTTTGTTAGCTAGCTTGCTCTTGGAAGTTGTTTCCATCCAAAATATTAACAAGGCGAGACTATCTTAACTCCTCCCCCACATTTACTGGATTGGTTGAACAGGGCAGAATAGAACGTCTCCCAACAGTTTTTTTTTTCTCTCGTCATGACCCGAATGTGGGGTGTCCCACTCAGGCGTTTATTTTACACCTGCTACGATAGGTTAGCTAAATAACATTTAAATATGCCATGTAGATATTTTAGACATGTTGTGATGGCATATTAGAAGAACATTCTGTCCCTGTCATTCTGTAAATGGGCCCACAGTGTAACAAATAATCTTCATTTAATTGAATGTCATACAGTTAACTTAAAGTGTAATTCCACAAAAAAAATGATTAGCCATGTTCATTATGGTGCTGAACAGGAGGTTAAAATGTGGTGTGAGACCTAGATTCAATCAGATCAAGCATTAACCGGCAACAGCCGACATTCACATGCATAGCTGACATTTTGGAGGTATCAGAGGTGTAACTGCATTGGAGCTGTCAAATCAGTGAGCAGCTGCTCTTGGTCATTGTCAGGAAGCCACACATGTTCCACTCGCGTTAGAAGTTCAGAATGAGAAAGTGTAGGCTAAATAGAAATCCTCATTATTTAGTTTAATGATTTTCTATCAGCCTAATCGAGGCGCAGATTACATATCACATTCCAGTGTTCGAACTTGTAAACAATGCTGCATGGGATTTCTCTTAATGCGACTCAGTGCAACCAATGGCAATGTCCGCTTTAGGTATAATGCCAGAAGCCGCTTGTGGACTTTACAGCTCTAACACAGTTCCACCTTTGACACCGCCAAAACAACCGCTATGCAGATGTCGGCTAAAGCAGATCTGATTGAATAGAGCCTTAAGTGTCCTTTGAAGGGGCAATCAGCAGTTGAAACAATAACAAAGCAATCTCCCAGCCCCTGTTTCGATAAAAAGCTGAGCAATGGGGCTGGAGAAATATAACCCCACTCAAATTCAGAGAAAGAGCTATGGATGCAAGGACTGACCATCCATGATATCAAAATGATAGCTTCAACCATGTTTTGAGGCTATATAGTGTTTGTTTACATTGACTTAATTTACAAACATTAGAGGGGGGGGGTCGTGTTTAACTTTACTTGTGGGGAGCAGAGGTCCCCACAAGAATAGTAAACAAACAAAAATGTGACCAACAGGGGACAGACAGGCTATTTGTAGGAGGTTAAGGGTTAAGGTTAGAATTTGTGTTAGAGTTGGGGTCTAGGGTTAGGGTTACATATCATGAAATATATTGTGGCAAAAATAACAAATAGTCAAATAAAACTTGATTGGCCTCCCGGGTGGCGCAGTGGTTAAGGGCGCTGTACTGCAGCGCCAGCTGTGCCATCAGAGTCCCTGGGTTCGCGCCCAGGCTCTGTCGTAACCGGCCGCGACCGGGAGGTCCGTGGGGCGACGCACAATTGGCCTAGCGTCGCCCGGGTTAGGGAGGGCCTGTCCTTGTCTCATCGCGCACCAGCGACTCCTGTGGCGGGCTGGGCGCAGTGTACACTAACCAAGGTGGCCAGGTGCACAGTGTTTCCTCCGGCGCATTGGTGCATTGGTGCTGTGTTAAGAAGCAGTGCGGCTTGGTTGGGTTGTGTATCGGAGGACGCATGACTTTCAACCTTCGTCTCTCCCGAGCCCGTACGGGAGTTGTAGCGATGAGACAAGATAGTAGCTACTACAACAATTGATTGGATACCACAAAATTGGGGAGAAAAAGGGGTAAAATTAAATTTAAAAAATAATAAAATAAAACTTGATTAAATGAACATTAAATTAACTTAAAAGTCTTTACTGTATTTATCTTTTAATACAGTCATCTCATTTGAAGCATCGTCATAATCTTCGCTTGTTAGTAACGATTACAAAGAAATTCAAAACTTTTAATGGTAGGAATCACATTCGTTTTGAAGTTATCGGCGGTCACAGAAAGACGGATTGTTTTTTAGTGTAGATCTGTGAATACAGTGACGCAGAAGGGCAAAAAAAGCCTCTGGAGATGCACTTAGAACAGCTAAGTGTGGTCTGAGGCAAATATTAAATAACAATTGTTTTTAAGAGCAGGTTTGGAAATGATGGTTTTGGGAAACAGCTTTAACGATGCTCCTACGGAGGTTCTAAAGATGAACAGATAAGTACTGATAAGGTACGGTGTGACTCATAAAGATAGTTCATAAATAGTTGCACAACCAAGTTACAGGAAATTGGGATAGCTATTTTTCATAACGATGCTCTGCTTGAGGAAATGGGTAGGATTTATTTCGCAATGATCAATCATTCATCCAAATACAACCCAAGATTGGAGTAATTTGTCCACACTATGCACATTTTGAAATATATATATATGTTACCCTTATTTTACCAGGTTCTCGTTTGCAGCAACAACCTGGGGAAGAGTTGCAGGGAAGAAGGGTTGAATGAGTTAATTGGAAGCTGGGTATGAATAGATGGAGCATTATGCATAGTGTACCACATAACTTAGTTCTGAGACACTTCTTTATAGTTCCATGTGTAAACACTTCATGGGAACTCTGTTTGGAGATCCCTATTATCAAACATTTGCACATTGCACAGTACAATAACCAATAATCCAGTAATAACAACAGCTTGATGAAACTCATCTCGGTCATTCAATAAGTCCTCACATTGACATCAGCATTAAAGTGATAGATAAAGGGATAGTTCACGAAAATAAACGAAAACTTCAACAAAAAAGTAAATTATCCCTTTAAGGAGAGTGCTTGGATTTCTCCAGAATCTATGTATGTTATGACACCTCATGAGTGTGAGCTTTTATTTTGGAGTCCTGAATTAGAAATGCAAATCACATGATACAGCAGTTTTGACAGTATCATAAATCATGATTTTTAATATAAGAGTATAATTCTCTCATTGTACAGCATTCACAGGTCAACTGATACCCATTATGTCTGGCAAAAACCAAACACTGCATTCCACAGTAAGAACCTTATACAAACGGTCAAGCATGGTGGTGGTGTGATGGTTTGGGGATGGTTTGCTGCCTCAGGACCTGGACGACTTGCCTTAGTAGAAGGAACCATGAATGCTGCTCTGTATCAAAGAATTCTACAGGTAAATGTCAGGCCATCAGTCTGTGAGCTGAAGCTGAAGTGCAGCTGGGTTATGCAGCAAGACAATGATCCAAAACACACAATCAAGTCAACATGAAAATGGCTAAAAAGCAACACATTTGACATTTTGGCGATGTGAGAGACTGATCAACAACTACAGGAAGCATTTGGTTGCAGTCATTGCAGCTAAAGGTGGCACAACCAGTTATTGAGTGAAATTACTTTTTCGCACAGGGGAATTGGGTGTTCCATAATTACACAAATAAGTATACATTTTTTCTGTTATTTGTAAACTCAGGTTCCCTTTAACATTAGCTTTTGGTTGAAGATCTGATAATATGCAAAAACAGATCAAATCAGAAAGGGGGCAAAGACTTTTTCACAGCACTGTATGTTCTAGTAGTCATTGAGAGACTCTAAATGTGCATTGCATATCCATAATACCAAATGTTTCTATCAGCCATGTCATGAACAAGATATACTGTCTAGTGTACTTTAATCGAAATGCATAATAAGCTATTACTATTCGAGGCTACAAGAGTGT
Source organism: Oncorhynchus mykiss (assembly GCF_013265735.2). NCBI lineage: Eukaryota > Metazoa > Chordata > Actinopteri > Salmoniformes > Salmonidae > Oncorhynchus > Oncorhynchus mykiss. Next base: position 38,740,506 of record NC_048566.1, read on the forward strand.
TATTTATTTCTGAACACAAAGAAAACAGTGTTAGTGCTCATCCCACATATACCATTGTATACATGTACAGTATATACTACTGTATATAGTATTTCTTATCATTTTGTTCTCTTTTTCTTTAGCCAATGTTGGTCTTTAATACAGGTCCGATATTGACAATTCTATGATCTTCGAAGCATGTTGTCTTCACTATCATTCTACAATGTAGAAAATAGTAAAACATAAATAAAAACCGGTAGTGTAAGTTTGCTTTCAGAGACCATTCGTGATTGATGCCAAAGAGTTCAAATGATTCATCCAGATGTGACCCTCCACCATAGAGACTGTGGTGTCATCACTCCCAGGCCATCAACAGCTTGGTGAATGGCACAAAGGCACCATGGCCAGCCTCGCTGCAAGGGAAGGGAAACAGACAGTCACCACATGGCAGTTAGATTTCAGTACCTTGTAAAAACTAGGCAGACCATTGGGTAATACAACACAGTGTTATAAAAATATCCCTACAAAATATCACTTTCCCGATTAAAGAAAATAAATACACTACATGACCAAAAGTATGTGGACACCTGCTCGTTGAACATCTCATTCCTAAATCATGGGCATTAGTATGGAGTGGTCTCCCCATGTGCTGCTATAACAGCCTCCACTCTTCTGGGAAGGCTTTTCATGTTGGAACATTGCTATATGGACTTGCTTCCTTTCAGCCACAAGAGCATTAGTGAGGTTGGGCACTGATGTTGGGTGATTAGGCCTGGCTCGCAGTCGGCATTCCAATTCATCTCAAAGGTGTTCGATGGGGTTGAGGTCAGGGCTCTGTGCAGGCCAGTCAAGTTCTTCCACACAGATCTCAACAAACCATTTATGTATGGATCTCGATTTTTGCACAGGGGCATTGTCATGCTGAAACAAGAAAGGGCCTTCCCCAAACTGTTGCCACAAACTACAGAATCGTTTAGAATGTCATTGAATGATGTAGCATTATGTTTTCCATTCACTGGAACTAAAGGGCCTAGACCGAGCCATGAAAAACAGCCCCAGACCATTATTCCTCCTCCACCAAACTTTACATTTGGCACTATGCATTGCGGCAGGTAGAGTTCTCCTGGAATCCACCAAACCCAGTGTTATCAATCACTCCAGAGAATGCATTTCCACTGCTCCAGAGTCCAATGGCAGTGAGCTTTACACCACTCCAGCCGACGCTTGGCATTGCACAGTTCCCGATGAACAGTTGCTTCCAATGGCAGTTTGGAACTCGGTAGTGAGTATTGCATCCGAGGACAGACGATTCTTAGACGCTACGTGCTTCAGCACTCGGCGGTCCCGTTCTGTGAGCTTGTGTGGGTTACCACTTGGCGGCCGAGCCGTTGTTGCTCCCTAGACGTTTCCACCAGGGAAGCTTTAGCAGGGCAGAAATTTGATGAACTGTCTTGTTGGAAGGTGGCATCCTATGACATTGCCACGTTGAAAGTCACTAAACTCTTCAGTAAGGCCATTCCACTGCCAATGTTTGTCTATGGAGATTGCATTGCTGTGTGCTCAATTTTATTTTCCTCTCAGTGGTTGAAATTGCTGAATCCACTCATTTGAAGGGCTGTCCACATACGTTTGTATATATAGTGTACTTTTATCGAAATGCATAATGAGCCTTTACTATTTGATGCTACAAGACTGTTATTGTATTTCAGAACACAAAGAAAACAGTGTTAGTGCTCATCCCACATATACCATTGTATGCATGTACAGTGTATATACTACTGTAAATAGCATTTCATATCATTTTGTTCTCAAACGTGCTACTCACGTTTGATTTCAGGTTGATATTTGCATGTTAAGTCAACCAATGACAATGTCAGCAGCACAAGTTGAAGTGTGTCTTGAGCACGGAACCATATTTGCTATATTCTTTTTTTTTTAAACAAAATACAAACAAGTCGATAATGACAGTGACAAGACAATGATAAAAACGAAGGACGATGTACAATACATGACGATACTCAAACCGATAAACACACATGATACAACACATTACAGACCTGTGTGCATTCATTTTATGTGTGGGTGGCCCCGGGAATTGCTAATTAATTGTTTAAACAGGTTGGGTGTTAGAGATGTAGAACTTTGTGTTTTGAATATTAATATTTTACCTAGCAGAAGTATTGTGTCATTAATTGAGGGGATATGGACATTGAGGTCACCCAAGATAATGAGTTGGGGGTTAATACGTAGTTTGATGGAGTGATGGGAAAGCCAGCCTTGAACCTGTAGCCAAAACAAGCTCACTGTCTGACAGTACCAAAACAGATGCATTATGTCCTCCTCCTCTTCAATACAGAACCTTACTTTAGAGTCTTGCTCAATACACCAAATGGACAGCATTTTCTTTGTTGACAGCTAAAAAGAATCACACACAGCAGAGCGAGAGAGAAAATATCTGCACATATGTGATGTTGTACACAATTTTCGGGGACCACTTTTTGCTTGTGGGCACTACTTTCAGAACTACTGGCTAAAAATAATCCAAAAGTACCAGAGAATCCCTAACTGAAAGGCTCTTGAGTATCTATTGGTGTTTTGTATGTGACATTATTAAGGACTTGCTTCCATGGTATTGGGTTTTCAAAGACATCTTCCCAATACATTTGACATTTGTTTGGAATTGCAGATAGGTGATGGAAATTCAAAGTGAGTTGATTTTAGATTTTTGGGTCCATTTTTAGTTTTTTTATAGTAGGATTGCGTACAGTTAAATTATGCCTTACTTTCTTCATCTTAGCTTTAGGGGGATATAGGAGACAGCAATTGTGCATACATATGATTTGTACAAACATCCCCATAGGCTCTAAACACCGTTCCAAAATCAAACAACTTTCCATCATTCCACGTCCACAATGTCATTTATAAAATAAATATATTTTTCAGTAAACAATTGTTTCAAGTTCACAATTGTTACTTGTGTGTGTGAGGGGCCTGGAGGCCCTACTACTGTAAACAACAGGATTCAGTGGATAACTTATTTAAAGTAAATAAACCCTTCAGTTATAACTAAAAGCACTGTTGAACCTTTTCCTGTCACCTCAAAAAATAGAGATATATTTATACTCCACAGTAGAACTCTAGCAATTCTACCAATGTAAAAATGCAAGGATGAAACATCCCTTACTCACAGAATAACTGATTTAAGACTACACATTCATGGTAAATAAAGAGAGCACTTACCATTCAAAGTAGCACTGTCCCCTGTGTGTGCCGTCTTGCTGCCCGTGTTCAAGTGATTCCAGCTCCACTCCCATATGGAAGTCTGGCTCCCCATCCAGGTGGCCCAGGTAACGAATCGTGCCTGTGCTGATCCGTCCCGAGGGCAGCAGGACTCGAACCCGGTGTCCCGTCTGCAGGTCTAGGGGGGAGTGAGGCACAAAGACCCGGTGTGGACCGATGTAGCTCCTCCAGGAGCTCCCACTGGGGGGATGGAAGGTTTGCTCTTTTTAGATGGCTTAAAATGAATAGGATTTCAAGGGACATTACACTCTAAAAACAAAGTTTTCAGATCAGACCTGGGTTCAAATACTATTTAGGGTTTTTTCAATTACTTTCAAAGACATTTTTCTTTTGAATAATATACAGGCAGTGTATTTTCAAATACACATATTTAAATACTCCATGCATTTGAACCCAGGTCTGTTTGGTCCTAGGGGTGTTTGAAATTATGTATTTGGAAACAAATATTAGAAAATTGTTTGAAATCGTAGGCTATTTATAGGATTATTTCAAAAATAATACTTTCAAATACATCAAAGTGGTTGATTTTAGACACATTATTTTAAAATACTCAAATAAATAACAAATATATTTAAATTACAAATAGTTAACCACGCATGTATTTTAACCCAGGTCTGTTTGGCTATGTTTACACAGGCAGCCCAATTCTGATCTTTGTTTCACCAATTGGTATTTTTATCTATCAGATCAGTTCTGAAAAAGATCTCATGTGATTGGTCAAAACACCAATTAGTGGAAAAAATATCAGAATTGGGCTGCCTGTGTAGACACAGCCTTTACAAACCTCAAAAGTAGTCATTGTTTGTGTAGATACAGCTACATGCCTCAACTCCAAATTAATGGAAAAGGTAAGCACTGCAAATCTGGAAAGTACATGCTGCATTCCATGGACCCATTTTAGGTCTGAAAACAAGTGCCAAACATTTTTAAGTGTAATGGCCTTTTGACACAGCTGGGAGCAGGTGAAGAGAAATGGCTCTACCTGGTGGCTGTAGACAGAGCAGAAATGGGTCTGGAGCCAAATGCTGAGTTCAATGAGACCTGTCTGCCAGACAAGCTGCTTTGGCATGTGTCGCCTGTTGATGACATCGTCTCAGACCCTCTGCTTTGGTTGGAATGGCTCAAGCTGCCTGTTATTTTAAGTCATGGATAAGATTATTATTTCCTATTCAAAACACAGATATTAAAGGGAGATTACACTTCAGAATAAACATTTGTCCGATGTTTTCAGACCTCAAAACTAGTCCAATGGTACATGTTCCAAAAGTTTGAGTGAGTAGATCTAGGTATATGCCTTAACCACAAATGAATGGAAAAGATAAGCACCAAATAAAATCTGGAAAGAGGAAAACGCTTATCTTTTCCATTAATTTGGGATTAAAGCATATAGCTTGATCTACGCAACAAATAGCCTGTGACGTGGACCTATCTGAACATTAGTCTACTTTTGAGGTATGGAAACATCTGACTAACTTTTATGCTGGAGTGCAATGTCCCTTTAAATCCCATGTGATGATTACAGCAAATCAAGTACTGTTGATCATGTGATTTACTTGAGGTGTCCTGGTCCTTTTCATCGTAAGGATGTCTGTTCTTCACCTCTGAATCGCCAAGGTCCTCGAAGCTGCCCACCTGAAGTAGACTTCCAGGCCTGGCTACAGTCTCAGATATCAGCTGATGAAAATAAAACAAAGTTGTCATCAAGTTATTATTATGACTAAATGATGAAACACACACACGGTGAATTCTTTGGTGACTATAGAGTCCAATCCGAGATCCACAAACTTTATTGCAGGTGGGGAGTATGCAGTCTGTTTGGCATATGCAGACATGGTAGTATGTCTCCTGGACTGTTTTTGCTGTCTCTTTGTGCTCTTCTCTTCCCACCTCTGTACACCAGGTGTACAGAGGTGGAACGGTCAGCAGCAGCATCCTCCAGGTCTGTGGGTTTGATGTTGCACTTCTTCAGCAACATTTTCAGCTGGTCCTGATAGGGCTTCATCTGTCCCCCTTGCAGACCGCCGGCCAAGGTGTTGATAGACAGTCCCATCCTGCTATAGACCCTCACAGCCGCTACAAGGACGGACTGAAGGTCTTCTGGAGTGTGGGCCACAAGAGCACCATCATTAACATACTGCAGCTCAAGAACCTGCTCCATCAAAACCTTGGTGGTTGCTTGGAGCCTCCTGATGTTTATGATGTTATGTTTAGCCTCCAATATTTATGCTGCAGTAGTTTATGTGTCGGGGGGCTAGGGTAAGTCTGTTATATCTGGAGTATTTCTCCTGTCTTATCCGGTGTCCTGTGTGAATTTAAGTATGCTCTCTCTAATTCTCTCTTTCTTTCTCTCTCTCGGAGGACCTGAGCCCTAGGACCATGCCTCAGGACTACCTGGTCTGATGACTCATTGCTGTCCCCAGTCCACCTGGCCGTGCTGCTGCTCCAATTTCAACTGTTCTGCCTGCGGCTATGGAAACCTGACCTTTTCACCGGACATGCTACCAGTCCCAGACCTGCTGTTTTCAACTCTCTAGAGACAGCAGGAGCAGTATAGATACTCTGAATGATCGGCCATGAAAAGCCAACTGACATTTACTCCTAAGGTGCTGTTGCACCCTCGACAACCACTGTGATTATTATTATTTGACCCTCCTGGTCATCTATGAACATTTGAACATCTTGGCCATGTTCTGCTATAATCTCCACCCGGCACATCCAGAAGAGGACTGGCCGCCCCTCATAGTCTGGTTCCTCTCTAGGTTTCTTCCTAGGTTCTGGCCTTTCTAGGGAGTTTTTCCTAGCCACTATACAGTGCCTTGCGAAAGTATTCGGCCCCCTTGAACTTTGCGACCTTTTGCCACATTTCAGGCTTCAAACATAAAGATATAAAACTGTATTTTTTTGTGAAGAATCAACAACAAGTGGCACACAATCATGAAGTGGAACGACATTTATTGGATATTTCAAACTTTTTTAACAAATCAAAAACTGAAAAATTGGGCGTGCAAAATTATTCAGCCCCTTTACTTTCAGTGCAGCAAACTCTCTCCAGAAGTTCAGTGAGGATCTCTGAATGATCCAATGTTGACCTAAATGACTAATGATGATAAATACAATCCACCTGTGTGTAATCAAGTCTCCGTATAAATGCACCTGCACTGTGATAGTCTCAGAGGTCCGTTAAAAGCGCAGAGAGCATCATGAAGAACAAGGAACACACCAGGTAGGTCCGAGATACTGTTGTGAAGAAGTTTAAAGCCGGATTTGGATACAAAAAGATTTCCCAAGCTTTAAACATCCCAAGGAGCACTGTGCAAGCGATAATATTGAAATGGAAGGAGTATCAGACCACTGCAAATCTACCAAGACCTGGCCGTCCCTCTAAACTTTCAGCTCATACAAGGAGAAGACTGATCAGAGATGCAGCCAAGAGGCCCATGATCACTCTGGATGAACTGCAGAGATCTACAGCTGAGGTGGGAGACTCTGTCCATAGGACAACAATCAGTCGTATATTGCACAAATCTGGCCTTTATGGAAGAGTGGCAAGAAGAAAGCCATTTCTTAAAGATATCCATAAAAAGTGTTGTTTAAAGTTTGCCACAAGCCACCTGGGAGACACACCAAACATGTGGAAGAAGGTGCTCTGGTCAGATGAAACCAAAATTGAACTTTTTGGCAACAATGCAAAATGTTATGTTTGGCGTAAAAGCAACACAGCTCATCACCCTGAACACACCATCCCCACTGTCAAACATGGTGGTGGCAGCATCATGGTTTGGGCATGCTTTTCTTCAGCAGAGACAGGGAAGATGGTTAAAATTGATGGGAAGATGGATGGAGCCAAATACAGGACCATTCTGGAAGAAAACCTGATGGAGTCTGCAAAAGACCTGAGACTGGGATGGAGATTTGTCTTCCAACAAGATAATGATCCAAAACATAAAGCAAAATCTACAATGGAATGGTTCAAAAATAAACATATCCAGGTGTTAGAATGGCCAAGTCAAAGTCCAGACCTGAATCCAATCGAGAATCTGTGGAAAGAACTGAAAACTGCTGTTCACAAATGCTCTCCATCCAACCTCACTGAGCTCGAGCTGTTTTGCAAGGAGGAATGGGAAAAAATTTCAGTCTCTCGATGTGCAAAACTGATAGAGACATACCCAAGCGACTTACAGCTGTAATCGCAGCAAAAGGTGGCGCTACAAAGTATTAACTTAAGGGGGCTGAATAATTTTGCACGCCCAATTTTTCAGTTTTTGATTTGTTAAAAAAGTTTGAAATATCCAATAAATGTCATTCCACTTCATGATTGTGTCCCACTTGTTGTTGATTCTTCACAAAAAATACATTTTTATATCTTTATGTTTGAAGCCTGAAATTTGGCAAAAGGTCACAAAGTTCAAGGGGGCCGAATACTTTCGCAAGGCACTGTACTTCTACACCTGCATTGCTTCCTGTTTGGGTTTTAGGCTGGGTTTCTGTACAGCACTTTGAGATATCAGCTGATGTAAGAAAGGCTTTATAAATACATTTGATTTGATTTTATTTGATTTGATGTTGAATAGGTTTCCATCCAGCCTGAAGTCCACAGCAACCGCGCTGCTGTCCTCAAGCTCCTTGTGGAGAAGCTGGTTGACACATAGGAGGAAGATCTTAATTAGTTCAGGTGCCAGCACACACCCCTGCCTCACACCGATGCTTACTCAAAAGGGCACTGACTCCTGCCCTCCTATGGCAACCCAAGACATCATCCTATCATGGAACTGGCAAAGGATGTTGACAAATTTGTCTGGACAGCCAAATTTAAGTAGAATGCCCCATAGTAGTTCCTTGCTCACAGTGTCGAAGGCCTTGAAGAAGTCGACAAGGGCCATGAAAAGGTCCTGTTGTTGTTCACAGCACTTCTCCTGGAGTTGCCATGCAGTGAAAATCATGTCGACCGTACTCCTGTTCTTTCTGAAGCCGCATTGTGACTATGGCAACAGTTCCTCTGCGATGTTGTTCATCAGCCTGTACAGCATCACCTTGGCCAGGACCATGACGGTAACAGCCAGAAGGGATATCCCTCGGCTGTTGCTGCAGATTAACTTGTCACCCTTGTTCTTATAGATGGTGACAATGTTTGCATCCCACCACTGTTGGGGTACAATCTCCCGGTCCCAACCTCAGTGATGTACTGGTGGAGCGTTCTGGTGCAGAGTAACCTCCCTTCTTAAGTAGCTCTGCTGGGATGCTGTCAGTGACAGGAGCCTTGTTGTTCTTGAGGGAACGGAGAGCTAATAACCCCTTTTGGATGGTTGGTGATTGGTTGACGTATTGAATGAGTGGACGGACAGGCAGTTCTCCCAAGGATGGAGTGGTCTTTAGGAGATCATCAGGATCTGGTTTTGGTCCTTCAAGAGAGTCAGACCATCAGCTGTTTCAGGGGGGTGATGGAGCGACTTCTAGGGACATAGATAGCTTTAGGTGAGAAATGGTGCATGTCGTTTTTGTCGGCATAAATTTGGATTTCCTGTGCCTTAATCGTCTATCATTCATTCTGCAGAGCACTCAAGGTCGTTTGTACTTCCTTGAGTGATGCACGCCATTGCTTGCAGAGGGTAGCACATGTGGGGCTGTTGAGAGTAGCCCTGTGTGCTTTGTGCATAATGTCCAGTAAGGTTGATGTGGTCTCAGATTTCTCACCGAACCAGTCCTGATGTTTCCTACCTCTGTAGCCAATGGCGTGGGCTGCTGCCTGATAGAACACTGAGCTAATAGATGCCCACTTCTGGTCCCTGGGACCTCTGCGCTCAGAAGAGGCTCAGTCTCCCTCAGCCTTTCAGCGATAGAGCGACAGAACTCTTCCCTTACTGTAGCTTTCTCAAGCTTGGTACACACACACACACACACCTGATAACGGAGGTCCTGTTGTTTCCTCTGCGTTTCCACAAACTTCCTCTCCCATGTAGCCCTCTCAAAGGTAATCTGGGTCTTGAGGGCCTGGATCTCCCTCTCAGCTTTGGACAGTCTCCTCTGCATGGCACTGCTACAATGACTTCCTGGTATTTCCGCAGAGACTGAAAATCCATCATCCAACACATACAGAGACCAGAATTAGAGCATGCTATTCTATTGTATTCTACAACACACATAGATGAGATAATTAGAGTAATCCTTTAGAACACCAATCCTATGCCAGTCTGTATCACAGTAGTCTACATTTTGTTCTGTTTTCATTATTTACTGAGGACAACCCTCATCGTTACCTGTTTTTTGTTTTACTTGATGGTTGTGATCCTTTCCTGTTCTATGAGGTTCATTGGGCATGTATTTGATTGAGTAGTATGGGCTCACCTGCATCAAAAATCAATGACAGTCAAACAGTATTTCAAGAGCACGAGGGTTGTCAAATATATAATTGTCAGATAGGACACATAACCCATGGTCCTAGATCAGTTTGTGCTGTATAGTTAACACCTATGGTCATTGTCATTCTTGGCTAAGAGTTGCACAAACAGATCTGTGACCAGGCTATAGGACACACACTCACCCAGAAGAACCTGCAGGTACATAGCAGACCCTTGAATGTCCATGCAAACGCACGCCACAGGACATGCATCACCATGCTGTTGTAGTATCACCTCACATTCTCCTATCCTGCCTGAGAAAAGAAAGCTGTTGTTGAGGTGTGCCCATAGGACATTATTTTACTGTGTCACTCAAACCGTTTTGTGTGTCTCTATCTCTATTGTGGGTTCCATAAGTACATACATGTTAATATACTGACTGGTTTATGCTATAGAGTGGACAGTGTTGTCCCCAGTGACACCAGTTTGATTATTTAATGGTTCGTGTTTGAGATTTCAACCCAGCATTTAGAATGTGAGGCTCCGAGACTTATGATACAGCAGTACTAAAAATAGTACTTAAAAATAGAAGTTCTCTATTAAGTTGTTGGTGACGTGTGTGTACGGCGTGTTCATAATTCCATGAAATATAAAATCAAGCCTGGTCCCTGATCTCTTTGGGCTGTCTTACCAACTCCTACTGCTTTTTTGGGGGGGTGTAATGACTATATAAATTGAGACAGCACAAACAGATCTGGGACCAGGCTATATGCAATCGACACTGCATCCACAATTCTACCACCTCCATTCGGATGATGTCTCTGTAATACAGCTAATTCTGGAGATTCGTTCACTGAGAGCTTCAACAAACCATTACAAACAAACATGTAATAGCATGAGCAAACATGTAATAGCGCTACCTTCTATACAGACAGATAGGAGGCTAAATACAGACCTTTCCCAACAGCCAGAAGGTGAAGAGAATGAAAGTCAGAATGTCAGAATGAAAATAGCTCTGCTCTTTTCAGGTCAATGCCGTCACACTCCATGGTGAATGCTAGAACACCATGTAGTACCCACTGACCTGTTGCTGTGTCCAGTGCTGTGAGAGCAGTGTTGCTCACGAGTAAATCTTATCTAATCTTCTTAGTCATGCTGTGTCCCGGGCCATGTTCTTCCAGACAGCAGCTTAATTTTGCCTCCCGAGCCTCCTCATAAAAACACAGTAAGGTGGGTGGTGTTATTGATGCAGTTTAATGCTGGCCACTGTCAATTCCAATCATTTTACAAACTACTGTAGGCCTATCTTGATGAGCCGGAGGAAAATTAAGTGTCTTCCTTTCAATGGCATATTCGAGTAGACAGTCCTGAATTGTATCTACTGGCTGATATTTTCTGTAATATTTGATAGTAATGCACAACACACTGTATTATATAGGGTTATATCATATTTATGGTATCAATATTCAGACAGCCAAGACATGCTTAGGTTGTCCTAATATGGACACCGTACAAAATAATGACCCAAAGGACAACGGCATGTGTTTCAAACACAGCCCTTTGGTTGCATATCATTTTGCATTGATGGTCTTTGTTTATGCAATAAATAAATGAATGGTCATGGCTCTGAAAGGCCATGCAAAACGAGCTGTTTTCTTTGATTCAACATATTGGCATTTTGCTTACCTTGTGCAGGATATATCTGTTTTCCATCCTAATTTGTTTGCTTCTGAAGAGTGAATGTCATATTGTGGCACTTTTACATGAGCGATAATACACAATCATAATCAAAACTATTACAATACACACTTTATAGTTTTGGCAACATTCACATTTTCACTTGACTTTGCAATATGATTGAATCTCAGTTCGATGGTCACATTTTCTATCCGTCAAGGAGAAATTAAAGTGATAGGAATTCTGATATAATGCTCTTCATCCCTGCTATCTACATGTGTGATCTTTTGTATGTTTTTACACTTTCTCTGTATGTACAACACCACTTACACATACAGTATTTACAATACAGTACATTTCATAGGCCCCGGATACTGTATACACTGCTGATTTGAATGGCTACTGTGTAACATTAGAAAAGCATTAGATAATAAAATATACTGTATACTAATTTTGTCCGACAAACATACACTGACCATCATACTGGTATGACACTGACCATCATACTTTATTTTTTCACTTTGCTTCCGTTGTCAATGACTGCTAGGAAAACCAGTAAACACAAACATGTAAACTTGTCTCCCTTGAATAGCTCAAACTGGTTTTGCATTGAACAGGTCTCGCCTGGAAAAAGAGATAGGTCACAGGTCATTACCGTTACTAATGGTGTAGCCAAATTATTGCTGGGTTGCTGTTGTGGAGAAATATTATTTAGTGACGGATAACACTGCTTTCCGAGTGGTCCGAGTTTCATTCGCATTCATTACCTGAACATTATTTACAATAAATCCCCACTGAAATAAGTAAATCATGCTTTCATTACTTGGAACAAGAGATTTATTTACAAGTGGCCTGTAAATTCAGCCCATGTCAACTTTCATCACTCGTCATACTTTTGGGGCATTGAGCATGACAGCATTATTATCTCCTGTTTTCCTGTTCTTCTCTCCATTGTGGAGAAGAATTGTCTGGTTTCAAAGTAAAACACAGCATTCAAATGAAATGTGAGCCTGTAGGTATTATCTGGGAGGGTGACTGTTTTGTTTTTGAATGGTCATATAATTGTAACTCTCACACACTCACCACTAAGGTATAATGTATGCAGGTCATATACAGTAACTGCAAGGAAGGTAGGCCAGGTGAGAACAACTGTTGTTCTCACCTGGCCTACCTGGTTAAATAAAGGTGAAATAGGGGCCTCCCGGGTGGCACAGTGGTTAAGGGCGCTGTACTGCAGCGCCAGCTGTGCCACCAGAGACTCTGGGTTCGCACCCAGGCTCTGTCGTAACCGGCCACGACCGGGAGGTCCGTGGGGCGACGCACAATTAGCATAGCGTCGTCCAGGTTAGGGAGGGTTTGGCCGGTAGGGATATCCTTGTCTCATCACGCACCAGCGACTCCTGTGGCGGGCCGAGCGCAGTGCACGCTAACCAAGGTTGCCAGGTGCACGGTGTTTCCTCCGACACATTGGTACGGCTGGCTTCCGGGTTGGATGCGCGCTGTGTTAAGAAGCAGTGCGGCTTGGTTAACTTTCAACCTTCGTCTCTCCCGAGCCCGTACGGGAGTTGTAGCGATGAGACAAGATAGTAGCTACTAACAATTGGATACCACGAAATTGGGGAGAATAAGGGGGTAAAATAAATATAAATAAAAAATATATTTTAAATAAATAACTGTGAAATAAAAATTAAAAGGTACACTCAACTACTATTTTCCAAGGCATGTCCTTTTCTGTCAATAGCTGGACAAATGGGAGGATGTGCTGAAGCACAATACAGTGTATGCCGACCTCATCTGGCTGTTCACTTGTTGGTAAACTCTTATTATTGTTGTCTTTTACACCGAGGAAACATTTTGCATGATGATACTTGGTGATAACATATGAAAATGCCGGTTGGGACAAAATGTACAGGAAACATATATAAAGGAAATATATATAACAAACATGTAACAAATGTAAAGGAAATATATATAACAAACATGTAACAAATGTAAAGGAAATATATATAACAAACATATAACAAATATAAAGGAAATATATATAACAAACATATAACAAATATAAAGGAAACATATATAACAAACATATTACAAATATAAAGGAAATATATATAACAAACATATAACAAATATAAAGGAAACATATATAACAAACATATTACAAATATAAAGGAAACATATATAACAAACATATAACAAATATAAAGGAAATATATATAACAAACATATTACAAATATAAAGGAAATATATATAACAAACATATAACAAATATAAAGGAAATATATATATATATATAACAAACATATTACAAATATAAAGGAAATATATATAACAAACATATAACAAATATAAAGGAAATATAAATAACAAACATATTACAAATATAAAGGAAACATATATAACAAACATGTAACAAATATAAAGGAAACATATATAACAAACATATAACAAATATAAAGGAAATATATATAACAAACATATAACAAATATAAAGGAAATATATATAACAAACATGTAACAAATATAAAGAAAACATAAAACAAACATATTACAATTATAAAGGAAATATATATAACAAACATATAACAAATATAAAGGAAACATATATAACAAACATATAACAAATATAAAGGAAATATATATAACAAACATACAACAAATATAAAGGAAACATATATAACAAACATTACAAATATAAAGGAAACATATATAACAAACATATTACAAATATAAAGGAAATATATATATATATAACAAACATATTACAAATATAAAGGAAATATATATAACAAACATATTACAAATATAAAGGAAACATATATAACAAACATATTACAAATATAAAGGAAATATATATATATATATAACAAACATATTACAAATATAAAGGAAACATATATAACAAACATATTACAAATATAAAGAAAACATAAAACAAACATATTACAATTATAAAGGAAATATATATAACAAACATGTAACAAATGTAAAGGAAACATATATAACAAACATATAACAAATATAAAGGAAATATATATAACAAACATACAACAAATATAAAGGAAACATATATAACAAACATTACAAATATAAAGGAAACATATATAACAAACATATTACAAATATAAAGGAAATATATATAACAAACATATAACAAATATAAAGGAAATATATATAACAAACATATAACATATATAAAGGAAATATATATAACAAACATATTACAAATATAAAGGAAATATATATAACAAACATATTACAAATATAAAGGAAATATATATAACAAACATATAACAAATATAAAGGAAATATATATATATAACAAACATATTACAAATATAAAGGAAATATATATATATAACAAACATATTACAAATATAAAGGAAACATATATAACAAACATATAACAAATATAAAGGAAACATATATAACAAACATATTACAAATATAAAGGAAACATATATAACAAACATATAACAAATATAAAGGAAACATATATAACAAACATATTACAAATATAAAGGAAACATATATAACAAACATATAACAAATATAAAGGAAACATATATAACAAACATATTACAAATATAAAGGAAACATATATAACAAACATATAACAAATATAAAGGAAACATATATAACAAACATATTACAAATATAAAGAAAACATATATAACAAACATATAACAAATATAAAGGAAACATATATAACAAACATATTACAAATATAAAGGAAATATATATAACAAACATGTAACAAATGTAAAGTAAACTGTAACGGTTTTCTTCCTGTGAAGGAGAGGAGTACCAAAATGCAGCGTGGTTATTTATAAACATCTTTAATGAAAGATGAAAACGTGAACACTATACAAAATAAGAAAACGTGGAAAAACCGAAACAGTCCTAACTGGTGCAAAACACAGAAACAGGAACAATCACCCACAAGATACCTAAAGAATATGGCTGCCTAAATATGGTTCCCAATCAGAGACAACGATAAACACCTGCCTCTGATTGAGAACCACTCCAGGCAACCATAGACTTACCTAGAACACTCAACTGAACACAACCCCATAGACTACAAAACCCCTAGACAAAACAAGACACATAAATCACCCATGTCACACCCTGGCCTAACCAACTTAATAAAGAAAGAATACTAAGGCCAGGGCGTGACATAAACATATATAACAAATGTAAAGGAAACATATATAACAAACGTATAACAAATGTAAAGGAAACATATGTAACAAACGTATGAAAAAAGTAAAGAAAACAACACATAGAGTGTGATGGAATCAATTGTAAAGTATGTTTATGTCACATATCCTTGTAGTTTCGGTAGGTTGGTGGGGGGATTTTACTTGACGTTTTTCAATTATAAAATAAGTTTAAACTAATGTGAAATAATGCATTTGAAATACAAATACAGTAGGTCACTTAATATTTTAAATTCTTACAATTTCACTACGATAGACACTTTCATGAGTAATAGCTTTGTGCCAACTATACTGACCATGAAAACTAACATGGAATGGATTTGTGTAAAGAATTATATTTGGTTGTTGTGTGTACGCAAAGAAGTATATATTTGGTTGTAGTGTGTATGCAAAGAATTATCTTTGGATGTAGTGTGTATGCAAAGAATTATCTTTGGATGTAGTGTGTACAATTCCATAAGAGAACTAAAATATAAACCAGCCTTTGTGTGTCTTTTCTTTTAGGGGTTCTTCTTCTCATAAAACGGTCAGGTTTATTAGAAGGAGGGATTTTTTTGTGTGGTTCCCAGGTTAGGTATTCCACATTCCAAGAGCCACAATGCCACAAAGAGGTAATTGTCAAGGGGGTTTATTCCTGACAGAGGGGGGGGGGGGGGGGGGGGGGTGATTTCACATTGTGTTGAACAGAAACCATAATGTTCCCCAAAATCACCTCCCCGGCATAGGAATTATCTCACAATAAACCCATGAGGCAGCAAAGTTGTAGGAGACTGTAGGACCATTTTGTTTGGAAAAGAAAAGGAAAATGAGGTGATAGGTAAATAAAGAGAGGAGATGTATAATATCTATCCGATTGTTTTGGGTTGCAGATGTTAAAGATGTGACTATGACCTGTTGTATCACTTTGCTCTAATGACGTTTTATCATAAATGTGTCTGATAACATAATTCTATTAATTAGTCTCACATGACCATCTGTCAACTGACCAGCGCACTCAAGATTTGGTCCTGGTTCCTGAGATTATAGGTGTGGATTTGAGTTAGCGAGCTGGAAGTTTACCCTAATTTGATCTCTGGGCGCTTGTATGGTAGTTTTAACCCTCCCAGCCAGCTCTCTGCCTGTAGTCTCCTCCTCTCTGTTAGTTGTGACTAGTAATTGAGTGGGTGTGCAGGTGAGAGTTTCCACTTAATAGGTTGCCTCTCCTGTGCTGTCACTAGGAAGAACAGAGGGTAGTGACACTGGGAGAAAAGGAGAGCGGCGAGACGGAGAGAGAGAGAGGCTCTACACATCATCTGCAGCTGATACAGACAGTTTCATCCTCAGACTTTTGCTCAACACCACACACGGGTAAGCGCTTGTTGTTCTTTTTTTCTGAAAACATTTAGTTAAACATTTGTTTTCGTTATTTTGTTTCCATTACCTGCTTATCTCAGACTGATTAAGTTCAACAAGGAGGGTTGCCATGGTTGCTTAAAGATGATAGAGAATAATGTTGCTTAGGTTAACTTCACAACAATAAATATAAGGTTATGTTACTGGCATTGAATGCTTCCATATTTTCACATAGTACAGTGCCTTCTGAAAGTATTCAACTGAGATGTTTTTGTCCCTGGCCTACATGCAATACCCCATGATGTCAAAGTGGAATTATGTTTTTTGACAATTTTACAAGTTCATAAAAAATGAAAAGCAAAAATGTCTTTAGTCAATAAGTATTCAACCCTTTTGTTATGACAAACCTAAATAAGTTCAGGAGTAAAAATGTGCTTAACAAGTCACAAAGTAAATTGGATGGACTCTGTCGAGCTTCGAATTTCGAACACAGATTCAACCACAAAGTCCAGGAAGGATTCCCAATGCCTCGCAAAGAAGGGGACCTATTGGAAGATGGGTAAAAAAAATCAGACATGGAATATCCCTTTGAGCATGGTGAAGTTTTTAATTACACTTTGGATGATGAATCAATACAACCAGTCACTATAGGCGTCCTTCCTAACTCAGTTGCCGGGGAGAGGAAGAAAAATCTTCATGGATTTCAACATGGTGACTTTAAAACAGTTACAGAGTTTAATGGCTATGATAGGAGAAACAACATTGTAGTTGCTCCACAATACTAACCTAATTGACAGAGTGAAAAGAAGGATGCTTGTACAGAATACAAATATTCCAAAATATGCATCCTGTTTGCAATAAGGCACTTATTGCAAACAGTATTCATGTTTTGGAATATTTTTTATTCTGTACAAGTTTCCTTCTTTTCACTCTGTCAATTAGGTTAGTATTGTAGAGTAACTACAATATTGTTTGTCCATCCTCAGTTTTCTCCTACTGGTCTTTCATGAAGTCAAAATTGCATGAAATTGATCATTTACTTATGAAGCTTGTATTTGAAATGTGTTGTTAAAGTGTATTATTAGTCTACTGCAGAGAGTATGCACCATAGGCGCGTCTTTTCACTTGTGCTCTCCAAACTCCCCCAGTGGAGAGCACGTTGTTCTCTTGTTGAAACGTTTGCTGTTGCTTTCACACGTTTAGATGAATATGTCATCAATAATCATTAAGTCTCATTAACACGAATGTACCTATGTAACAATGGATGTGGAAATTGCCATTTACATCGTAGAACCCAGTTTATGGGTTGTAATTGCAAATTGGTTAATTGTATGGTCCTATGGTCTTTTGGGCTATTGCCGTTGTGTATTTGGTCAATCCGATTGTGTATTTTGTATGATAAGGCACTTTCACTATTGGATTACTAGGACCTGTAAATAAGTCTACACTTTGAGCACGTCAACCTGCCTTGCCTTCTGCTGATTTCATACCCTTAAGACTGCTACATGGTGCCTATTTTACAATTACAAAATTCAAAATAATGAAAAGGGCTGCCTGGTAGACTCAATAAATAGGCAAATATTTGTAGTTGAACAAGTCATTGCATGTATAGATTTGTTTTACTTGACTTGAGACCTGACTTGAAAAAACTTGTGACTACTCGACTTGACTTGCTCTTAGAATGCACAAGTTGGACTTGACTCGAGACTCGAGCCGTTCTACTTGGGACTCCACTTGCGACTCGGACCTTGTGACTTGAGACTTGCTTGTGACTCAAAAAATAGTGACTTGGTCCCACCTCTGCTGAGTACCACTCTTCATATTTTCAAGCATGGTGGTGCCCCATCATGTTATGGGTATGCTTGCCATCGGCAAGGAAAAGGGAGTTTTTTACGATAAAAAGAAACGGAATAGAGCTAAGCACAGGCAAAATCCTAGAGGATTTTCCAACAGATACTGGGAAACAAATGTACCTTTCAGCAGAAAGTTCTAGTTCTAGTGGCCTAGTTACAGTTTTGTCTTCAATTGGATTGAAAATCTATGGCAAGAGATGAAACACGGCTGTTTAGCAATGATCAACAACAAACTTGACAGAGCTTGAAATGTGCCAAAGGTGATTCTAACATGTTTTGACTCATGGGGTTGAATACTTATCTAATCAAGATACTGTATATTAGTGTGTTTAAAAAAAAAAAAATGTAACCAATTTTATAATTTGTCTTTCACTTTGACATTACAGAGTACAGATCATCAACAAAAAATTACAATTAAATCCATTTAATTCCTACTTTGTAAAAAACAAATTGTTTTTAAAAAGTGAAGCACTGTGAATACTTTCTGAAGGCACTGTGTATCTATAGTATGCTTGTGTCACAATTAATATAACATTTGACAGTGGTTTTATCTAAAACCCTCACTACATTATTTATTATTTTAATTGGACTGTGTGTAGGTTAAAATCCCAACATATATTTTTTTAAATATAAGCCTTTGTACAGGCATACAGTATCTAGAAACCAGTGGCATTCAAATATGCCATGATTTAATATAACTCTTGACAGGTTCCTACACTTACAGTACTGTGTAGTGACTTAGATGGCATCCTCCAAGTCAGCAGCTAATGCTGACTCAATGCGATAGTTAGCCGTGTGAGTTACTGCACGAGGATGTGGCACCTGACTACACAACCTCGAATACACAATTCAGTGCCTTTGGAAAGTATTCAGACCCCTTGACTTTTTCCACATTTTGTTAGGTTACAACCTTATTCTAAAACTGATTAAATACTTTCCCCCCCTCATCAATCTACACACAATACCCCATAATGACAAAGCAAAAACTGTTTATAAAAAAAAACAGTTTATATATACAAGAAAAAAAAGTTATATACATTTACATAAGTATTCACCCTTTACTTTGTATTTTGTTGAAGCACTTTTGGCAGCTACAAGCTTGGCACAGCAGTCTTTGGGGAGTTTATCCCATTATTTTCTGTAGATCCTCTCCAGCTCTGTCAGGATGGATGGGGAGCGTTGCTGCAGAGCTATTTTCAGGTCTCTCCAGAGATGTTCAATCAAGTCCGTCTCTGGCTGGGCCATTCAATGAAATTCAGAGACTTGTCCCGAAGCCACCCCTGCGTTGTCTTGGCTGTGTGCTTAGGGTTGTTGTCCTGTTGGAAGGTGAACCTTCACCCCAGTCTGAGGTCCTGAAAGTTCTGGAGCAGGTTTTCATCAAGGATCTTTCTGTACTTTTAGTACTCCCAGTCCCTACCACTGAAACATCCCCACAGCATGATTCAGCCACCATCATGCTTCACCGTATGTCACGACTTCCGCCAAAGTCGGTCCCTCTCCTTGTTCGGGCGGTGTTCGGCGGTCAATGTCACTGGCCTTCTAGCCACCATTTTCCATTTGTTTTGTCTTTGTTTTACACACCTGATTTCAATCCCACAATTACTGTTTCATTATTTAATCCTCTGTTTCCCCATGTTTTTTTGTGAGTGGTTGTTTATTGTATTTTTGGTCTGTCATGTTGTGCGTTTATTTGTTACTTTGTATCTTTGACATTTTGAGTAAAAGTACGTTGAATACTCATATCTGCTGTCCTACGCCTGACTCTCTACACTAGCTACACATAGGACCCGTTACACCATAGGGATGGTGCCAGGTTTCCTCCAGACATGACGCTTGGCATGCAGGCTAAGAGTTCAATCTTGGTTTCATCAGACTAGAGAATCTTGTTTCTCATGGTCTGAGAGTCTTTACCTGCCTTTTGGCAAACTCCAAGCGGGCTGTCAAGTGCCTTTTACTGAGGAGTGGCTTCCGTCTGGCCACTCTACAATAAAGGCCTGATAGGTGGAGTACTGCAGAGATAGTTGTCCTTCTCAAAGATTCTCCCATCTTCACAGAGTCAGAGTGACCATCAGGTTCTTGGTCACCTCCCAGACCAAGGCCCTTCTCCCCCAATTCCATGTTTGGCCGGGCGGCCAGCTCTAGGAAGAGTCTTGGTGTTTCCAAACTTCTTCCATTTAAGAATGATGGAGGCCACTGTGTTCTTGGGGACCTTCAATACTGCAGAAATGTTTTGGTACCCTTTCCCAGATCTGTGCCACAACACAATCCTGTCTCGGCGCTCTATTGACAATTCCTTTAACCTCATGACTTGGTTTTGGCTCTGACATGCACTGTCAACTGTAGGACCTTATACAGACAAGTGTCAGCCTTTCCAAATCATGTCCAAACAATTTACCACAGGTGGACTCCAATCAAGTTGTAGAAACATCTTAAGGATGATCAATGGAAACAGGATGCACCTGAGCTCAATTTCGAGTCTCATAGAAAAGAGTCTGAATACTTATGTAAATAAGGTATTTCTGTATTTAATTGATTGTTAACAAATCCTGTTTTCACTTTGTCAATATGAGGTATTTTTTATTTCATACATTTTAGATTAAGGCTGTAACATAATAAAATGTGGAAAAAGTTAAGGGGTCTGAATAGTTTCCGAATGCACTGTATATATATATATATATATATACAGTACATACTATATTTTAATATATTATATTTCATAAACTTTAAGCAATATAACATTTTTCCATTACACTAACACCTGTAACTGGACCTACTTTTTTTTAAAGTGGGCTATTTGTCACAGATTTCCCCGGTACTGCTGCTCATTCCGTGCACCAGTTCCAGAGGTCTACGTCACCAGCCTATAGGTCGTCACTGAACTATCTCATTACGCACACATGATTCCAATTCCCCTTGATTAGTAATTGTATATATGTGCCCTCTGTTCATCAATGTCTTGTCAGTTATTGTTCCCATGTCCGTTGGTCTTTGATACCTGTTATTTCGGCTTTCTTGTTGCGTGTATTGTGCCCTTGTTATTACGGGTCTCGCCCCGTGTATTGTTGTGCATTTGTTATTTGTCTTGACCCGTGTAGTGTATCGCCCGTCTCGTCCTGTGTATTTATTATAGGTTTTACGTCGCTCCTTTGTTTGGGTTACATCCCTGTGTTTTTGCATACGTGTTTGTTTTGGGCTTCGTCCCCGTACCTTTCATGGCATGTTGTATTTTTGGGTGGAGTATTAAAACCCCCTAATACGTATTCCTGCGCCTGTCTCCAATCATTTATAACACGTGACACTATTAGCCACAGTTCGACCCTCAGTATCCAGGGTGGTGAGCCCAAAGGAGACTGTGTGGTTTGTTCCTAGGGAGGGATGAAAACATGCTGTGCTTAGATATATTGCCCCGGGGACATCACGAGGAACAAACACATTTTAATTGTGCTTATGGCTGAATGGCTGCCAACCGACACTACCGAACAAAATCATATCCTTTGATGACACACGCATGTGTCTGATTATTTTGCCAATGATTATTTTCTCAATATTGTAATTTACCAGCCACAATGTGGTTGTGAGAGGATGGTTGTTTTACAGTTCAACATCTATTTTCTATTCCTAACTCTGTTTTCTACCTCTCTTTCCTACACTTAACAAAATTTAACTAACAAATCAGGCGCTGCGGCCACTGCAAACCATCATCAGATCAGTTTCCCCATAGAACAATTAGGGAATTGTTTGCAAATGAGCCCTCAGATAGATGATGGCATAAGATCAAAGGATAAGTCCAGGTGGGACATAATGAATGGCCCTGTGTAAACAGTTTGATTGCTGTACTGAATCTAACGTAGATTGTGTGTCAAAGGAAAAGGCATAATAGATATGGATTTGGGTCTTTACTTATTTATTTTATTTATTTATTTTACCTTTATTTAACCAGGTAGGCAAGTTGAGAACAAGTTCTCATTTACAATTGCGACCTGGCCAAGATAAAGCAAAGCAGTTCGACAGATACAACGACACAGAGTTACACATGGAGTAAAACAAACATACAGTCAATAATACAGTATAAACAAGTCTATATACAATGTGAGCAAATGAGGTGAGAAGGGAGGTAAAGGCAAAAAAGGCCATGGTGGCAAGGTAAATACAATATAGCAAGTAAAACACTGGAATGGTAGTTTTGCAATGGAAGAATGTGCAAAGTAGAAATAAAAATAATAATAACCACTTATGTGGTTTGTGGTATTACTTTTGTCCTCTACATGCTCCAGGTAGCCTTATTCAATAGTCAGGTAACCCCGATGCTACAAGACAATGAGGAACCTTTATATCACAATATTCAGGGTGTCACATTTCACTGTTTCTCAGTTTATTAATATCACGTTAAAATTTATACTGAGTCAAAATGAACTCGTTATGACTTCTCTATCCCTTTCTAGACTGAACTAAGGGCTCCTACTCCCTCCAGAAGACTATGGCCTCAACTGCTTTTTTTAAAGGCACAGGTATGTTTACTTTCTAAATGTGCCCATTGCCTAACAAATGTGTATAGACACATACCGACTGATTCTTGAATAATATAACTTATATAACTTTAATCAAAGTTATTGAAGTTATACCATTCAATAAACTCTGGGTAAATATCAACAATTGAAATGGACAGATTTTCAGATCCCATATTGTATCTTTAAGATTCTAGACTGTACCTGCAACCCCAGTTAAACTGCAAAATGACTGACGTAAAAAACAAAAACTGTGTTATGTTGGACGTAGTATTTTCAGCACACTGCAGTTATACTGCACTCTAACTGGAATTATACTGCAGTGTACTGCAGTTATCCTGCACTCTGAATGCAATCTTTTTTCGTAAGGGAATGACTCATCTAGCCAAACAAAACAGAGGCTTACTGCCCACCTGAATATGACAACGCATGGTTAAGAGCTTGTTATGTTTAATAGACAGGACCTGCTAAATGATGACAGCTGTATGCCTCTCCTATCTGAACAGGCCTCCTGCTCTTCTTACTACTGGGACTGCAGCCATCGTCATTTATTTCAGGACAAAACACCACCTCAAGTTTCAATTCAACGGCCGATGCTGCATCAACTGTGACGTCACCTGGCATGAGTAATGACTCTGCAGCAACTATCGTGACAGCTACCACAGCTCAAACTACAATGTCGTCTGCCATTTCTTCTACGAATGCTACAATGTCGTCTGCAGGGTTGGGTAGGTTCCTTTCTAAATGTAATCCATTACAGTCACTAGTTAGTTACCTGTCCAAAATTGTAATCAGTAAATAACTTTTGGGTTGCCCAAACTCAGGAATGTAATCTGATTACCTTCGGTTACTTTTAGATTACTTTCCCCTTAAGAGCCATTAGAACAAGACAAAAATGTATGTTTCCAATTGAACAAAATCTTTTGCAGGATAAATCAATGTTAAAGTTCACATAGCTGGCCATATATGCATGTTACATTTTACTTTATGGGTTGGTTATGTAGGCTTCTTCTAACCCATTGCTGTCTACTACATATAATAATATGATTAAATTATATCTTCACATTGAAAACTAAGGTCTATCATAATTCCAGTCAAAACACCAGTCTCAACGTCAACAGTGAAGAGATGACTCCGGGATGCTGGCCTTCTAGACAGAGTTACAAAGAAAAAGCCATATCAGACTGGCCAATAAAAATAAAATATTTAGATGGGCAAAATAACACAGACACTGGACAGAGATATGGCTTTTTCTTTTCAACTGTGCCTAGAAGGCCAGCGTCCCGGAGTCGCTTCTTCACTGTTGACGTTGAGACTGGTGTTTGCGGGTAGTATTTAATGAAGCTGCCAGTTGAGGACTTGTGCTTGTGCTTTTCTTTAAAAAACAAGGACATTTCTAAGTGACTCCAAAGTTTTAGAACACCTACTCATTTAAGGGTTTTTATTTATTTTTACTATTTTCTACATTGTAGAATAATAGTGAAGACAGCAAAACTATGAAATAACACATATGGAATCATGTAGTAAGCAAAAAAGTGTTAAACAAATTGTTCAAAGTAGCCACCCTTTGCCTTGATGACAGCTTTGCACACGCTTGGCATTCTCTCAACCAGCTTCACATGGACTGCTTTTCCAACAGTCTTGAAGTAGTTCCCACATATGCTGAGCACTTGTTGGCTTCTTTTCCTTCACTCTGCAGTCCAACTTATCCCAAACCATCTCATTTGGGTTGAGGTCAGGTGATTGTGGAATCCAGCTCATCTGATGTAGCACTCCATCATTCTCCTTCTTGGTCAAATAGCCCTTACACAACCTGGAGGTGTTTTGTGTCATTGTCCTGTTGAAAAACAAATGATAGTCCCACTAAGAGCAAACCAGATGGGATGGCGTATCGCTGCAGAATGCTGTGGTAGCCATGCTGTCACACCAGCCTTCGCTTTGGCTCCCCCTCCTGTCCAGCTCAGGAATTCGGCATCGCAGGTCTTCTAGCTGCTGCTGCCGAACCTACTGCTGGCAAACGCTCTTCACTCATCAACCCCGGACTTGACTTGTCATGTCACGTGTGCTCCCTCTCCAGCCTCTAGGTCACCAGGCTGCTCATTATGGCGCAAACCTGTCACTATCATTACGTGCACCTGCGCGTCATCAGAATAACCTGGACTCCATCACCTCCTTGATTACCTGCCATATATACGTCACTCCCTTTGGTTCCTTCCCCAGGCGTCATTGTTTCTGTTTCAGTTTCTTGTCTGTGCGATGTTCGTGTTTGTTGTTTTGTTTATTAAATGATGCACTCCCTTGCTTCCTGACTCCCAGTGCACATGTTACATGTCATCATTACACACACCTGGGTCCAATCCCCAATCTATCACTGTATATATACTCCCTCTGCCATTTGCCTTTGTCGGTCATTGTAAATGTTACTTGTTTTCCTGAGAGGAATCTCTCCTACTATTTCCTGAGTACTTTATATTTTGCACTTTGAGTTTGCCCCGTGCCTTTTTGTATATGAAGATATATTTTGAGCACAACAGCGTTTGGGTTTCGTCCCGCTTTGATCTAAATAAATTCAGTAGTTCTAAACCTACGACTGCCACCTGCCTAGTCCTCTCTACACCAGTGCCTTAAATGTGCCTTATATTCTAAATAAATCACTGACAATGTCACCAGCACAGCACCCCCACGTCATCACACCTCCTCCTAAATGCTTCATGTTGGGAACCACAAATGCGGAGATCATCCGTTCACCTACTCTGTGTCTCACAAAGACACGGCAATTGGAACCAAAAATCAAAAATTTGGGCTCATCAGACCAAAGGACAGATTAATTTCCATTGCTCGTGTTTCTTGGCCCAAGCAAGTCTCTTCTTATTATTGGTGTCCTTTAGTAGTGGTTTCTTTGCAGCAATTCGACCATGAAGGCCCGATTCACGCTGTCTCCTCTGAACAGTTGATGTTGAGATGTGTCTGTTACTTGAGCTCTGTGAAGCATTTATTTGTGCTGCTATTTTTGAGGCTGGTAACTCTAATGAACTTATCCTCTGCAGCAGAGGAAACTCTGGGTCTTCCTTTCCTGTGGTGGTCCTCATGAGAGCCAGTTTCATCATCGCGCTTGATGGTTTTTGCAACTGCACTTGAAGAAACTTTCAAAATTCTTTAAATGTTCTACATTGACTGACCTTCGTGTCTTAAAGTAATGATGGACTGTCATTCCTTTTTGCTTATTTGAGCTGTTCTTGCTATAATATGGACATTTACCAAATAGGGATATCTTCTGTATCCCACCCCTACCTTGTCACAACACAACTGATTGGCTAAAATGTATGAAGAAGGAAAGAAATTCCACAAATTAGCTGTTAAGAAGGCACACCTGTTAATTGAAAAGCATTCCAGGTGACTAACACATGAAGATGTCATCAAGGCAAAGGGTGGCTACTTTGAAGAATGTCAAATATAAAATATATTTTGATTTATTTAACACTTTTTTGGTTACTACATGATTATATGTGTGTTATTTCAATTATATATATATATAATATATATATATATATAATTTATAAGTCAGAAAATGTATGTAGCAACTACTTATTGCCCCTTTAAGTCTATCAAAAGTGTGCGAGTTTGATCATGTGTCCATTAGGCCTTTTATATCAGCATGAATTAGATTGAACAATAAAAGCCCCACTTTTTTTTCCATATGCTGGTATCCGCACTATGCAGCTGTTACAAGAGCAAATTTTTCACTGGTTGTCCACTGGTTTCAAAAACAATGATAAATAGGCTTCAAACTTCTTGAATTCAACCATTATTGGGTTCAAATACACATTTAGATTTGTGAACAGCCATGCACAACAACCACAATCCGTAAGGCGCAATTTGCTAAATGAGAGAGCGGCGGTGTGATTCACATCAATGCGCTATGTAGATATCAATAATAAGTGATATCCATATCACCACTACTGTCATCCTTACCTCCAAGTGTTTATTCAAGTTGGATAATCTTTGGATGCTGTGACAGAAGTCGCACCATTGGAAGACATAGCTTGGACTGTAGCCTACAAAAACCTATTTTCCCGCGATCAATCAAACACATTTGGTGTGTCATCAGAGTGGTCTCTGACTTGTGGTCAGACTTGCTCTGGTGGAACAAACTTTTTTTGTCATTGCTGATTTGAATGTCGATGAGAAAACAGAGAAGTGTCAAAGATGTTCTTTTGAAAACGTCCTTTCTGAATTTAACAGTAATCCTTGAAGTAATCATCTAGTGTTTCAAAAGTATCTGTAATCCGATTACAATATTTTTGTTGGTAACGTAACGGTTTACAGTTACCGATTATTATTTTTTGTAATCCGTTACTCCCCAACCCTGGTTGTCTGGCTTTTCTTCTATGAGTACTACAATGGCATCGAACCATGATGGCAGCCACCACGGTTCAACATGCGGCTAATACGGCTACCTCTACCTCTAATTCATCCAATACAGTGCCTTGCAAAAGTATTCATCCCCCTTGCCGTTTTTCCGATTTTGTTATATTACAACTTGCCATTTAAATTGATTTTTATTTGGATTTCATGTAAAATTGGTGAAGTGAAATAAAATAAAAATACTTGTTTCAATTATTTTTTTAAATAAAACTGAAAAGTTGTTTGTGCATATGTATTCACCCCCTTTGCTATGAAGCCCGTAAATAAAATCTGGTGTAACCAATTACCTTCAGAAGTCACATAAGTTGTTAAATAAAATCCACCTGTGTGCAATCTAAGTGTCACATGATCTCAGTATATATACACCTGTTCTTGAAAGGCCCCAGAGTCTGCAACACCACTAAGCAAGGGGCACAGCCAAGCAAGTGGCATCATGAAGACCAAGGAGCTCGCCAAACAGGTCAGGGACAAAGTTGTGGAGAAGTACAGATCAGGGTTGGGTTATAAAAAATGTCTGAAACTTTGAACATCCCACAGAGCACCATTAAATCCATGATTAAAAAATTGAAAGAATATGGAACCACTTTAAGCCGTACACTCCACAGAGCTGGGCTTTACAAAAGAGTGGCCAGAAAAAAGCCATTGCTTAAAGTAGGCAAACACGTTTGGTGTTTGCCAAGGGACATGTGGGAGACTCCCTAAACACATGGAAGAAGGTACTCTGGTCAGATGAGACTAAAATTTTGCTTTTTGCCCATCAAGGAAAACGCTATGTCCGGTGGAACCCCAACACCTCCCATCACCCAGAGAACACCATCCCCAGAGTGAAGCATGGTGGTAGCAGCATCATGCTGTGGGGACGTTTTTCATCGGCAGGGACTGGGAAACTGGTCAGAATAGAAGGAATGATGGATGGCGCAAAATACAGGGAAATTCTTGAGGGAAACCTGTTTCAGTTTTCCAAAGATTTGAGACTGGGACGTAGGTTCACCTTCCAGCAGGACAATGACCCTAAGCATACTGCTAAAGCAACACTCGGGCGGATTAAAGGGAAACATTTAAATGTCTTGGAATGGCCTCGTCAAAGCCCAGACCTCAAGCCATTTGAGAATCTGTGGTATGACTTAAAGATTGCTGTACACCAACGAACCCATCCAACTTGAAGGAGCTGGAGCAGTTTTGCCTTGAAGAATGGGCAAAAATCCCAGTGGCTAGATGTGCCAAGCTTATAGAGACATACCCCAAAAGACTTGCAGCTGTAATTGCTGCAAAAGGTGGCTCTACAAAGTATTGACTTTGGGGGAGGGGGGTGAATAGTTATGCACGCTCAAGTTTTCAGTTTTTTTGTCTTATTTCTTGTTTGTTTCACAAAAAAAAATATTTTCCATCTTCAAAGCGGCATGTTGTGTAATTCAAATGATACAAACCCTCCCCAAAATATATTTTAATTCCAGGTTGTAAGGCAACAAAATGGGGAAATGCCAAGGGGGTGAATACTTTCACAAGCCACTGTATAGGATCAATGACAACAGCCATGACCTCCACTTCAAGTGTAACCATTGACAAGTCAGGGAATACAATGGTAATACAAAATGATGATTGTTTTATGAATTCACATTCAGGATGTTTGGTAGATATATTATTTTGCTACTTTGGTCTCACACTACATGTTGTCCTTGCTAACACAGGTAGTGGAACCGCAAGCACGGACAATGCCACTTCATGGGGCACCAGTGGCATGACCATGGTGAGTCTAGTAGTTTAGTAGTCAAGTAGATTTAATTAATGATATGATATTATGTTACCACTTTATTTGAAGGGGGTATGCGTAATGCATCTATATCATCTTTATGAAACTAATCATGACACCTTTGTGAATGTTGCAGTATCATTCATAGCAACCTTCATTACAGATGTTTTACTCAACATCATTCATGAGGCCGCTAAGTAAATAGTCCTTGGAATTATTGCAAATTGTCTTAGAAAATAATTCAGTTGAATTTGCTGATATGTGCTTCTTTTGCACCGTAAGGCAGCCTAAACAATTAGCTCTTTATATTTTGTACATATTTTTGATGACTTTCAGTGTTTTTTGTTTTTGCTAAATCATTTAGTGTTTATTGGGTATATCTGGTTGTTTTCACCCATGGAGTTGAAGGACTGATGGCAAGTCAACTAGTGTGGTTTGGCTATACCTAGCTAGCTAATGTTTGCATTTAACTTCTCATGGCTCGGGGCAGTATTGAGTAGCTTGGATGAATAAGGTGCCCAGAGGTGCCCAGAGTAATCTGCCTGCTACTCAGTCCCAGTTGCTAATATATGCATCTATTGGTATATTTGGATAGAAGACACACTGAAGTTTCTAAAACTGTTTGAATGATGTCTGTGAGTTTTACAGAACTCATATGGCAGGCAAAAACCTGAGAAAAAATCCAACCAGGAAGTGGGAAATCTGAGGTTGGTCGTTTATCAACTAATTCCCTATTGAAGATACAGTGGGATATTGGTCATGTTGCATTTCCTAAGGCTTCCACTAGATGTCAACAGTCTTTAGACACTTGTTTGATGCTTCTACTGTAAAGGAGGGGCTCATAAGGGCTCTTTGAGTCAGTGGTCTGGCAGAGTGCCACAAGCTCGTGACGCTCGTTCACGTGAGAGTTAGCTCGCGTTCCATTGCTTTTCTACAGACAAAGGAATTCTCCGGTTGGAACATTATTGAAGATTTATGTTAAATACATCCTAAAGATTGATTCTATACATCGTTTGACATGTTTCTACAGACTGTAACTGAACTTTTTGACATTTCGTCTGCTCCTAGTGAATGCGCTTCATGACTTTGGATTTGTTTACAAAACGCACTAACAAAAGTAGGAGGACATAAATGATGGACATTATCGAACAAAACAAACATTTATTGCGGAACTGGTATTCCTGGGAGTGCATTCTGATGAAGATCATCAGAGGTAAGTGAATATGTATAATGTTATTTCTGACTTCTGTTGACTGCACAATATGGCGGATATCTTTTTGGCTTATTTGGACTCTGAGCGCCGTACTCAGATTATTGCATGTTTTGCTTTTTCCGCAAAGCTTTTTTGAAATCTGACACACCGGTTGCATTAAGGAGAAGTGTATCTAAAGTTCCATGGATAACACTTGTATTTTAATCAACATTTAATATGAGAATTTCTGTAAATTGATGTGGCTCTCTGCAAAATCATCAGATATTTTTGGAACTACTGAACATAATGCGCCAATGTATACTGAGAATTTCTTTATATAAATATGAACTTTATCGAACAAAACATACATGTATTGTGTAACTTGAATTCTATCAGTGTCATCTGATGAAGATCATCAAAGGTTAGTGATTAATTCTCTCTCTATTTCTGATTTTTGTGACTCCTCTCTTTGGCTGGAAAAATGGCTGTGTTTTTCTGTGACTTGGCTCTGACCTAACATAATCGTTTGTGGTGCTTTCGCCATAAAGCCTATTTGAAATCGGACACTGTGGTGGGATTAACAAGAAGTGTATCTTTAAAATGGTGTGAAATGTTTGGGGAATTTTAATTATGGGATTGCTGTTGTTTTGAATTTGGCGCCCTGCACTTTCACTGGCTGTTGTCATATCGATCCCGTTAGCGGGATCTCAGCCCTAAAAAGTTTTAAAAGATCTCACTAAGCCCCGGTTTCTTGTCGAACGAGACCGGACTGCATTTTGGAAATGGGGATGGCTGATGTGGACTAATGTGTGGTGAACTGAGGCATCACCCAAGTGGGTGCTACTCGTTAGTTGTGGAGTAGTACTCAGTCCAGGCTACAGAGATGTTGAGCTGAGGACGACATCAGGGCCAGCAAGCCAACTGCATCATCTGGCATCGATCATCTGGCATCACCATCATCAAATCATCTAGCCTAACTCCAGTGGGTTGTCAGAAGCCCCAGTCTCTGTCATAAGCGGGTACACTCTGTTGTGACGGAACTCTCAGAGCTGGCTTCATCACCATCAGCATCAATTTCTTTGTTTTGTTAATCTACCTAATTGTTATGTGTCACGCCCTGACCTTAGTTATCTTTGTTTTCTTTATTATTTTGGTTAGGTCAGGGTGTGACAAGGGTGGTTTGTTTAGTTTTGTATTGTCTAGGTGTTTTCTAGTCTAGGTGTTTATATGTCTATAGTTGCATGGGGCAGAAATGAGCATTCTGTCACGCCCTGACCTTAGAGATCCTTATTATTCTATATGTTTGGTCAGGTCAGGGTGTGACTCGGGTGGGAAATTCTATGTTTTCTGGTTTTTGGCCTTTGTCTACTCTTTCTACCACCAACGAGAGCCGTTACACATTCACACACAGTGCAACACAAATACCTTTTTACTGTAGGCTGCTGCTTAATAATAGATTTTACCCTGATATCTGATTATTTATTTTACTTATGTACTGTATAAGGATACTGCAACTGATAAATTGTTTTCCCGTAAACTTTGCTGTCAAGTTATAGCTAAACACTGTATGGAAAATGGTATTTACCATTATTTACCGTCTACCATCTACTAAAAAGAATAGCTTTAACAATTGTATCTAGTATTTTTTGCTGTTGGATTAAATGTTAGTTCAAATGACTAAACGTTGAGTCTATTATTATCTGATGTATAGGTGACTAAACGAAATGATCTTATGGTATTTCATGAAAAACTTTTGCTTGTATGACTCAGGGGTTAAATATGTATTCAACTCCAATGAATGCACAATGAAAGGTTCTGAACATAAGATAATGGGTATTACTCAGTGTTTTGAAAATACACCCCCTTACATCTGAAAATGTGCCAAAGTGATTGAAAAAAACTAGAAGTGAATACAGACCGTTTTTTTTCTTCAGTTCTACCACTGTAGTGTACATAACCACAGTGCGTGTGTGTTGATGGGTGTGAGTGAGGGGGTTGAGGGGATGGTGACTGGGCCCATGTCTGTGCATGTTGGCACCGAGGAATGAAGTAACTTGGTGGGAGAGATTATTTCATGATACATGTAGTCCGCTTTACCATCCCTTTTAATGCTTCATCTTGTAGCTTTCCTCGAGACAGGCAATTTCACATCAAATAGCATGCACAATGTCACCCTTTATAAAGCACCGCTTTTGAGGGAATTAGCCAGTTATGTCACATTTAGTAATGCCCTCTACGTTGGTTATGTCATCCTTTTTGCACCCTTTATTGTGGAGTAGGACATAAAAGTACAGTTGATCTGTGTAGTGCAGACTTTATGTATGCTGTATAGACTTTCTAAGTAGTACTTCATTCAACGTTGGACCGATACTACTGTTGTTTGATTGTTTAGAGAAAGCATAGATGCGGTGCTCAGTATCTGGTCGTCTCTCTCTCTCTCTCTTTCTCTCTCTCTCGCTCTCTCTCTCTCTCTCTCTCAAAGATATCCTGTCGCCAGTTCTCCTGTAACTACTCAGACTGCAACGATGTGTACATGAATATGACTTCTGTTACATGCAACGCTAATATCACCTTCTGTGAGGTACAGTATACACTATGCGTGCATTGCAGAATTTTTGAATTTGAATAATACAAATGTACTTACATTTCATACACAACTTTTGCATGCTGTAGTTAGTATTGCATCTGCTGTCATTAATTCATGTCACACCTATTTTAGATACGATCTTCCTGGCCCTACTACTAAAAGTTTCACACCATATTTTTTTTTAAGTCAGTTGCATTTGCAGCAACTATACCGGAATGTGGTTATAACTTCATCTTTTATTCCCTTGTTTAACAATAACGAAACATTTAAATGTATTTGTTTCTAAAAGTGTGCTAACAAAATGTGTGTGATACCTTCTCAGCTGAAGAGACAGGAAGACATGACTTACACCGGTGGCTGCAGTTCCTCCTGCAGTAATGCCTGTGTCAATGACACTCAGACCAACTGTTCGATGGGATGCTGCAACTCCACTGGCTGTCTTAGCTCTACCCTGGCCTCCATGGTTCGCACAAACACTACAACAGGTAAACCGTTTTTAGTTTTTCCCCCAAAAAAATATGCAATAAAGAAAACCAATGTCCTGTGGCCTACGGTGGTCCACTGGTTTAAACCGCTGCCCATGGATCACATGCACTGTGTACCTCCGAAAGCATGGGTTCAAATCTGTCCCACTGCTCAAGCACCCTCTCTCCTCCTTACTTTCTTCTCTAGCCATCCTTTCTAATAAACACAAAACACACCTAAGGGACTAGCCCACTCCATAACATTTTTGGGGATATCTAAGTGCCCTGTATTATGATTGTTTTCTATGCTATTCTGCATTTCTTCAGTTTCCTTGTAAACTGTGTGCAAGACTAAATAAAGTCAAAGTCAAACCGTACTATGGTGTCCTTGGTGTTAGAATTGGTGAGCCTGTAAAAACCCTGTCTTTTACTGTGAGGGATTCATGCTTACATGTATCACCACCACATCAATTGGGAGACTGTTACTGTATGGGGCTGAGCTAAATCTGTTGTTCTGTTGAACTATTCGTTTTCTGACAATGCATAGCATCTTATCACTTATTCCTTTCATTTCAACACATCTGTAAAATGTGTTATTTATTTGGATTCAATCTGAATTGCATTATATGAGCATGAAAGTACAATGCACTATATACAGGACAGAATTGAGACATGAGTCATCTCAAAGATACGTATTTGATTTGTTCCTCCTGTGACTACAGTGATGATGACCACCACCACCGCCACAACAACAGCAGCAGCCACCACCACTACAACTGCTGAACCAACCAATGTAAGAACTAGCTTTTGGGCAGCAACTTGACAGTCTCAGGTTGATGTAGGCCTACAACAATATGTTAGGGTACATTTATATACACATTAAAGGGGCAGTGTGTGTGTGTGTGTGTGTGTGTGTGTGTGTGTGTGTGTGTGTGTGTGTGTGTGTGTGTGTGTGTGTGTGTGTGTGTGTGTGTGTGTGTGTGTGTGTGTGTGTGTGGGTGGGTGGGTGGGTGGGTGGGTGACGGTCATGGAATTTTGGATGGCAGTTATTGTTCAGGCAAGTGACCGCGGTCACCATTATACTAGTTTTAAAGAAATTTTCTCCTCTCCTCCGCTCCCGTGCTGCTGTTGCAGGGAGGGGGAGTTGTCTAGACAACCAAAGACACCTTGCTTGTTTCAGCAAGGAGCAACACTGTTTAATGACTGAGTTGATGTTAGCGCGGAAACGGGCTCGGTAGTCCCGTCTTAGCCCCGTCTTCAGTGAGCTATCTGTTCGTCATCGGATCTAAGAACCGGCTCTTGTAGGAGAATGTTGGGAGCCGGCTCGCATATCAGAAGAATAATCAAAAGATTTAAATGAATAGAATAAACTAATTCGAAGAACAAAAAAAGAAATAAAATAATATAGGCCTAAATGCTCAAGCGCACACACATTCGTTCTGACTGTCTGCTCAGACTAACAGTCTCACCTGTTATTCCTGTCAATCAGACACGCAGTGTCAACGAAGGAACCAAAGCCGAGGAGAGAGAGGAAGGACAGCTGTGAAAACAACAGCTGGAAAATGAGTCGGAAGCACAGTAGCATTTGGATGCATTTTAATAATGTAGACAATGTTAAAGCACAGTGTAGAATTTGCCAAAACAAAATCTCATATAAAGCCCGTTCTACGCACAACCTACACCGGCATATGCGAACTGTGAAGCTAGCTGTAGCGGAGCTTCAAGAAATTAGCGGGCCTGCTGGTGATAGTGGTGGAGCCAGCACCTCCACACGTGGAGATGTATCCACTCACTCAAGTAGGCCTACTCCGCGACCCACAGCAACGCAGTCTTCTATGGACCAGTTTATGCCAAAGTCTATGTCTGTAGCAAAACAAGGCCAAATTGATATTGCATTGGCTAAAATGATTGCTACCGATTTCCAGCCATTTTCGATCGTGGAGGACAGAGGTTTTAGCAATAGTCTATTCCAAGCAAGAAAACTCTTTCAAATTCACTTATACGACAACTGTATGAGAGCACACAGGCTTCAGTGCAGGAGTTGAAAAGCTACTGCAGTCTGCCTTACCACTGACTGCTGGACAACCACTTCTTACATGTCGGTTACATGTCAAATCAAATCAAATGTATTTATATAGCCCTTCGTACATCAGCTGATATCACAAAGTGCTGTACAGAAACCCAGCCTAAAACCCCAAACAGCTAGCAATGCAGGTGTAGAAGCACGGTGGCTAGGAAAAACTCCCTAGAAAGGCCAAAACCTAGGAAGAAACCTAGAGAGGAACCAGGCTATGTGGGGTGGCCAGTCCTCTTCTGGCTGTGCCAGGTGGAGATTATAACAGAACATGGCCAAGATGTTCAAATGTTCATAAATTACCAGCATGGTCGAATAATAATAAGGCAGAACAGTTGAAACTGGAGCAGCAGCACGGCCAGGTGGACTGGGGACAGCAAGGAGTCATCATGCCAGGTAGTCCTGAGGCATGGTCCTAGGGCTCAGGTCCTCCGGGAGAGAGAATTAGAGAGAGCACACTTAAATTCACACAGGACACCGAATAGGACAGGAGAAGTACTCCAGATATAACAAACTGACCCTAGCCCCCCGACACATAAACTACTGCAGCATAAATACTGGAGGCTGAGACAGGAGGGGTCAGGAGACACTGTGGCCCCATCCGAGGACACCCCCGGACAGGGCCAAACAGGAAGGATATAACCCCACCCACTTTGCCAAAGCACAGCCCCCACACCACTAGAGGGATATCTTCAACCACCAACTTCCCATCCTGAGACAAGGCTGAGTATAGCCCACAAAGATCTCCGCCATGTCACTTCATTGAAGATTTTTCGATGTCTAGCTGTCTTCTGGACTGCTTTGAGTTCAGCGACAGGCACACCTCAGAGAACTTGGCAGACGAACTGTTGAGAGTGTCCAGAGAATGGCAAGTAGATGGAAAAGTGGTCTGTCTTGGAATACTTCTACAGGAGCACAATAGGTGCTGAAAAACTCAAGTCTACACAACGCCAGATGGGGATGCCTGAGCTGAGGCCTAAACAAGACTGCACTACAAGGTGGAATTCAACATTTTATATGTTGAAGCGGTTTCTTGAGTCAAAGGATGCCATCATCTCTACCCTGGCCATTGTCAATGCACCTGTTGATGCTCTGACCCAAGAGGAATGGGAGGTGGTGGAGGAGATGTGCAGAGTCCTGGAACCCTTTGAGCAGGTCACTGTGGAGAGAGGTACAGTAAGCAGTTATTACTACATCATTATTTAATCCAGTACTATATATGTATGTGGACAGTAGATGAGAATGTATTAACAGTAGAAAAAACATGAACCTGAACTAATAAGTTACTGTTCTCTCTTTTCAATTATTTGACAGCTGCAAAAATGATACTCCTGTGTAAGGGTCTACAGCGAATCACAGCCAGCCGCCAGAGAGAAGCAAATGTAACTACAGGACATGTGACAGAGTTGATTGACACCCTATGTTCATCAATGGACAGAAAGTTCCACAGAATGGAATATAATCACGTGCTATCAGAAACCGCTGCACTTGACCCCAGGTTTAAGAAGTTAGCCTCCAGTGATGCCAGAGTGATTGATGAGGCTCTTCAAAGAATAACTTCAGCAGCAGGGAGGGACAGCCCCAGCAGTCAGCTGGCTCAGGCACCAGGAAGAAGAGGGATCAGATGGAGCAGAAGCTCCAGCAGTAGTGCCACAAATGTCTGCTGTTTGGATGCTGTGTGACGAGAGAGCAACTGGGGATGCAGCACGAAGGAATCCCTCAGCAGATGCCATAACGGAGGTCTGATCCTATTTGGAGGAGCCCCTCCTTCAAAGATCTGCAGATCCTATGAGCTGCTGGAAGAACAAGGCCTCTGTCTACCCACGGCTTACTAAAGTCATGACAGGGAGACTCTGCATAGTGGCCACATCCGTTTCCGCTTTGTTATTTATTTATTTTTTGATATGGTGCAATATTCTATTATTATGTTGTTCAGATTGTTTTTGTTTTGAATGATTAGATTTATATGCACTTTGTTTATATATATTAAAAAGTTACACTACACTGAAAAGAGCCGGAATGCCCATCACTACTCTGAAGCTCTGTTAGAGTGATCACTGCGTTCTTGGTCACCTCCCTGACCAAGGCCCTTCTCCCCCAATTCCATGTTTGGCCGGGCGGCCAGCTCTAGGAGAAGTCTTGGTGGTTCCAAACTTCTTCCATTTAAGAATTATGGAGGCCACTAGGTTCTTGGGGATCTTTCAATGCTGCAGAAATTGTTGGGTACCCTTCTCCAGATCTGTGCCTCGACACAATCCTGTCTAAGAGCTCTACGGCGGTTCCTTCGTCCTCATGACTTGGTTTTTGCTCTGACATGCTCTGTCAACTGTGTGACCTTATACAGACAGGTGTGTGCCTTTCCAAATGATGTCCAATCAATTGAATTTACCACAGGTGGACTCCACTCAAGTTGTAGAAACATCTCAAGGATGATCAATGGAAACAGGATGCACCTGAGCTCAATTTTGAGTCTCACAGCAAAGGGTCTGAATACTTATATTTTTGCTTTGTCATTATGGGATGTTGTGTGTAGATTGCTGAGGAATTTAAAAAATACATTTTAGAATAGGGCTGTTACGTTGCAAAATGTCAAAAAGACCCAGAGTTACCTCTAATGCCGAGGATAAGTTCATTAGATTTACCAGCCTCAGCCCTCCAGGCTGTGTAAGGGCTATTTGACCAAGAAGGAGAGTGATAGAGTGCTGCATCAGATGACCTGGCCTCAACAATCAGCTGATCTCAACCTAATTGAGATGATTTGGGATGAGTTGGACCGCAGAGTGAAGGAAAAGCAGCCAACAAGTGCTCAGCATATTTCGGAACTCCTTCAAGACTGTTGGAAAATCATTCCAGGTGAAGCTGGTTGAGAGAATACCAAGAGTGTGCAAAGCTGTCGTCAAGGCAAAGGGTGGATACTTTGAAGAATCTAAAATCTTAAATATTTTTTTATTTAACAATGTTTTGATTACTACATGATTATATATGTGTTATTTCAATATTTTATGTCTTCACTATTTGTCCACAATGGAGAAAATAGTTCAAATAAAGAAAAACCCTTGAATGAGTAGGTGTGTCCAAACTTTTGACTGGTACTGTATATAAATGTATATCAGAAATTATTCACACCCCTTGATTTTTTCCACATATTGTTGTGTTACAGCCTGAATTTGAAATATCTTACATTTATGAAATCCAAGATGGCGTAGCATTCAGACGTCTTTGTCTTTGTCTTTGTCTTGTCTCGTCCCATGTACATCTTTTTATATATTTTTCTTCTGATTCTTTTTAACATTGTTCCTAAACCTCAACTTCAAAATACTCTCCTGCAACCCGCCTCACTCAATGTGGTGTGGATCTGGGGGTTTTTCTAAAGTATTTCTATTTACCTCCGAACTGGATTGCTTCAACTGAAGCTAGCTAGCTAACTAGCTACCAGCTATCAGCTATCAGTCGGCTAACCTTTGGCTCGGAAAGCTCTCGTCAGTTTGTACAACGAGTTTCAAACCAGAGCATACCGATCCTTTACGACTGGAATACCGACATAATCTGCCTGAGGATCCCAACAGGCCCCTCAGGTGCAACGTCCCCTGAAGGCCCATTCTGCTAATTGCGGCCTGCTAGCTATCTATAGCATATTGGACTGTTAGCTGATCCACTGGCAAGTTTCTTGGACCACTATACCCATTTTGTCAATTGGACTTGGACCCCTTTGCTACTTGGAACCCTACTAATTCCACAACTGGTCTATCAACTTCACCGACGTCACCAAAAACAGACTTTTCCCCCATCGCAACGTCCCTCTAAGGCCCTTATGCTAGCTTGCTAGCCCCGGCCTGCTAACTGTCTGAATCGCCATATCCCCAGCCAGCCCAACCACTTACTGGACTCATACGATCACTTGGCTGAGCATACCTCTCCCTAATATCAATATGCCTTGTCCATTACTGTCCTGGGTAGTGATTACTGTCTTATTTCACTGTAGAGCCGATAGCCCTGCTCAATATGCCTTAACCAACCATGTTGTTCCACCTCCCACATATGCGATGACATCACCTGGTTTAAACGTCTCTAGAGACTATATCTCTCTCTTCATTACTCAATGCCTAGGTTTACATCTAATGTACTCTCTTCCTACCATACCTTTGTCTGTACATTATGCCTTGAATCCATGCTATCGTGCCCAGAAACCTGCTCCCTTTACTCTCTGTTTCGAACGTGCTAGACGGCCAGTGCTTATAGCCTTTAGCCGTACCCTTATCCTACTTCTCCTCTGTTCCTCTGGTGATGTAGAGGTTAATCCAGGACCTGCAGTGCCTAGCTCCACTCCTACTCCCCAGCTGCTTTCATTTGTTGACTTCTGTAAACGTAAAAGCCTTGGTTTCATGCATGTTAACATTAGAAGCCTACTCCCTAAGTTTGCTTTATTCACTGCTTTAGCACATTCTGCCAACCCGGATGTCTTAGCCGTGTCTGAATCCTGGCTTAGGAAAACCACCATAAACCCTGACATTTCCATCCCTAACTATAACATTTTCTGCCAAGATAGAACTGCCAAAGGGGGCGGTGTTGCAATCTACTGCAGAGATAGTCTGCAGAGTTCTGTCTTACTATCCAGGTCTGTACCAAAACAATTCGAGCCTCTACTTCTAAAAAGTCACCTTTCCAGAAACAAGTCTCTCACCGTTGCAGCTTGCTATAGACCACCCTCTGCCCCCAGCTGTGCCCTGGACACCATATGTGAATTGATTGTTCCCCATCTATCTTCTGAGCTTGTGCTGCTAGGTGACCTAAACTGGGACATGCTTAACACCCTGGCCATCCTACAATCTAAGTTTGATGCCCTCAATCTCACACAAATTATCAATGAACCTACCAGGTACAACCCCAAATCCGTAAACATGGGCACCCTAATAGATATTATCCTAACTAACTCGCCCTCCAAATACACCGCTGCTGTTTTTAACCAAGATCTCAGCGATCACTGCCTCATTGCCTGCATCCGTAATGGCTCTGCGGTCAAACGACCACCCCTCATCACTGTCAAATGCTCCCTAAAACAATTCTGCGAACAGGCCTTTCTAATTGACCTGGCCGGGGTATCCTGGAATGACATTGACCTCATCCCGTCAGTAGAGGATGCCTGGTTATTCTTTAAAAGTGCCTTCCTCGCCATAAATAGGCATGCTCAAATAGGCATGCTCCATTCAAAAAATTTAGAACTAGGAATAGACATAGCCCTAGGTTCACTCCAGACCTGTCTGCCCTTGAAGAACACAAAAACATCATGTGGCGTTCTGCATTAGCATCGAATAGCCCCCGTGATATGCAACTTTTTAGGGAAGTTAGGAACCAATATACACAGGCAGTTAGGAAAGCTAAGGCTAGCTTTTTCAAACAGAAATGTGCATACTGTAGTACAAACTCAAAAAGGTTCTGGGACACTGTAAAGTCCATGGAGAATAAGAGCACCTCCTCCCAGCTGCCCACTGCACTGCGGCTAGGAAACACTGTCACTACCGATAAATCCACAATAATTGAGAATTTCAATAATTATTTTTCTACAGCTGGCCATGCTTTCCACCTGGCTACCCCTACCCTGGTCAATAGCCCTGCGCTCCCCACAGCAACTCGCCCAAACCTTCCCCACTTCTCCTTCACCCAAATCCAGATAGCTGGTGTTCTGAAAGAGCTGCAAAATCTGGACCACTACAAATCAGCCGGGCTAGACAATCTGGACCCTCTCTTTCTAAAATTATCTGCCGAAATTATTGCAACCCCTATTACTAGCCTGTTCAACCGCTCTTTCGTATCATCTGAGATTCCCATAGATTGGAAGCTGCTGTAGTCATCCCCCTCTTCAAAGGGGGAGACACTCTACAGTCGTGGCCAAAAGTTTTGAGAATGACACAAATAGTAATTTCCACAAAGTTTGCTGCTTCAGTGTCTTTAGATATTTTTGTCAGATGTTACTATGGAATACTGAAGTATAATTACAAGCATTTCATAAGTGTCAAAGGCTTTAATTGACAATTACATGAAGTTGATGAAAATAGTCAATATTTGCAGTGTTGACCCTTCTTTTTCAAGACCTCTGCAATCCGTCCTAGCATGCTGTCAATTAACTTCTGGGCCACATCCTGACTGATGGCAGCCCATTCTTGCATGATCAATGCTTGGAGTTTGTCAGAATTTGTGGGGTTTTGTTTGTCCACCCGCATCTTGAGGATTGACCACAATTTCTCAATGGGATTAAGGTCTGGGGAGTTTCCTGGCCATGGACCAAAATATCAATGTTTTGTTCCCAGAGCCACTTAGTTCTCACTTTTGCCTTATGGCAAGGTGTTCCATCATGCTGGAAAAGGCATTGTTCGTCACCAAACTGTTCCTGGATGGTTGGGAGGAAGTTGCTCTCGGAGGATGTGTTGGTACCATTCTTTATTCATGGCTGTGTTCTTAAGCAAAATTGTGAGTGAGCCCACTCCCTTGGCTGAGAAGCAACCCCACACATGAATGGTCTCAGGATGTTTTACTGTTGGCATGACACAGGACTGATGGTAGTGCTCACCTTGTCTTCTCTGGACAAGCTTTTTTCCGGATGCCCCCCAAAAATGGAAAGGGGATTCATCAGAGGACATGACTTTACCCCAGTCCTCAGCAGTCCAATCCCTGTACCTTTTGCAGAATATCAGTCTGTCCCTGATGTTTTTCCTGGAGAAAAGTGGCTTCTTTGCTGCCCTTCTTGACACCAGGCCATCCTCCAAAAGTCTTAGCCTCACTGTGCATGCAGATGCACTCACACCTGCCTACTGCTTTTCCTGAGCAAGCTCTGTACTGGTGGTGCCCCGATCCCGCAGCTGAATCAACTTTAGGAGACGTTCCCGGAGCTTGCTGGACTTTCTTTGGCGCCCTGAAGCCTTCTTCACAACAATTGAACCGCTCTCCTTGAAGTTCTTGATGATCCAAAAATGGTTGATTTAGGTGCAATCTTATTGGCAGCAATATCCTTGCCTGTGAAATACTTTTTGTGCAAAACAATGATGACTACACGTGTTTCCTTGCAGGTAACCATGATTGACAGAGGATGAACAATGATTCCAAGCACCACCCTCCTTTTGAAGCTTCCAGTCTGTTATTCGAACTCAATCAGCATGACAGAGTGATCTCCAGCCTTGTCCTTGTCAACACTCACACCTGTGTTAATGAGAGAATCATTGACATGATGTCAGCTGATCCTTTTGTGGCAGGGCTGAAATGCAGTCTAAATTTTTGGGGGGGATTCAGTTCATTTGCATGGCAAAGAGGGACTTTGCAATTAATTGCAATTCATCTGATCACTCTTCGTAACATTCTGGAGTGTATGCAAATTGCCATCATACAAACTGAGGCAGCAGACTTTGTGAAAATTAATATTTGTGCCATTCTCAAAACTTTTGACCATGACTGTACAATTATCTGTAAGGTTCCTTAATCAATCAGTGATTTTCAAACACAGATTCAACCACAAAGACCAGGGAGGTTTTCCAATGTTTCGCAAAGAAGATCAACTGTTTGTAGATAGGTAAAAAAAATAAGAATCTGGCATTCAATAGCCCTATGAGCATGGTGAAGTTATTAATTATGGTGTATCAATTCACTCAGTCACTACAAAGATATAGGCATCCTTCTGAACTCAGTTGCCGGAGAGGAATGAAACCGTTCAGGGATTTCACCATGAGTTTAATTGTAGTTACTCCACAATATTTACCTAATTGACAGAGTGAAAAGAAGAAAGCCTGTAAAAATATTCCAAAACATGCATCTTGTTTACAACAAGGCACTAAATGAACACATTCGTGTCCTGAATACAAAGTGTAATGTTTGGGGCAAATTCAATACAAAACTATACTGAGTACCACTCTCCATATTTTCAAGCATAGTGGTGGCTGCATCATGTTATGGGGGTTGAATACTTATCTTATCAAGATACTGTACATTAGTGTTTTATTTTTGTAAATTTTTTGGTCTTGTTCAAATTTTTCTTTCACTCTGAGATTATAGAGTAGTTTGTGTAGATCGTTGACAAAAACTGACAATTACATACATTTTTATCCCACTGTAACACAACAAAATGTGGAAAAAGTCAAGGGGTGTGAATACTTTGTTTTTTAAAACGGTTATAAAGGTTATTTTATTTTCATGACTGTCTTCCTCCATAATCATCAGTTACACGATTATACGGTAACTGTCCATCCCTAGTGTGTGTGTATGCAAATGACTCAATGTCAGTGAATTTAAAAGTCTTTATTAACATTATCCATCTATTTGCAGAAACTTAAGAAGTGTCAGATGTTTCAGTGCACAGAGCAGAACTGTTACAAGACTTGGATAACCAAAGACCCAATGCCTTGTCCCCTCAACCAGCCCTACTGTGAGGTAGGCTTAAAAGTGCACCCACCCTACCCTATTCATCATTCTATACCCATAGTAGACAAACTAGACATCCTTCATTGAACTGTAAATGCTGTAGGATACAAATGTACACTTTAAGTATTTCATAGCGAAAGAAGGAAAATACATTTGGCCACGACAAGAATGATTATCTGTTATGATCTCAATAGCATCACTCAGACAAGAGAGAATTTCCTTTCGCCAATCTCGTACATTCTTAAACTCATCAAACTCCATGCATTCTCAATCCACGTTTCTCTTTTCAGCTGAAAAAGATGACAACTGGTTCAACAACGACCTGGATGGGAGGCTGCAATGCCAACTGCACAAGAAACACCTGGTGTACGACCACAACAGATACATGCCACC
This sequence comes from Oncorhynchus mykiss, assembly GCF_013265735.2. Taxonomy (NCBI): domain Eukaryota; kingdom Metazoa; phylum Chordata; class Actinopteri; order Salmoniformes; family Salmonidae; genus Oncorhynchus; species Oncorhynchus mykiss. The sequence goes on from NC_048566.1 coordinate 38,784,996, forward strand.
AAGAGTGCTGCAACACCTCCATGACCTCCTGCCTCAAGCTGGATGGTACTCTGAACGTTCCTTCTTCTGCCGCTAGGGGTCCGCACTTCCCTTTAGCATTGGTCACTGCTGCTCTGCTGGTTTGTCTGCTCAGCATTGGTTCTCTGGTTTAAACTGGGTCGTGTTCAGTAGGTACCAAGCGGGAAAAAAAATATTGAAAGAGGGAGGAAATTCTTTGACTTGTCCGTTGCAAAATGGTTTAAAACGTTGCCTGTTGTGTGACTTAATGAATACAACCCTGATGTGTCGACCTACTTGAATAACATACAGCGGTAGTAGTTAGCGCAGCAAAACCTGGTTTCTATTCCACATGAATAGTATACTGGTTGTAGGTCTAGCCTACTCTGTTTTTGTTTGTTTGTTTGTTTGCTTGTATATGAGATGTATTGAGAAACTGTATATGAGGGCTCATATGTGCTTTTGAGAAATGTAGGCAATTTAAGTGATATTAAAGGGTATTATTGAAGAATATGATGATTAATATGGCTACAGAAAGCTACTCGACCATACCATCAACTCATTTATAAATCAGTAATGTGTAAAACATAATCCACAGAAGAGGATAGCTATTCATGATCATAGATGACTGACCTAATGTATGGTAGGGTAATTCATTATCTGCTTTTTGATACTTATTGAGATTTGTGTAAGTTTAAGTTTACAATTGTGACATTTTCATAAATGTCCTCTTTTTTTAGGCACACTGTTATTTTCTTTCGCCAGTGGTTTGCATGATGACTTGCATGTTTTCTTTGATTTTGCACTTGCAAAGACCTTCTAGCCTAGTCTCAGATCTGGTTGTGCTCTTGCTCACTCAATTGCTCATTGACAAACCAAACATGCCCAGGACAAGGAGTTGGCATGATAGCATAAACCGACTGGCACTCAGGCTAAAGGCTTTCTCCAATACAAAAGCAAATATCTGTTCTTTACAGATATTGCATAATAACTCAGTTATTACCTAGTCTTAGATAGCATATTGTGAAGGACAGATTTTTGCACTTGTAAAAAAACAACAAAATATATATTGGGCTATAGAAGGTGTTTGAAATATTTTTGCTGACGCATTGAGGTGTAATTCATATCTGTGAATGTAGTCATACACTGTACAACTGTAATGTGTGTTTTACTCCTTTTATTATTTCACTGTATTCTTATTTATAATTCACCATCATAACAATATGGAAATTGATTTATAAAAATTGGTTATGAAATTGGGTTATAAAAAATGCCAAAGTGTATATTTTACAGTCGTTTCATGGAAAGTTGACATACAACACCTGATATGTCATATCTAATATTTGGAGAAAAGTTACTAAAAGAAATGTTGGATACTTTCTACATTGTGTATATTGTACAAACCGTAACAACTGATTTTAAAGTCACCTAAATATAAAATAAATAAATGTTTGACCAAAACAAAATGTGAATATTTTCTTTGAAATTGTCTGCAGAGCTCACCTGTTATGAGATTTATTTAGCTATTTGAATCAACTAGACTTAACAAACACTGCATCAACAGAAACACAAAATATGATCTACAAGAGGACAGGCCAGGTCCTTATAGACTTGTTCTTATTTAGAATTTGTACCTTATAAAGTATTGGCCATTCGGAATTCATACATAGATTAAACGTTCTGATTAAAACATTTAAATTATGACAAAACATGATTATGTATTCCGTGCCTCTATGCACCATGCATTAGAATTTGATTACCATGGAGATGGCTGTTAAAACCACATACAAATAAAACCATCCTTTTCAACACACTTGCATCTCAATAGGACCCCTGGAGATCTTGTTAATAAGTTCATTGATGACTCCATTCCCTCCAACCCTGGTGTTGATGAGGATGACAATGATGTGATCCATTCAACCAACTTTGTTAACCACTTCTCGTGTAAGAGCTAAGGAAAATCTTGGAAAATAAACAAATAACTCTACCATAGATAGAGAGATATGTGCTAATATTTTAATATTGGTAAATTATTTTTTCTGGTAGGTTCCTCCATTTTATTTTGATTCATGACATTATGTTTGTTTATAAAATGGCATTTTACAGGTCAATCATCCTTTAAATATTTAGGCTTAAGTCATCAGAGTACCCCTGAAGATTTGGTTCAGTTTGTTGCATAATCAATTGTTGATGAGGATGTCAATTATGTGGTCATCTGCTTGGGAGAGTTATGGACCAACCTCCTTCCTGGACATGTCTCAGGACAGCTTATCCAATAGAGAGAGACCAGTCCTCTCAGTCAGAAGACCTTGACTACCTAATAGGTATGAGTTCCATCTCTGTCTAGTATGGTAGTTGATCTAATTTGCTGAATTTGACATTGAATTGCTTCATTTCGGGTGTTGTTCCACTCTCTTTACCATCAGACACTCTGTCCCTGTTGATCCACAGACCCACCCTGCTTCTGGAGACCCAGGAGGGGCTAAAGGAGCTCCAAAGTAGCTCAAACCAGTACTCGGGTAAGATCTTACTCTACCATGCTGCTTAGTCTGCTAAACTTTGATTATTGGTCAATTCATTTTTCTGGTAAGTTACCCGATCCACTCTTTACGAGCAACATTTTTTTCCTCTTGATCTACAGATTGGGGCTTGCCTCATTCAAATGCCTGGAGCCAATCGTTTTAGTCTGGTTATGATTACTATGACAACCCTGGCTACCTGTCAGTTACGAGTTCTACCTCTGTCTAGTGTGCTAGTTTGCCTAATTTGCTTGATTTTGCATTGGATTGGTTTGTTTGAGTAATGTTCCACTCTATTACCATCTGCCACATTGTCTGTGTTGATCCACAAAGCCACCCTGTGTCAGGACTCCTGACTCCAGCGGAGCAAGGAACCCTGAAGCCCCTGGGAGTCTCTTATCGCTTAACCAGAGGGTTTGAACTCCCCAGACAGTCTCCGTTGCTTTTTTTACTCCTGAGGATGATGTGTTGTACATGTGAACAATCACCAGGTTCTTCCTTCGAGACATTCCCTGCCGCTCTGCAACTCATGTTGACGATGAAGAGGTTATGTACATTACAACAACCACCAGATCCGTCCTAGATGCCCAGGATATTTTCCGATAATCTGGCTTCACCCACAGCAAGCAGTCTGAGAAAGCCACCTCAAATGCATGCTTCTACTATTACTAAGGAGGAACTACGGAATATGTGGATCTCAGATACACGTAAGGGGTCTTAAGATGTAGTGTAGAATGATTAGGTTTATTATTATTGTGTCTTGCATCTTCAGGATGCCCAGCCCACATATGCTTATAAGACTCTGCAGTAGAAAATAAAATCATATATGCACACAATAGGCCACATGCTGTCCATTCACATATAGTACTTTGTTTGCAGATCCTTACATTTGTATACTGCTTTGTTTTCTTTGTTTTCATCATCTATCACTTTGTCCCTCTTAATCCTCAGCCCAGGACTTCAGAAGGGCTTTGCCTCTCCAGTTGAGATCTCTGTATTCTTACAAGAGACTGAGGGTTGAGTCTCAGTCCAACAATAGGAAGAGGTGCCACTGCCTGGGGTGTGACGCAGAGGACTGCCCTGCCAGCAAAAGAGCCAGGAATGAATCTCCAATTGGCTCTCATGGGGCCATGAGGCACATTAATAGAACACAAAATAGGCACCAAAATAGAGCTGTGCCACAGTACAACAAGACAATCATAATAAAATATTGTGACATTTTGTTCCTTAGATTTCTTCCTGAGAAATGTCATCCAATACAATAACTACAACACTTCAATCCAATGCAGTATTATCTTAATAAAAAGGTCCAGGGCCTATGTTTTTTCCTATTAAACTACAAAAGGTATTGGTGGCTAGACATGGCTACACAATACTGTCCCAATTATATAATTATATAATAATGTAAAGTTTGAACCTTTCTTATATGTCGGGGGCTAGGGTCAGTCTGTTATATTTTGAGTATTTATCCTGTATTATCCAGTGTACTGTGTGAATTTAACTATGCTCCCTCTAATTCTCTCTCACTCCCTCTCCTCCCGGAGGACTTGAGCCCTGGGACCATGCCTCAGGACTTTCTCTCTCTACCGCACCTGAAGTCTCTAACTCTGAACGCTCAGCTATGAAAAGCCAATTGGTATTTACTCCTGAGGTGCTGACCTGTTGCACCCTCTACAACCACTGTGATTATTATTATTTGACCCTGCTGGTCATCTATGAATGTTTGAACATCTTGGCCATGTCCTGTTATAATCTCCACTGGCACAGCCAGAAGAGGACTGGCCACCCCTCATAGCCTGGTTCCTCTCTAGTTTTCTTCCTAGATTCCTGCCTTTCTATGGAGTTTTTCCAAGCCACTGTGCTTCTACATCTGTATTGCTTGCTCTTTGGGGTTTTAGGCTGGGTTTCTGTATAGCATTTTGAAACATCGGCTGATGTAAAAAAGGGCTTTATAAATATATTTGATTGATTGAAACAGTGAGTAATCCAATTAATATTTCCTCGAACGACAGCCAAAACATGACGTCACTCTTAGTCGCTGAAATCTCTGCGTGGCAGGTCCACAAGTATCTAAGGGAAAGGGAATAAGGACATCTAGAAGAATACGGAATCATGTCGGGAACACGGCAATACAGTTTTACGCACTGTGAAAGCAAAAATGAATTCGGTTTTGTTGTTTTGTGTTCTCGATAAGTAGGTGGTCTAGCCCAACTTCGTAAGAGAGAAACGATTGGCCTGTATCTATTCTCGCTTCAATCTGTATTTTGAGGGCGTGAGAGAGTTCGCACGAAAGTAACGGTTTTAAGTAATGGATCAATCCTTCGTAATTCAAGAGATTTTGGCAGAAGGCGAAAATTGCGTCATAGTATCCTTTATACCATGCACTAAATTTTTTTTGTATCACTCGGATGTTTCGAGTGCGTTATCTAAAGGCTGATGTTTGATTTCCTTTGGAAGAAGAACTCAATGTTTCATTCCGAAGTAGCCTACGGGCAGTTCACCCAAGGCGAGGCCGTGGAGTTTGTTTGTCAAGGCCTAATAGGCTATACGTGTGTGTATCTGAATGTAGTGATATTTTATATATTTCATTCAATAGTACAATTATTTGGATTTAATAGGCTTTGAGTGTAAAGAACCAGAATGAATGCAAGTTGCTCAATGAGGATTGGTGCTGCTTTTCGACCGTAACACAAGGGCTACACTAGTATACGCCCTTATGCTATACAATGGACATTGTGTTTAAATAACTAGGGCTAACAGTGAAAATGTGTGAAGAGCAGAATCAACAACCTCTGCATAAGAAGGTGTGAAAGTTCACAGTTAGCCAGTGTTATGTACATGACAACTGAAAAGTACCAGTGGCCTGGCTTCGGACCCAAGTGAGAGCAGGTCCGCTGAAGCCATGGCCAATGAGACACGGGTGCCCGGGCTGCGTAGATGGAAACATAAAAGTTTGATCCTTTTGGATGATGCACTGGTGTGACATGTAGAGGCTACTGTCCAATTTTTTTGCAATATGATAGGCCCTCCACTGGGTGGCAATCTTATACAAGCTACTCAAATCAAATCGTATTTGTCATATGCGCCCAATACAACAGGTGTAGTAGACCTTACCGTGAATACAAGCCCATAACAATAGCCTACTGTAGGACAGCATATTTCCCAGACATTAGATTTTTTTTTAGAGCAATGACTATGCCTCTGCTCTTTGAAGATACTTGATGCTTAATGTTTTTCCCAATGTATAAAAAGAGTATTTAATTTTTATATCAACAATTGTGTAGGCCTATTTTCAAATGTAACATTGTGAAAACATCTTTGCAATTCCCTTAACTAGATTGTTGTAAACATGCTGTTCAATGTCTTGTCTTGGTGGACAATGTCATTGAAAGCAGACTATTGGGTTTGGTGGAGCGTACCAAGGAACATGCGTGAGTTGAAATTGGTGCTATTCCACCAGATTTATGAAATATAAATGTTCTGAAAAAATGTGTTACACCTGCCCATAGTAATGTTCTACCTTTGTTTCCTATAGGCTGTTTGTTTTTACCCATAGAAGAATGGCGATAACTGGTGAAGATGTCACATTGTATGACATTTTTCCCATCTCTAATGACTTTGCAGTTGTGGAAGGTATGCAATAGTTAATTAATTGGTTTTAACTTGATTATTATAATATGCACAATGGAGGTGGAGGTGTGGGCCTTATAATGCATTGTAATAGCATGTTATTCTTTCCTCAGTGTCCTCGGCAGATGAGCTTTCTTTTGTGGGTGAGTTTTCTTTTTTCTCTGGGTCAATTTCCCCCTGGTATGTTCATAGGGCCAAGTTATTAAATGTCTATCACGTGATATTTCTATAGGTGCAGACACTAGAGTGAGGCTGAACTTCCAGGATGGGGATCTGGAGGTGAGGCTCCCCTTTGGCTCCCACTCTCGCCTTTTCCTCAGTGAGGTCAACAAAGCCTGGAGCGGTAAGGCATGGCCTACTTTTCCATAAAATGATCACAAGTGTTGTATCCAAATACTTTCTCCTGAAGTGTACACCTGGTCGCTACTTACCCCAAATCTATAAGCATTGGATCGGTGGAGGCATGGCAAGAGGGGGTTTCCACCATATTTTGTAAACCATTCATTTCCTTTCAAATCAGTGAGGGGAAGTGAAAAAGTGCACACTTTAGAAGGAAGGATAAAGAATTGGGACATAACCAAGTATAGGGTCATGCACACCATTACAAAATAATTTGAATTGACAAAACAAAAATCTGATTATTGGACAAGCCCAGGTAGTTCCTCCCGGTTTAAGTGTTTTCCTCTGATGGGGGCCTGATGACCACGACCCTGGTTTACTTGTTTATGTTGCAATAATCAAATCGGGCCAGTGATTTGAGATGTGTGCTCATTTCTGTATGACTTATCATTTAATATATGCCATTTAATATATTATAATTTCAGTTCAGTTGCAAGTGAACTGCTCTAAGATAATGGATTAGGGGTTTTATTCTCAATTTTAGTAATTTGGTAGATGGTGGTTCACATAAAACACTTTTTCCCCCAGTAAGTTAATTTCATGTCATGAATTACTAAGAGGAGTAAGATATAATAATAATCACTGGGGGTTGTCTTGTTAGTTTGCCTAAGATGACTAATAAACTACTGAAAGACAGAAGGGCTTTTTCACACATAGAATAACTGTACAATCTCCAGGGTTGGGGATTATTGGATTACATGTTTGAAAAACTAGATGATTACCTCAAGGATGACTTTTAAATTTAGAAAGGATGTTTTCAAAAGAACATCTTTGACACTTCTCTGTTTTCTCATCGACATTCAAATCAGCAATGACAAAAAAAGTTTGTTCCACCAGAGCAAGTCTGACCACAAGTCAGAGACCACTATGATGACACACCAAATGTGTTTGTTGGAGTGTGGGAAAAGAGCAGGAATAGGCTTTTGTAGGCTACAGACTTAAAGGGGCAATCTGTAGTTGCTACATCCATTCTTGGACCTATAAATTATATATATATATGCATATATATATATATATATCCATTGATTCTTGAAGAATGTAACTTATAAATGCCTCGAGAGCTTAGTTCAACTATCATACTCCTTGAGAACCCAAAATATATGTATGCCTGTTATTCTCCAATGTTTGTAAACATTGCAAATGTAAACAAACACTGTATAGCCTAATAACATGGTTAAAACAATCATTTGGATGTCATGATTGGTCAGTCCTTGCATCCATAACTCTTGTCTATTAATCTGAGAGTGGTTACATTTCTCCAGGCCCATCCCTCAGCTTTTTTACCAAAACATCTGTGGATTTGCCCTGAAACCGCTGCATATTCTCAAGATATCAAAGTGTCACCAACAAAAGGGTAAACAATAGGCCTATAGCAAATGCAGCATATGGCATTCATTTTTCACATGTACTGTAAATAGCACTTTTCAGTAGTGCTCAAAGCATGCCATTCCATGAGCACATCATTTATTTTTCAACTCGAATCAATGAGCCCAATCAGTCCTCCATGACAACAAAATCATAAACAGAGTAGGGCTGGCTAATAAGTCCTTAATTTTGGGGTTATGCTCAGGTAAAATCATTTTACTAATCTATACTTACATATTTCCAAGTCCTATTCTTGAAGATCGAGGGGAATAACATTTATTGGAATGATTGATATTCTGATAGACTATGGTTTTTAATGTAAATATATAATCATATTATATGTAGTAGAAAGCGATGGATTAGAAGAAGCCTACCCAACCCATAAAGGAAAGTTAAACATCCATATATTTTTTGTTTTTTTATTTCACCTTTATTTAACCAGGTAGGCCAGTTGAGAACAAGTTCTCATTTACAACTGCAACCTGGCCAAGATAAAGCAAAGCAGTGCGACACAACAACACAGAGTTACACATGGAATAAACAAACATACAGTCAATAACATATGGCCAGCTATGTAAACTTTAACATTGATTTATTCTGTGATTGATGGCGTTCAATTAGTAACATACATTTTTGTCTTCTTCTAATGCCTCTTAAGGAGAAACTAATCTAAAAGTAACGGAATGTAATCAGATTACATTACTGAGTTTGGGTAATCCAAAAGTTGCATTACTGATGATCATTTTGGAAGGGTAACTAGTAACTGTAACGGATGAAATTTAGAAAGTAACCTACCCAACCTTGACAATCACATATTTTTTAGCCGTAAGTCTATTGTGTTCTGTATGTACTTGTTGCTACTCAGAAAAATGGCAGATGGTTCAGAAAATGTTCAGTTGACAACAATAGGCTTAATTCAAGTTGGCAAAAGTACAAGTGATGTAATAGATGAGCAAAGACACAGTAGCTACTCACCACAAGTTACACAAAACTCTAAAAAGAGGGGAACCAGTTGTCACTTATAAGACAACAGCCAAATATGATGCATAGTTGAGAGGAAGAGAGAGAGAGAGAGAGAGAGAGAGAGAGAGAGAGAGAGAGAGAGAGAGAGAGAGAGAGAGCGATGGCATCAGAGAAAGAGAGAGAGTGAAAGAAAGAAAAGAGACTGGGGAGGTGCAGAGTTTTAGTGCTGTGTGCTCTTCCTGAATAGTTTATGTCTGTTGCTTAACTAAGCATTTGTAACTATGTAAGTGTAGGATAAATATAATATTTCCTTCCATCTGAATTATATACACTGCTCAAAAAAATAAAGGGAACACTAAAATAACACATCCTAGATCTGAATGAATTAAATATTCTTATTAAATACTTTTTTCTTTACAAAGTTGAATGTGATGACAACAAAATCACACAAAAAATATCAATGGAAATCAAATGTATCAACCTATGGAGGTCTGGATTTGGAGTCACACTCAAAATTAAAGTGGAAAACCACACTACAGGCTGATCCTCCTGATGGGGTGGCGGACGGTCTCCTGAGGGATCTACTCCCAGACCTGGACTAAAGCATCCGCCAACTCCTGGACAGTCTGTTGGTGGATGGAGCGAGACATAATGTCCCAGATGTGCGCAATTGGATTCAGGTCTGGGGAATGGGTAGGCCAGTCCATAGCCTCAATGCCTTCCTCTTGCAGGAACTGCTGACACACTCCAGTCACATGAGGTCTAGCATTGTCTTGCATTAGGAGGAACCCAGGGCCAACCGCACCAGCATATGGTCTCACAAGGGGTCTGAGGATCTCATCTCGGTACCTAATGGCAGTCAGGCTACCTCTGGCGAGCACATGGAGGGCTGTGCAGCCCCCCAAAGAAATGCCACCCCACACCATGACTGACCCACCGCCAAACCGGTCATGCTGGAGGATGTTGCAGGCAGCAGAACGTTCTCCACGGCGTCTCCAGACTCTGTCACGTCTGTCACGTGCTCAGTGTGAACCTGCTTTCATCTGGGAAGAGCATAGGGCGCCAGTGGCGAATTTGCCAATCTTGGTGTTCTCTGGCAAATGCCAAACGTCCTGCACGGTGTTGGGCTGTAAGCACAACCCCCACCTGTGGACGTTGGGCCCTCATACACCCTCATGGAGTCTGTTTCTGACCGTTTGAGCAGACACATGCACATTTGTGGCCTGCTGGAGGTCATTTTGCAGGGCTCTGGCAGTGCTCCTCCTGCTCCTCCTTGCACAAAGGCGGAGGTAGCGGTCCTGCTGCTGGGTTGTTGCCCTCCTACGGCCTCCTCCAGGTCTCCTGATGTACTGGCCTGTCTCCTGGTAGCGCCTCCATGCTCTGGACACTACGCTGACAGACACAGCAAACCTTCTTGTCACAGCTCGCATTGATGTGTCATCCTGGATGAGCTGCACTACCTGAGCCACTTGTGTGGGTTTTAGACTCCGTCTCATGCTACCACTAGAGTGAAAGCACCGCCAGCCAGGAAGCATAGGAACTGAGAAGTGGTCTGTGGTCAACCACCTACAGAACCACTCCTTTATTGGGGGTGTCTTACTAATTGCCTATAATTTCCACCTGTTGTCTATTCCATTTGCACAACAGCATGTGAAATTTATTGTCAATCAGTGTTGCTTCCTAAGTGGACAGTTTGATTTCACAGAAGTGTGATTGACTTGGAGTTACATTGTGTTGTTTAAGTGTTTTTGAGCAGTGTATTTGAATTCGTCTTTTACATGTTTTTTTCCTGTTTATCTCAATCGGATGAGCCACTGGATTCGTTGAGACACAGAGTCTCCTTTGCTATGTATGTGTCATTTTTGGCATTAGCTCACTACTTTACACAATGGAGCTCTTAAATTTAAGATGGATGACTAAAGTTATTTTTTTAAAGGGCCACACTCATTTTTACTCTGTGAGAGGAAACAGTGATGGAAAGGTTTGGTAACTTGGCAGGTTTTGTTGTGAACAGGAAGAATGTGAGAAACTCACAAGGTAAGCAGAAAAGGGACATCTTTGTACGAGCGTGTGGTCTTATTGAAAGTAAAATACCAGAATGAGTGATTTTGGTGCGGTAATATTCTCAAGGCAGCGCAAATGTATGTGTACTAGGAAGTGTGTGTTTGTGTGTGTGTGTGAACCATGTGAAAGAGGGGACATAACTGAATACCCTTTTCAGCCACACAGTAACAAAATATTTTGATTCAACATACGAGGCAACTAGCTTGTGAGAATGTGAAGTAACCTGCCTCTGAATCCCTTTCTACTTTTAGTACTTATTTGAATGAAGCAAATGCTGTGAGTCATTTTCAGTTCACTGTATTACTGATGATTATCCTCATTGTGTGTTCTGTGAATCACTGCTGAGGATCTCTTGGAATTGTTTCCTTGTCATTGATGCTCCTCCAGCTTTTCCACTTCCGTGGAGGATTGGGGCAACAAATATAAACCATTTGAATAACAAATAGGCTACAATTGTGTTTATAGCCTACAATTGTGTGTTTATAGCCTACAATTGAAATGGCATATTTTGGGATTTGTGTAAGTGCCTTTTTCATGCTTCCCTTTTTCCTCCTTCAGATGTTTGCAAGTCTCCCAAGGAAGCACCGAAGTTTGAGTGGCTCCACAAGTACCGCAAAGCCTCCAAAGGCCAAGGTGGTGTCAAACAGACCCTTGCACCTTTGGGAACGACACACACCAAGATCAGCCAGCATAAGGAAACAGGTAAGCCAATAGCCCTCTTCGTGTCCCTCTCAGTCAGTACCCTCCCTGAACGTCTACCCTTATCACACAGAGCCCATTGTGTGGTAATATCTAGCAAGTATGTGTAGCTGACAGCTGAGTTAAATTACAGGCCTACACTAAGAAAGCACATGATTGATAATTAACCATGATTCTTGAATCATGATAACTGTATCTGATCCAAAGTCTCGGAGGTGCCCTCCAAAGTGACGTCACAAAGCTATGTCATTCCTTATGGTTTTGTGACATGTCTCTTGTTGATGTTAGTTGGTCTTGTTAAACTTTGGGGAAAGTATTGGCTTTAACTCTAGAATTACTATTTCACAATGGATCTATCTTCACACTGTGAGCAAACTATCGCACATGTGTGCCTGTCAGTGTCAGCCACTGTCAAAGGAAGCTATTTGCTCTGGCACTCCGATTGATAAGCGCCCTAACCTGTACATCTAGATGCTATTTGCAATGTTGATTTGTTGTTGTTGTTGTTGTTGTTGTTGTATCTTCTTAGATTTTCTCCTGCCACTGAAATATACGTTTCATTATTTCATGCAATTTCTTTATGTGTGTACAATGCATATCATTTCACATTAGTTAAAAAATTGGTTGACATGGAAATAATTGTAAGACTACATTTGGCCGACATAAACGCGTCATAGTTGTGTAAACATTTGTACTGAATCTTTTTTTTTAAATTTGCCACTTGCCAGAGACCGCCCAGTGTTTTTTTGGTTGATTAGTTTGGTCTGTGACACCGTCGTCACTTGCGCAAGTGCGCGTGAAAAAAAATGAATCAACATTCCTTGCACGAACAGAACAGGTCCTTGGACATTGCACTGCACATCATGCGTGGAAGCACTCCTTGGAAATGTCTGGAGTGAATAAAGAAACTGGTAGGGGGAAATGTTTATGATTTTCTGTTGTATTTAGATTGTCTATTTGCTAGCGCAGTCTGAAACGCAAGTAACTTTTTTTCTGTGCAGCAGTGCTTGTTCACATTAGCTATCTTTGATAAGAATATAACTTCTGCTAGCTTTTTTTGTGCTAGCTCTACTTTCTGCTTGCTAGCTAAATATGCACCGATTAACGTTACTTGTCCTCCCTTGATTCAAGCTAAAACGTTGACAAAATGATATGTAGCTAGCCAGCTTATTAGTTGAAGTAGCTAGCTAGAGTAACGTTATATAGTTAAGTGGCTTTCTTTATTGGATGTTTTGAGCAGAGTTATGGTTTGGAACGAGCGCGCTAGTTCGGTAATTAGCTAGCTATCCATATATAGCATGTCAATATTATGGTTTGTTAAGGTTCGCCATCTATATTTGTAAGATAGCTAAGATAGGCCATATTCTATAGGTTTGCGACATTTCATCAGTCATTGTGGCCTGATTTGGGTTTGGTAATGCACCATGAAAACCTGACGTTCAGCAGCTTTGGATTTTCACTGTTTTAGCTATCTCAGTATCTGTCAACTGAAGGTGTAAAGCTGGACAGGCAATTAATAGCTACTCATTTCAATTGGAAATGGTTGGACGCTGTAGTTTGATTGTCTTGGATTCTCTTTATTTTTGTATCTTGGAAAGTGTCCATATTAGTAGATTGCAGATAAGAACATATTTATCTGCCCATTTTATTACTCCTAGATACAAATGGTTATTTTATGCAATGCTGAACTTTGTGATGAGCACTGACTTTTGTGCACCCACACTGTAGAATGCTGCAGCTAAGTGGTTGACTCACACTTTTCTTTATTGAACCAAGACAGGGCAGCCTTTTAATGTTTCTATTTTTAGACTAATTCGTGATGATCGCAATACTAACTTTGCCTTTACAGTGGATTGTTTGTTGGTGTAGCGTTTAACAGGTTTAACAAGCCTTACCATGACCACAGATTAATGTAAAAATCCTGCTAATAAGACACTTTATAGGCTAGCTTATCTTCTGTTCTCTGTGGACAGAAGCAGGGTAAAATGCAGTAAATCATACTTCTGAAATAGGCCTACTGAAAACCAATGTAGGCCTAGATATTTACTTTAAATATTAGGTCAGGGACTGGGAAGCTCCGTTGAGGTCTTGTGGTGTATTATTTAGGACTTAGGTGAAATGCAGTAAGTCATCCTTTGGAAATAGCTGAGATCCAATGAAGTCCTAGGTCTAGATGTTGACTTTCAACATGAGCCTGGCTCTAGGGAGTTGGGAACAAGGGATCTTGTGTGTTGAAGCTTACTCCTCCATTTTGGCCTCTCACAGCTCTCTGGGAGATTCCATCTGATCTCACGTTTGTTTCCATTTCCTGTGTTCCAATAGCACGCGCACACATATACACACACACACACACACACACACAGTACAAATGGACCACAGCCCCACTACATTGTAATTGATACTGTCATTTTGTTGACTCAAAATAGCACTCTGGTTCTCCAATACCCATGTTTTGTACACCAGTATGCCTAAAGCCAGCATTCAATAGCCTAGACTTCTCCCTCTTGGTTAGCCTTTGAAACAATATATTCCATTCTTAATGCAGTCTTTATCAGGAATTGTATCTGTGGTGAACTATTAGACTTTCTTTTGGGTAGCTGTAGCCTCTGATTATAAGTGATTCCATTGCACTACAGAAATTTGAGTTCTTCCTCTGGTATTGTTTTGCAACCACTTTCCATAAACAATAGATAAAGCTAACATTTACCTTGACTGCCTTGAGAGTGTATAGTATGCAAGGAATTACCCCGAGATGGTAAGAACTTGTGTGTGACGTGATTAGAAGTACATGCTGACCAGACTGGACACGTCACGTGTGCGAGCTTTGCAAAATAAATGTAGAAATCCATGTTATTCAATTATTGCACCCACACTGCTTGCGCGCGCCAACAAGCGTCTGTGTTGCCAAGGGCTAAAATAGAAGTCCTTTCAATTTCTGACACAGATCGCGCTGCAAGTCCTGCCTCTCCCATCTCCTGATTGGTTTATAAAAGCAGGTACCCTCATGCCATCTCCTCATTGGTTATACCCACGTGGGTGATTTAAAGACTAACTGTGTTGCCGGTCAGTGTAGTAATACTATGAAAGTTGAGATGCCAATCACCATATCAGTTCAAAGATGTAAAAGCCTGGAAGGAGGAGAGATGACTAGAAACTATTCGGTTGACTGTTTTGTGTGTGGATTAATTGTCGGAGTAGAGGACCTTGTGCATTTCAGGTAAAATAATAACCTAATGTTTATATCCCAGGACAAATTAGCTAGCAACAGACAGCAATAGGACAAATTAGCAAGCATGTGCAAGCTAGCTAGCTAAATTGCCATACATGTTTAATGCTTTTTGACCTGTCCCCAAATTAATGTAATTGGTTCAGACTTTGTTTTGATATTTTAACCTGCATGTCGTGATCGCGTTTGTTGTAGGGGAACAAAATGCATTTATGCACGATGGCACACGTGCACAGCAGGTTTGGGTTCCGTGGTAGGCTTTGCTAAAGGATGAGCCTATGTTTACGTTGTATTAGCCTATGTTAACTTCCAGCTGTTTTTCTCCCAAGTCCTGTCCAATTGCAGTAAGCTATTGGTTCCTGAAGTTATCCTTGCCTAGTTCACGAAGCAACTCAATACATCTTGTGCTTAGCCTGGGGTGTAATCATTGGTCCAAACTAGAGGTTGACCGATTAATTGGAATGGCCGATTTAATTAGGGCCAATTTCAAGTTTTCATAACAATTGGAAATCTATTTTTGGGCACCGATTTAAAAAAAATATATATATATTTTTATACCTTTATTTAACTAGGTAAGTCAGTTAAGAACACATTATTATTTTCAATGACAGCCTAGGAACGGTGGGTTAACTGCCATGTTCAGGGGCAGAATGACAGATTTTCACCTTGTCAGCTCGGGGGATCCAATCTTGCAACCTATCAGTTAACTAGTCCAACGCTCTAACCACCTGCCTCTCATTGCACCCCACATGGAGCCTGCCTGTTACGCGAATGCAGTAGAAGCCAAGGTAAGTTGCTATCTATCATTAAACTTATCTTATAAAAAAACAATCAATCAGTCAATCATAATCACTAGTTATAACTACACATGTTTGATATTACTAGTTTATCTAGCATGTCCTGCGTTGGATATAATCGATGCAATGCTGGGGGATTATTTAACAAAAGCGCATTTGCGAAGAAAACACAATCGTTGGACGACTGTACCTAACCATAAACACCAATGCCTTTCTTAAAATCAATACACAAAAGTATATATTTTTAAACCTGCATATTTAGCTAAAATAAATCCAGGTTAGCAGGCAATATTAACCAGGTGAAATTGTCATTTCTCTTGCGTTCATTGCACGCAGAGTCAGGGTATATGCAACAGTTTTGGCAGCCTGGCTCATTGCGAACTAATTTGCCTGAATTTTACATAATTATGACATAACATTGAAGGTTGTGCAATGTAACAAGAATATTTAGACTCAGGGATGCCACCCGTTAGATAAAATACAGAACGGTTCCGTATTTCACTGAAATAATAAACGTTTTGTTTTTTAAATGATAGTGTCCGGATTCGACCATATTAATGACCAAAGGCTCGTATTTCTGTGTGTTATTATGTTATAATTAAGTCTATGATTTGATAGAGCAGTCTGACTGAGCGATGGTAGGCAGCAGCAGGCTCGTAAGCATTCATTCAAACAGCACTTTTGTGCGTTTTGCCAGCAGCTCTTCGCAAGCACAGCACTGTTTATGACTTCAAGCCTATCAGCCTAATGGCTGGTGTAACCGATGTAAAATGGCTAGCTAGTTAGCTGGGTGTGCTCTAATAGCGTTTCAAACATCACTCACTCTGAGACTTGGAGTAGTTATTCCCCTTGCTCTGCAAGGGCTGTGGCTTTTGTGGAGCGATGGGTAACGCTGCTTCAAGTGTGGCTGTTGTCGATGTGTTCCTGGTTCGAGCCCAGGTAGGGGCGAGGAGAGGGACGGAAGCTATACTGTTACACTGGCAATACTATAGTGCCTATAAGAACATCCAATAGTCAAAGGTATATGAAATACAAATGGTATAGAGAAAAATAGTCCTATAAATACTATATTAACTACAACCTAAAACCTCTTACCTTGGAATTTTGAAGTCTCATGTTAAAAGGAACCACCAACTTTCATATGTTGTCAAGTTCTGAGCAAGGTACTTCATTAAACGTTAGCTTTTTTACATGGCACATATTGCACTTTTACTTCTCCAACACTTTGTTTTTGCATTATTTAAACCAAATTGAACACGTTTCATTTATTTGAGGCTAAATGGATTTTTGTTGATGTATTATATTAAGTTAAAATAAGTGTTCATTCAGTATTGTTGTAATTGTCATTATTACAAAAGAAACATCAGCTTTTTTTGGTCCTCCAATAATCGGTATCGGCGTAGAAAAATCATAATCGGTCGACCTCTAGTCCAAACCGTAGCAAACAATTGCAAAATGGAAAACATTTATCAACAAATGAGTTTCTATTGGATACATTCAGGTATGTCTCCCCGTTTTCATTGTTTGCTTCAGTTTCGTTCCTAGTGAATACACCCCTGGTCCCAGATCGGTTTTTGCTATCTTGTCCTCATACTGGACAACAAATCTCAAACGCTTGTAGGCCGAGGCCTATTGCATGAAAACATGTTGGCTAATTTCTTGCACAGCTGCTTGTATTGAGTTGATTCTCTTAAACAGAATGCAATAAACGATGAACTCGCAATCAGATACTGCTACAGTATATGGTGGTTAAACAAAAACAAAACGATACACCCTCTAAAGCAATTTCCTCTATTACACTTGCCATGTTCTTAGAGTTTGTTCTTCCAAACAGTAGGAGACAGTGGCCATATTGTCTTAGACTCAGGCTTTGACTCTTCCATTGATTTGAACAACTTAAAATGCAATGTATTGTCTAGGGTATCTTGCAATAGAGAGTTGATGTCATTTGAGATTAACCTGGATAAATAAAGGTTATGCCTGAACAACAATATACATGTAACAATTTCAAAGATTTGACTGTGTTACAGTTCATATAAGGAAATCAGTCAATTGAAATAAATTAATTAGGCCCTAGTCTATGGATTTCACATGACTAGTAATACAGATATGCATCTGTTGGTCACATATTCCTTTTTTTTTTAAAAAGTCAGGATCTGGTGTGACAACCAATTGCCTCATGCAGTGCTACATCTCCTTCGCATAGAGTTGATCAGGCTGTTGATTGTGGCCTGTAGAATGTTGTCCCACTCCTCTTGAATGGCTGTGCGAAGTTGGTGGATATTGGCGGAAACTGGAACAAACTGTCGTACAGCGTGTTCCACATAATCAATGGGTGACATGTCTAAGTATGCAGGCCATGGAAGAACTGGGACATTTTCAGCTTCCAGGAATTGTGTACAGATCCTTGCGACTTGGGGCCATGCATTATCATGCTGAAACATGAGGTGATGGCGGCGGATTAATGGCTCGACAATGGGCCTCAGAGCCTCGTCGTGGTAGCACTGTGCATTTAAATTGCCATTGACAAAATGTAGTTGTTTGTTTTCCGTAGCTTATGCCTGCCCATACCATAACTCCACAGCCACCATGGGGCACTCTGTTTACAACATTGACTTCAGCAAACTGCTCGCCCTCACAACACCATACACGCTGTCTGCCATCTGTCTGGTACAATTGAAACCACCATTTGTCCGTAAAGCGCACACATCTTCAGTGTACCAGTGGCCATCAAAGGTAAGCATTCGCCCGCTGAAGTTGGTTACGACGCCGAACTGTAGTCCGGTCAAGACCCTGGTGAGGATGACGAGCACGGAGATGAGCTTCCCTGAGACGGTTTCTGACAGTCTGTGCAGAAATTCTTTGGTTGTGCAAACCTAAAGTTTCCTCATCTGTCCGGGTGGCTGGTCTCAGAAGATCCCACAGGTGAAGAAATCCGATGTGGAGGTCCTGGGCTGGCATGGTTACACGTGGTCTGCGGTTGTAAGTCCAGTTGAACGTACTGCCAAATTCTCTAAAACAATGTTTGGAGGTGGCTTATGGTAGAGAAATGAATATTCAATGCTCTGGTGGACATTTCCTGCAGTCAGCATGCCTTTTGCACATTCCATCAACTTGAGACATCTGTGGCATGGTGTTGTGACACCTGCACATTTTAGTGGCCTTATTGTCCCCAGCATGAGGTGCACCTGTGTAATGATCATGCTGTTTAATCAGCTTCTTGATGTGTCAAACTGTCAGGTGGATTGGATTATCCTGGCAAAGAAGAAGTCCTCACTAACAGGAATGTAAACAAGTTTGTACACATTTGTGAGAAAATAAGCTTTTCGTGCATTTGGAAAATTTCAGGGAACTTTTATTTCAGCTCATGAAACATGGGACAAACACTTAACATGTTTATTTTTGTTCACTATATAATAAAATGCTATATCTAATGCAATGCTTTTGAAAACAGCCTCAGTCCATTTTCCGTACTTCCGAGTAGGCAAGGACCAAATCGACTTCACTATTGACTTGTGTGGGGTCTATTTCAGGCATGAGCTGATTGATTCTTCACAGGTGAAGCATTTGCATTGCTAGCTCCAGGGGCCTTATAGGATTAGTGTTGGCACATGGCAATGTTTTTACCTGATTATAACTCCTTTTGGCTCGCTCTTTCTCTCTCTCTTGTTGTCTTTCTCTCTTTCAACTCCCTCCCGCTCTCTCTTTCTTGCTTTATGACTCACTCACTCAACAGGGAACTCATTGAACGCAGTAAGCAGATCCCCAGTAGAAGGGAACAAGAGGGTGAACAGTGGAGTGGAGCGCCCCAGAGTGGAGTCCGGCCCAGAGAGGTAAGTACTGAACACCACTCTCCTCTCTCTGACAGTGGTATGCAAATGGCTTGGTGCTTGAAGAAGGATAAAAGGACCAGTGTGCCATATTGGATTTCTCTTCTCGCCCTCTAACCCCTGTCCTGTATTGATGACGACATTGAAATGTTTGTGTTGTGGGTACATTAGGCCCTTGACCCTATTACAAAATCACTATATAATGTCTCTCACGACATTAGCTTCCAGCCAGGTTAATGAACATCATGACTTAAGAAAGAACAAGCACCCACAACACAAATTATCCTGGACATTAAATAATGATAGCCTAACTGTAGCTCTGCACAAGAAAGAACTTGGTGCCAAGTGCAAACACACTCTTGTGATACCTTTAGTTGGTTTAGTCTGAAACGAGATATGTAGTGGGAGATGTTATACAGTAGTAACGGGGTGTAACTACGTTTCTGACACTCCTGTCCCCTCACATACACACATTTGGTCATTTAGAAGACGTTCTTATCTAGAGCGACCTACCGTCAGTGCATTCAACTAAGGTAGCTGAAACCTCCACATAGCACAATGCAACTAAAAACGTCCATCTTGTGGGCCCTGCAGCCAAGGGAAAGTGAAGCGTGAGGGCTGGGATGAGCTGAAGCGCGAGGGCAGGCATGACCTGGTACGCCAGTCCAGCCACACAGCGTCCAACAAAGCCACAATGCTAGCCATGCCGCAGTTTGGCCTGCGCGACAACCTCATCCGTTGTGAGCTGCTCAAGAACGAGGACATCTACACCTACCTGGAGAATTTCAGGTAACCCGCCCTGCCTCTGTCCCTATCAATGTCACTGAACATGTATTCTTATATCATTTTCATGTTGCTGAGCTATACTGTGCTGGGCTGGTTAGGCATCCACCATTGCTGGACCAGTTACTAGCCCGCTACTATATTGCTTGATTCACAAGCCAAGCTGACTTGTACTGCGCTTTTCTGGTTACACATCTGGAAAGGACAATGTTAAAATAAATATCCCAGCTACCACAATTTGCTCCGGGTTGGCACAATAGTGTGAAAAGGGTATATTTCAGCAATAAGGCCAGAGGGGCTGTGGATATGTCCAATTTACCACGGCTAATGGCTGTTCTTAGGCACTACGCAATGCTGTGGTATATTGACTATATATCACAAACCCCTGAGGTACCTTATTGCTATTAAAAACTGATTACCAAAGTAATTAGAGCAGTAAATGTATATATTTTTTGTCATACCTGTGGTATACGGTCTGATATCAAGACTGTCAGCCAATCAGCATTCAGGGCTCAAACCACCCAGGTTTTGTATTTGTAGCTATTCAACTTGTACTATGCAAACTAACATCGATGACTCATCACAAATAGCAGGAACAACAGTCAGTACCGCAAGCTACAGGGTTGACACATTTAGCATTAAACAGGATGTCAGTGTTGAGTTGTGAAAAAGCATGTCATAGCTATAACTGACAAATTGTCCATTTCCATGTAATGTTGAAGGAAATTGTTGCTTTTGAATTACTACTATCCAAACTCCTAGTAATTAATTTCTAATGCAGGTTTTAAGCAAAAGGGGTTTTACAAATGTCTTGGCGATAGCAAGCTTTGGTTCTGTCCCAATCTCTCCACCCACTTTAATTCCCTTCATGAACTTGAACGTAAATGATTGGTTTATGGTAGTGAAAAAGTACACATTTCAGGAGGAAGTATTATTAGGACGCAGGTTTGTACAGAACATGGACAGTGTCATGACGACAAGTGATTTATACTGCAATGCCCTCTGGTGGTGGACACACACACAGCTCTGTGAAGTGTTTAGGTTCTTGCTGAAGGGACTTGCTAAGGTCATGTCTGCCATACACCCGCACAGTTCACCAGTTACGCCTATATTAGGCAGTGTTAGGCTTTGCTCCCACTCTCTGACTTTGTACTTACCACTTCTCGCTCTCTCGGTCTCTCTCTCAGTTTCTTCATAGGCACATACAATGTGAACGGCCAAACCCCCAAAGAAAGCCTCCGTCCCTGGCTGGGCTCCACATCCACTCCCCCTGACATGTACTGCGTGGGGTAAGTCCCATCCACCCAGGCCTTAAAAATAAATTCCCCTCTAAATCCATAGCCCACATAGACGGTACAGTCAGTGTCTGAGACCCCACAACAAGAGGATGAATTAAGTCATAGATTGTGTTGAGTGGGCAGACTCAATGAATCGTGTCTCCTTTCCAGTGTGCACGACTAGTCTTGTGGTGTTTCAGATGAAATAACATTTATCTAATCTGCGAATTAGGATCTTGAACACAAGGTTTTCAATTGTAGAAGAGTGAATTTGAATTTAAAATATTGATGGGAGACTTACGGAGGAGTGTAAATGCTTTTTTTTTCTTTTTCGGCTGGATTATGTTGTTGTATGTTTTAATTCTGTAATGTATTGATTGTTGCTGCCTTCTTGGCCAGGTCTCCCTTGAAAAAGAGACTCTGGGTCTTAATGGGCTTTTTCTGGTTAAATAAAGGTTAAATAAAAACGGAAATACAGAGTCAGTTGAGAAGAGAGGACTTATGCTCCCCTTGATCATGTTAATCAGGGCACACTGTTGCAAAACGTTTAGCAACGGAAAACCAAAATTATTATCAATTGGTTACCTTCGGATAGTACCTCCCCGTTTTTTCTTCCGTTCCGTGCCTACTGAACATGACCCTGTGTTGCAGGTTCCAGGAGCTGGACCTGAGCAAGGAGGCCTTCTTCTTCAACGACACGCCCAAGGAGACCGAGTGGATGAAGGCTGTGTCTGAGGGGCTGCATCCAGACGCCAAGTACGCCTTAGTAAGAACCTCCCTCTCCTTCAGTTAACCACTGGCCACTTGTCATGCCCAGTCTTGCTACTGCCACAAGGTTGTGTGTCCTAATAGTAATGTAAAAACATCTTGCTGTAGATGCCCTCATCTTCTAGTGGCTTAATGCGGACTCTACTTTACTCTGACCCACTACAGGCGGTCCAGCAAGAACCAGGCAGATGTGGCCATATTCAGAGTTGTATTCTTTAGTTCACTACCACACACAAACGATCTTGTGGTTCTGTGAAAGAAAGGAAATTAACAACGGGTAATGTTGTCAGGTCTGTACATAGCGTAGCATTACACACACATTAGGCATGCTAACACAGTAGACCTACTACAGGATACATATCAGTGGAGAGAGGAGCTAATCACTGATGAAGCTAGCTGACAGTCAGGATTTATGGCCATGTCTCTCCAACCAGCTAGAGATTAAGGGGCACCTTTGCTTAATTACTAGGCCAAGGCTGTAAATCAAGTGAACATGCTTGAGTGCACCAGGCTTTCTAGACTCTTCCACAACTTTAGTTTGAATATAACATACTCTCTCGCAGTAGTTGAAACATGCGCTTAATACTTAATAGCTACAAACATGCAATAGTTACAGTGGCTGGCAGTTCTGTAAATCGACAACATGCAGGAGGTAACAATGCTACCAGCTGGCGACAGAACAAATGTATATATATAACAAGATAACCAACACTAGCAAGGTTTCAGTAGCATGCATTAAACATCCCCAACAATATAAGGCCTCAACCTTCATTGTTGATGCATGCACAAACACTTCTAGAAAACACACTGTAAACTTGTTCCCCAGCCAAACTTGGTGTCCTCATCGGCTGAAGATGATAACCACTCTGAGCTAGAGTGGGAGGGGCCAGAGTCCAAATATCAAATTTGAATAGTCACATGCGCCGAATACAACAGGTCTACACCTAGACCTTAGAGTGAAATGCTCACTTACGAGCCCCTAACCAACAACACAGTTAAAAAAATATATGGATAAGAATAAGAAATAAAAGTAATTAAAGAGCAGCAGTAAAATAACAATAGCAAGACTATATACAGGGGGTACCAGTATAGTCAATGTGCGGGGGAACCGGTTAGTTGAGGTAATATGAACATGTAGGTAGAGTAATTAAAGTGACGATGCCTAGATGATAAGAGAGTAGCAGCAGTGTAAAGGGGTGGGCAATGCAAATAGTCTGGGGAGCCATTTGATTAGGTGTTCAGGAGTCTTATGGCTTGGGAGTAGAAGCTGTTTAGAAGCCTTTTGGACCTGCACTCGGCGCTCCGGTACCGCTTGCCGTGCGGTAGCAGAGAGAACAGTCTATGACTAGGGTGGCTGGAGTCTTTGACAATTTTTAGGGCCTTCCTCTGACACCGCCACATATTGCACTTTAACTTTCTTCTCCAACACTGTGTTTTTGCATTATTTAAACCAAATTGAACGTGTTTAATTATTTATTTGCAACTAAATAGATGTATTATATTAAGTTTTCATTCAGTATTGTTGTAATTGTCATTATTACAAATATAAATAAATTGGCTGATTAATCGGTATCGGCTTTTTTTGGTCCTCCAATAATCGGTATCGCTAGCTTTGAAAAATCATAATCGGTCGACCTCCTACTTTGTATGCGTCTCTGTGTGGAGTAAAGATAGTCCAGAGTTGTTTTTTTCTTATTTTCTGGTTGCACATTTAACATGCTGTTTGAAATTTGGTAAAGCGGATTTAAGTTTCCCTGCATTTAAGTCCCCGGCTACTAGGAGCGGCACTTTTGGGTGAGCGTTTTCTTGCTTATGGTGGAATACAGCTTATTCAATGCTGTCTTAGTGCCAGCCTCTGACTGTGGTGGTATGTAAACAGCTACGAAAAACAGATGAAAACACCCTAGGTAGGTAGTGTGGTCTACAGTTTTATCATGAGATACTCTACCTCAGGCGAGACAATAGCTTGAGACTTAGATATCGTGTACCAGCTGTTATTTACAAAAATACCGCCGCCCCTTGTCTTACCAGACGCCGCTGTTCTATCCTGCCGTTGCAGCGTATAACCAGCCAGCTGTATGTTGATAGTGTCGTCGATCAGCCACTTCTCCGTGAAGCATAAGATATTACAGTTTTGAATAAGTCATTACAACATCATACCACTTTGCTTTGTCCATTCGGCCACACTGATTGGCTGAAACCAGGAGGCTGTGATAGACAGCAGAGAAGGGGAGAAATAGGAGTCACCCTAATGTGACTGTGGGGAAGGTTACATACATGTTTCTTTTTTATAACTAAGGCCCTGTTTGAATATGCCAAAATCACATCCTTCCTTCCTTAAAATAAAATATTCACCGATATGAGACGGTTGGATTGGTAAAAGAAGTGGGGTGCTAATATTCCTTTCACTTATCCGAACACATGCATGTCAGTGAGTAAGGAAGGATGCATGTAGTCACAGTTGGTACAATTGAGTGTACCAATTGAGTACAACAGATGTTTCCAAAGCAAAGTGGTACAATGTTGTAATGACTTATTTGCTTCCCCTTTATACTGTAAAGTGTGGTTTTGTTAACCTGGGGAAAGCTTGTACATGAGCTTCTCTTTTTCAATCTTGAATCTGTGAAATGGCTGGTTTCACATTAATATGGTAATGTTGGGTTATATCCTACTTCGGTTTATATTCTTGACAGGATTGAATGTGGAACAATCTGACTGTTAGCAATTTAGCATTTTTGCTCCTGCAGTATTGGCATGAACAATATTGCATTGTCCTGTATGCCACTTCACTGCGGTCCTCTTGGTTACCCCTTCCGCTAAAACTACCTGAACGACCTTAGGTGTTTCGTAAACAGCACAAACACATCCAGGATCAGGCTAATAGCAAATGCTTGATCAGTGTATTTGTTCTGTCTGTGACCCATGACCCCTGTGTATCCCTACAGGTGAAACTGGTTCGTCTGGTGGGCATCATGCTGCTGTTTTACGTGAGGAATGAGCACGCCAAGCACATCTCTGAGATGGAGGCAGAGACCGTGGGCACCGGCATCATGGGTAGAATGGTAGGTGGAGTGAGGGATGGTAGGAGTACATATCCTTGGCCGCTAAGCGGGTTGTAATCAATTGCTTAGCAGTTTAGAGCAGGAGGTTGGCTGGCGTCCACAAGTTTCATTTAGCTTCCATTTGACAGTTGGATAAGGAGTTCTATTGCACTACAACCCCTTCTACCTACAAACTCGGCTTTTTACCAGGGTTCAGAAAACCAGTTTTTCTCACTCAAATACACCAGACATGGAACCCAGGTATGTTTGGAAAACGCATTGGATTTCCTATTGTTCATAGAGCTATTTTTTTGTATACAAACAGATGTCAAGTTCGGGTGATGCGAGCGCATCCCGGTACAAGCTCTGTAGCAGGATAGCTAACGCTAAAGTCGGGACCTTGACAAACTTAACAGTGAGTGAGTGATGACCGTAAAAACACACAAGACTGATGGCTATAGCTATGTTCAACAGGTTGATTATTCTTCTGCCTTTATCTAGGTCTATTTGTGATATTTTACCTTGCCTCACGGGCTTGCTAGCTAACCAATCCTCTGACATCTGCAATGTTGTTGACAATAACCATCTGATTCCGTGTTTGTTAATAACTTGCACTAGTTGTATTTTTGAAGTTGCATGTGATCGTATCCACTGCTAGATAAAGCTTGTTCTGAAACCGTACTGATTGTGCTACTTTTCATGACGCAGCAGGGAAATGGTTTGTTCTACAAGGGCACATAATATAAAATGTTTTACAAACCTCTCACCTCAGGGAAACAAAGGTGCTGTGGCCATCCGCTTCCGCTTCCACAACTCTGACATCTGTGTGGTCAACTCCCACCTGGCCGCCCACATCGAGGAGTACGAAAGGCGCAACCAGGACTACAAGGACATCTGCAGTAGGCTGCTTTTCCGCCAGCACGACCCCGCGCTGGTCCCACTCACCATCATGAAGCACAAGTATGAACAAGTCTTTAGTACAAAGCAGTATTTCCACTTTTCAGGGTTGTGTTCATTAGGGCCAAAACATTTAAATGAGTGTTTCTTATTGGATATGTTTTGGGTCGTATTCATTAGGGCACACATTGAAAATATTTTGCAAAGGAATACAAAAAGGAGTTTTCTTATGGACGAATCCAGAAGATCCCTGTCTTTTCAGTCTGTTGTTTTTGTTTGTTATTTTGTGCCTAATGAACAGGACCCTGGATTTGGTAGTCGTGGTGAAACACCATGCTTTGTATTTATTCCGTCAGGGTGACATTCTCTCAAGGAAACAAAATAGCGAATGTATTATGTAAACCTTTGATCACAAGACCAGTGCATCTTGCCAATTTCACATAACTTTATAATGTCTTAGGTGAACATTTGAAATTAATGCAGTGTTTTGATGCAGTTGTAGAATGGGATGAGTTCTAGAACCACATGCAAAGCCACCGCCACCATTTTCCGTATTGAAATAGAATTATAGAAGAGTAGTTATATTTCTATGATTTTCCATATTCTCAATGCATCATCTTTTCCTTGCTTAGTGTGGTCCTATGGCTGGGAGATCTCAACTACAGGCTAAGTGACCTTGATGTTGACGATGTGAAGGACTTAATCGCCAAGAAGGATTTTGAAACTCTGCACAGTTATGACCAGGTAGGTAATCTCAAGCCGCTTAACTTCAAGCCATTTAAATGTCTACTTCTAGGGTGCGTTTAGTTGGCAAATGTTGTAGAACATTGCAGATAGAAATGTCATGATTCCTTACTCTGTCAGACAGGCAGGTTTGTTCTATGTAATATCTGAAAGTTCCACAACATTGTTCCCAGTGTCAAATTTATTAGGCTCCAAACTGAAGAAAACTGATCTGAAACAGGGAGGGACAACCTGAAATTGTCCAATCAGAAACACAACTTTTCCGTTGCAAAACGTTTTGCTACAGTATGCCCTAATGAATAAGACTGCTAATCTCTGTGTTCAGTGCCAGTCACATTACACCCTGATGAGTGTGGTAATTGTCACGATGTCTTGTTGTGGCTCTGTGGTCCTCAGCTGAAGAGGCAGATCGATGAGAAGGCTGTTTTCGTGGGCTTTGTGGAGGGAGAAATCGGCTTCCTGCCCACTTACAAATACGACACTGGCTCCGACCAATGGGACACAAGGTAACTTCTCTCTAAATGTCTAGTATTTCTATAAAGGCAAAGGAGAAAACAATACCACTTAACTAAAAGCCTGCAGATATATTGCATTATAATACCATTTATAATGCATCGTAAGAACATGTATAATGTCTTATGGTTGTCGCATAATGAGTCTAAGGCGTTTTGAGTTGGAATATTGATACATAGGGAGACAGAATATATCATAAGCCTGATTTATAATGCATTACAAAGGCTCATACATTCTTATAATATGTTTTAAAGCATTATAGCTGCAGAATAAAGTATTACAAAACTTTTATCGTATTGCGTAGAATCTGTCTCCGAAATGTCTTAGTTTCATGTTTCACGCCCTCAGTGAAAAGTGTCGCGTGCCGGCGTGGTGTGACCGGATCCTGTGGCGAGGCAAGAATGTGCGGCAGCTGCACTACCAGAGTCACATGGACCTGAAGACCAGCGACCACAAGCCAGTCAGCTCCCTGCTGGAGATGGGGGTGAGAATTAGTTTCCACCATCTGTCCTTTGACCTCTTAGAGACCATGAGGTTTTGGTTGGTTTAGCCTGGGGAGTCATAACCAAAGATTCTTATAGATAACCCAAGATTGTAAAAGGCCCATCTGAACAATCTTAGTCACACTATGGGGCAGAGCAAGCAAAGTGGTGGGAAGAGTTTCATCTTGACCAAATATGGGAATTCCATAGTGGAAATATTTTTTTTATTTGTTTTTTTATCCTTGTGACCAGTCTGAGTTTCCCCCAGAGCCATATATTTAGAGTTCAAACAACTTTTAGAATTGTGCTTTTGAGCATTTCATTTATTCATTCATGACAAGTATTTGGATTCTAATTCTAGATATTCTGTTGCATGGCATTTTTTACAATGTTAAAATAATGATATGCCTCTTGTTTCCCCTATTCATCTGTGTTTTAACCTCCCTTCTCTGCTGTTTCTTCAGATCAAGCTGGTGAATGAAGAGTCTTACAAAAATACATTTGAGGAAATTGTGCGCTCGCTGGACAAGATGGAGAACGAGTGCATTCCGTCCGTAACGCTGTCCAGGCGAGAGGTGAGTGGTCAAGAGCCAAGTGATTCTACTGTGAATTGTTATAGATGAAGAATATGTTAACATTTCTCTGGTCTTTCATAATGCACAATGCATCATTATCAGTGAACATTGACAGCAGCAGAACCTTGTGAACGACGCTTATCAATTGAGCTCTGCTCTTTACGAACAGCAGTAAAATTGAGGGAGAACGTCTGTGCAACATGTCAAATTTTTACATTTTTTTCTTAACATTTAAACTGCACTTTTTAAAAAATTGCTTTAAATGTTTTTAAAAAAATCAAATGATGTGATTTCACAATTCAGATGTGGTTCTGTGTATAACCGCTAGGGGTCAATGCAGTCCTGGAATTCCTACATTTAAAAAAAAAAATATTTCAGCTTTATTTAACCAGGTCGGCAAGTTGAGAAGAAGTTCTCATGTACAATTGCCAAGATAAAGCAAAGCAGTTCGATACACAGAACAACACAGAGTTACGCATGGAGTAAAACAAACATACAGTCAATAATACAGTAGAAAAACAAGTCTACAGTGCCTTGCGAAAGTATTCGGCCCCCTTGAACTTTGCGACCTTTTGCCACATTTCAGGCTTCAAACATAAAGATATAAAACTGTATTTGTTTGTGAAGAATCAACAACAACTGGGACACAATCATGAAGTGGAACGACATTTATTGGATATTTCAAACTTTTTTAACAAATCAAAAACTGAAAAATTGGGCGTGCAAAATTATTCAGCCCCTTTACTTTCAGTGCAGCAAACTCTCTCCAGAAGTTCAGTGAGGATCTCTGAATGATCCAATGTTGACCTAAATGACTAATGATAAATACAATCCACCTGTGTGTAATCAAGTCTCCGTATAAATGCACCTGCACTGTGATAGTCTCAGAGGTCCGTTAAAAGCGCAGAGAGCATCATGAAGAACAAGGAACACACCAGGCAGGTCCGAGATACTGTTGTGAAGAAGTTTAAAGCCGGATTTGGATACAAAAAGATTTCCCAAGCTTTAAACATCCCAAGAAGCACTGTGCAAGCGATAATATTGAAATGGAAGGAGTATCAGACCACTGCAAATCTACCAAGACCTGGCCGTCCCTCTAAACTTTCAGCTCATACAAGGAGAAGACTGATCAGAGATGCAGCCAAGAGGCCCATGATCACTCTGGATGAACTGCAGAGATCTACAGCTGAGGTGGGAGACTCTGTCCAAGGGACAACAAAGTATATTGCACAAATCTGGCCTTTATGGAAGAGTGGCAAGAAGAAAGCCATTTCTTAAAGATATCCATAAAATGTGTCGTTTAAAGTTTGCCACAAGCCACCTGGGAGACACACCAAACATGTTGAAGAAGGTGCTCTGGTCAGATGAAACCAAAATTGAACTTTTTGGCAACAATGCAAAACGTTATGTTTGGCGTAAAAGCAACACAGCTGAACACACCATCCCCACTGTCAAACATGGTGGTGGCAGCATCATGGTTTGGGCCTGCTTTTCTTCAGCAGGGACAGGGAAGATGGTTAAAATTGATGGGAAGATGGATGGAGCCAAATACAGGACCATTCTGGAAGAAAACCTGATGGAGTCTGCAAAAGACCTGAGACTGGGACGGAGATTTGTCTTCCAACAAGACAATGATCCAAAACATAAAGCAAAATCTACAATGGAATGGTTCAAAAATAAACATATCCAGGTGTTAGAATGGCCAAGTCAAAGTCCAGACCTGAATCCAATTGAGAATCTGTGGAAAGAACTGAAAACTGCTGTTCACAAATGCTCTCCATCCAACCTCACTGAGCTCGAGCTGTTTTGCAAGGAGGAATGGGAAAAATTTTCAGTCTCTCGATGTGCAAAACTGATAGAGACATACCCCAAGCGACTTACAGCTGTAATCACAGCAAAAGGTGGCGCTACAAAGTATTAACTTAAGGGGGCTGAATAATTTTGCACGCCCAATTTTTCAGTTTTTGATTTGTTAAAAAAGTTTGAAATATCCAATAAATGTCGTTCCACTTCATGATTGTGTCCCACTTGTTGTTGATTCTTCACAAAAAAATACAGTTTTATATCTTTATGTTTGAAGCCTGAAATGTGGCAAAAGGTCGCAAAGTTCAAGGGGGCCGAATACTTTCGCAAGGCACTGTATATACAATGTGAGGTGAGATAAAGCAGGTAAAGGCAAAAAACAAAGGCCATGGTGGCGAAGTAAATACAATATAGCAAGTAAAACACTGGAATGGTTGCTTTGTAGTGGAAGAATGTGCAAAGTAGAGAGAAATAATGGGGTGCAAAGGAGCAAAATAAATACAGTAGGGAAAGAGGTAGTTGTTTGGGCTAAAGTATAGATGGGCTATGTACAGGTGCAGTAATCTGTGAGCTGCTCTGACAGCTGGTGCTTAAAGCTATTGAGGGAGATAAGTGTTTCCAGTTTCAGAGATTTTTGTAGTTCGTTCCAGTCATTGGCAGCAGAGAACTGGAAGGAGAGGCGGCCAAAGTAAGAATTGGCTTTGGGGGTGACCAGTGAGATATACCTGCTGGAGCGCGTGCTACAGGTGGGTGCTGCTATGGTGACCAGCGAGCTGAGATAAGGGGGGACTTTACCTAGCAGGGTCTTGTAGATGACCTGGAGCCAGTGGGTTTGGCGACGAGTATGAAGCGAGGGCCAGCCAACGAGAGCATACAGGTCGCAATGGTGGGTAGTAATATGGGGCTTTGGTGACAAAACGAATGGCACTGTGATAGACTGCATCCAATTTATTGAGTAGGGTATTGGAGGCTATTTTGTAAATGACATTGCCGAAGTCGAGGATTGGTAGGATGGTCAGTTTTACAAGGGTATGTTTGGCAGCATGAGTGAAGGATGCTTTGTTAAGAAATAGGAAGCCAATTCTAGATTTAACTTTGGATTGGAGATGTTTGATGTGAGTCTGGAAGGAGAGTTTATAGTCTAACCAGACACCTAGATATTTGTCAACATATTCTAAGTCAGAGCCGTCCAGAGTAGTGATGTTGGACAGGCGAGCAGGTGCAGGTAGCGATTGGTTGAAGAGCATGCATTTAGTTTTACTTGTATTTAAGAGCAATTGGAGGCCACGGAAGGAGAGTTGTATGGCATTGAAGCTCGCCTGGAGGGTTGTTAACAGTGTCCAAAGGGCCAGAAGTATACAGAATGGTGTCGTCTGCGTAGAGGTGGATCAGAGACTCACCAGCAGCAAGAGCGACATCATTGATGTATACAGAGAAGAGAGTTGGTCCAAGAATTGAACCCTGTGGCACCCCCATAGAGACTGCCAGAGGCCCGGACAACAGGCCCTCCGATTTGACACACTGAACTCTATAAGAGAAGTAGTTGGTGAATACTGGTCGTCACAAGTTACCACAGCCACAAAGTCATAAAGCCTATTTCTGCAATTGATCTTCTTAAAATGAGATTTTAAACCTAACCCTAACCACATTGCTAACCTTAGTCTAATCCTAACCTTACGTTAGGTTTTCATGAATTTTTACACTATAGCCAAGTTTGACTGTGTTAACTAGAGGAAACCCTACCAGACGACACTTGCCTTACTGCTGTCCCCCTCACAATGGTATTAATGTAATTTTAAGTTCTATGTTGTGTGCCTCTCCATGTTGTCAGTACGTAGATCATGTCCCACTGCTCGTTGCAGTGATGTATGACGGCGTGTTCATAGACGTCCAACAATCTGTTGTTAATGCCACGTATGGTGTTTGAGAGCATGCACTTTGTGCTTGCACTTGTAGAGCAATTATTTTGCAATTTCTCCATCAGGGCCGTAGCGGTTTTTCGACCTGACATCTTGTAGTCTGGTTCTAGATATGCCATTTAGGATATTGAAGCCGACATCCCCTACCATTGACAATGGCTGCATATCAACTGTAATAATTTCTGTAATCAACGCTGTGATTTTCACACCCCTACTCCCTACCTGTGTAATCTAATCCAAATCACTCTCCCTCCCCAGTTCCACTTCATAGATGTGAAGTTCATGCAGCACCAGGCAGAGACTCTGACCCTCCACAACGACGGGCAGGTCCCGTGCCAGTTTGAGTTCATCCAGAAGCTGGATGAGCGCACCTACTGCAAGCCCTGGCTCACCGCCAACCCGGCCAAGGGCTTCATCGCTCAGGGTGAGTATAGCAGGACTTATGGCCCTAGTCTTTCTTCCATGTTTTCTTGAGGTAAGCATTTGTATGAAGGTGTGTATCAAGTATGTCAGAGTAGAAGTGCTCATCTAGGATCTGGTACCCCCCCTGTCCATGTAATCCAATTCATTGTTATCTCAAATGTAAAACTGATCCTACATTATCACTCCTACTCTAAAACATCTGATACATTCAGCCCCAGATCTAGAGTTTGGCTGTGTGAAAGCAAGGTTGCCACCACATTACGTTCTTCAACCTAACTAATTCAGATCAGTGAGTTCTTCAAGGAAGGTCGGATGGCATTTCTGACTTATTAGAACATGGTCTAAGACTTACATTCAGGAATGGATATTAATTTATGTAAGCACCTGGCCTCCCCGCTATGTTAGACATAATGTAATGAGCTCTATGACCTATGACGCGAGAGACCACATCATAGCTCTGTTCTGAGTGAATGATAGATTTGAGTTTTCCCTGTGACTGCAATTGATAGAGGCATTTTCTCAACTCAGTATTTAATGGCAGGGAAGCAATTTCAGATCTGTCTAGCACGTGAGACTTGTAAATAATGGCGATATCTCAAGGCTTAGGATGGAAGGAGTGGTGGATGTGCCTCAGTGCTCTTTGCCTGTCTGGGTCTTGCTGATAGTTCGTTTTTTTACCGTTTGTCTCATTTAGTTCTATAATTGACAATGTAGTGATGCAGCTAAAAAATAATAGGGTTCCCTTCACACATTCAATTGCAGTTAGTAATGCTTAGTGTACAGTACAACCTTTGCTTGTGGTTCATCAGCACCATTTGTCAACAAGTTTCCACACAGAACATTTACATAGAGCATGATCATGTTCATTAGGTCACTCAACAGAAAACATTTTCAAACGTTTTGAAACTGAATCATTTGTGTTTCTTATTGGACATGTCCAAGTAGTCCCTTCAGTTTGTCAGTGGAGTTTTCTTTCATTTGATCCCAAATGAACACAACCCTGTTCATCTGTGTCTCAGGGAATTGTTAATAAGGAATTGGTGCTTTTCTGAAATGTTCCTCCATTGATAAATCATTGAAATATACCTGAACCCGTCCATGCACTGTTCACCAAGGTGGGAACGTGGACATCGACCTGGAGGTGTTTGTGAACCGCTCCACCGCCACGGAGCTCAACGCAGGCCGCCAGCAAATCGAAGACATACTGGTGCTCCACCTGGATCGGGGAAAGGACTACTTTCTCTCTGTGTCGGGCAACTACCTGCCCAGCTGCTTCGGCTCGTCCATCCAGACCCTGTGCCAACTGAGGGACCCCATCCAGGAAATGCCCCTGGAGACCATCCGGGAGCTGGTGAGTTCAGTATAGCCAGCAAGGAGTGTGTTCACTATTGTATATATATTTTGCAATGTTAAGCAAAAATGTGCGTTTCTTATTGGACAAATTCATGGTTCTGAGTGAATACGATCCAGGTGCAGTCTGACTCAGAAGGCTGCTTTCCCATTCTTCACACTTCTCCAAAAGTGTGCTGTGGTCTGGTACATTCCCCATCGTGGATTTAAAAGTATTATATTGGTGTAACCTAAGCATTGGCTGAAGGGAGTTTCCACCATTGTGAAATATGGAGTATGCAAGTGCACATGTTGGGAGAAGGGTGAAGAATGGGTGAAGCTGACCGTGGCCTGGAAATGTCCCACTCTTCAAGGCTGTTTTGTATGAAAAGCCTTGCCCAGAATAAAAACAGTTAAATGTGAAAGTGCTCTGGGGGGATTCTGTCCTGCTCATAATTGTTGTATGATTTTGTTATCAGTTATCTAAAAATGACCAGGAAGTGCAAATCTTGAACCAGCTGCAGTCAAAATTCCCCCAATTCATTGAAACGAGAGACTAGACACATTTGCACTAAACATAAAAGCTAAAGTGAAATTCTGTTTGTAAGCTTTTCGCTATAGCCCCCATTTCCTTTTTTGTCTTACAAAGTGTACTTCTTTTGTAAAAACAAACTGCTTTTTGCGCTGTGTGAACCAAATAGGAGATTTTGTGTGTGAAGTGGGTTTCCAAACAGGGAATCAAATCACTCATTGGCCCAGAACACACTGTTGCCAGGGGGGAATATCCACAGGGTCATTAGTGTTGCAAAACAGCATGCTGTCGTGTACGCTAGAGCAACCCTCCTCAGAAACTTCTGCTTTTTTGTTTGATCTTCAATCAGTGTTATTCTAAAATTGACCAGATGAAAAGATGATAGATTCTGAGAATAAAGAAGCCCAAAGATGTCTCACCATTTTTTTAACTACACATTTTTTTTTGTCTATGGCTCGCTAGTTATTAATACAGGCAGCATAAATAGCTACAACACATTGTCCTCTAAGGACATGTTGTTCAAGAAAGGTTAGGTAAAGGATTTAAACCCATTTCACTAAAATGTCACTTTTTTTCTTCTTTCTAAAGACGTTGTCAGGTGATGAGACCAGAACTTTAATCATCGATAAGCCCCTGGATATCCCTAAAGAGATATGGCAGATGGTGGACCACCTATACCGTAATGCTCCTAAACAGGTCAGGACCAAAATCCTTTACCATTTTCGCACTACTGAGCCAAACCTAGAACAGCTAGGTGTGTCATTGGATGCTGTTTTTGCCCCTCACTTTATACACAGAAGATCTCCGCTAAACATAGAATCAAGCTGTTTTTCTGTCTCTCTGTGACCGCCGATAACTTCAGAATGAAGTTGACTACAAATACAAAGTTGCCAGTGTCTTTACAACTGAACAAGAAAAAGATGCTTCAAATGAAAACTGAGATTGCATTAAATAATGAATAGGCCTACAGTAGACCTATAGACTATATAGCCCTTTATATTTCAAACATATTGAAATCAATTTCATGCTCAGTCAATTGAGTTCTATTGAACATGTTTGTAAAAAAATTGCCTCAATATATTTCATGATTTGTAACATGTGCAATGATGTGCCAAATGAATCTGTGATTATAGGGTAAGGATTAGAATATGCTGTCTCAATATTTGCAGCCATAAGGTGATATCTCTCTAGGAGCTGATCTGTTGTCAGTATTGTGGAATAATTCTAATGTTAAGGTAAGATTGAACATTTACATGTAGGCTGTCATTGTAAATAAGAATTTGTTCTTAACCGACTTGCATAGTTAAATAAATAAATATAAAATATTGGGAAAATGGGCCCTGAGCTGTACTATGCCTCCACAATAGTTGTTGCTGCCTGGGAGGGAGAATGAAAAAGATAAATAAATCTGAACCAGTACAGCTCGGGTCGGAATCAGGCATTAGTTTCTTGACAATACTCTAGTTTTCAAGGATGTTGGCTAGTACCTTTTGCCTACTTACCTCCCCTTTCGCAGTTAGTTGCACAGCATCAAAGAATTCAAAGTGAGTTGGGCAGCTTTTGGCGTCCTCCCAGCTGTGTGCAGACATATTAGTCTCTTTCACCACAGCAACCCAGCGGATTGAAAATAGGAACATTTGGAAACGTTCTGTGTCTCTGGCAACCACCAACAGGCTGGAATGACTCAACAGAACTGGCTGAATGTTAAGGGCCAAATAAATATATTTATTAGTTGATTCATTAAAAAAGTGAAATGCATAATACTCTACAATATTGACATGAATGGAGTTCTCCTGATCCCTGCCGGCTACCTTTCTGTGTGCTTTGAAGTTATGTGTTTACAGTACAACTCTATAACCTTTTGCCTCTATTTTTAGGGGGAACTATTTCAACAACCTGGGCTCCGCAGTGAATTTGTGGAGATAAGGGATTGTCTTGACACTGGCATGCCAGACTCGCTCCGTATCCTTAACAACTGATATACACCTGGGTTGTGTTTATTAGGCATTAAACGGAAGAAAAATGGCCTGAAACAGGGAAGGACTACCTGGACATGTCCAATAAGAAACACTCGTTTCATTTCATTTTGTAAAAGTTTTCAATTTTGAGCCTTAATGGACACAACCCTGGATAAATTAGGTCTTAGTGTCTACTCTGTATTTTTTAAGTGGTTGATGCCCCTTGACCCAGGTTGACCCCTAGCTGGCAGTAACCACTCTGTGGCAGAAGCACTGCTCATCTTCCTTGATGCCCTCCCTGAGCCTGTGGTCCCCTTCTCCCTGTACCAGCAGTGCCTGGAGTGCTGCTCCAACACCAGTCAGTGTAAAAAGGTCAGTACCAATTCAACTCACTCTTTAAAGTAGACATTACTTTTCTCAGTGCCCCTATAGTAGGATATTCTGTATGTAATGATTGTCTACTGTACTAGGTCTTGTTCATTAGGCTTCAAATGTTCTGAAATAGGGAGGGACAACATTTTCTGTTGCGCCATAATGAACCCAACCCAGTTGTGGGGAATTGGCTGTGATTTGCTCTCGTGTTTGAACTTGTCTATGGTATTGAGTGATGTTTTTCTTCATCCTCAGGTTGTATCCTTGTTACCTCAGTGCCATAAAAACGTGTTTAACTATATAGCGGCTTTTCTCCGTGAGTTGTTGAAGCATTCTACACACAATAGCCTGGATGTCAATATTTTAGGTAAGGTGAAATGGAAAAATGTGTAACACATTTTGCATTCTTATCAAACACACAAACAATTGACTGAATGTGTTTTGAAAGGGTTAAAACTAAACTTCATGGTCTTCTTGACCAGTACCCAAGAGGTTCAATGTTTACAAAGTCGAGCAGTGCAAGTTTAAGATCAGAAGCCGTAACAAGCTTTCCTATTTGTTGGTTTCCATATGTCACAATATGCAATGAAGCAATACAACAAAAAGACCAAGGACTGTTGCGATAAATGCCTGATTATTCCACTGCATGCAAATGGTTATGGAAGCTTGTTGGGGTTTTATATTCCGAAGGCCATAGTAGTCTATCTGTGCTGTGATACTGTGCATATGTTTTAAAAAAAAAAAAAATCACACCTTAGGGCAATCAGTTATAATTTATTTACTTAGTTGAAAATATAGCCTAGTAATACAAAACTAGCAAAAGCTACAATATTGGCGGGTCAGATTCTGGATTTAGTTCCTTTTTCAGTGTTCTCCTTTTAATTAAATTAGTTTATGATGCATAATATTAAAAAAAGTGAACCTAATTTAATCTTACATCAAGTGCCAGTTAGTAATTATTATGTTATTGACATTGTGCCCTGTGTCATCCCTCACAGCCACTATTTTTGCTGCCTTGCTACTGAGGTCACCCACGAAGCAGGACCTTGCAGAGAAGAGGAAAACCCAAGAATTCTTTCAGCATTTCCTAGTCCAGGACCTCTCCTGAATAGAAGAGGGTGCTCCTGCTGTGTCTTTTAGACACTATTTTAGTTTAATGTACAGCTCTGTATTTGTAATAAGTTCCTATTCATATAGATGGCTCTTTGTATATATCCAGTCAGTCCAATTGTTTAGGCCTACTCTCCTTTGATTTGAAATCAACTATGTTTTGACAAGCAATGTTTAACCTGTAAGCTGTTGATGCACAGCTAATATTCTGTCACTGAGTAGCTGTAGTAAACTGACCATTTTTAATGTATATTTACCAGTTTATTTAAAGAAAATAAATTTGTGCTGTTTTGTGAAGGCAAAACAGTGGATCGTTTTATATATGAAAGTATTTCAAACAGTTGTGGTTTGGCGATTTCATGTTTCTTTCCCATTTAGCAAGCAAATGGAAAAAGTTTGTTTTGGAATTTAATAAACCCACTGTCACATTTGTCCTTTGACTGTTAGTACTGATTGGGAATTACAAATCAAATGATTAGCATTTGTAGCTTTGCATTATTCTAAATTGTATATTTAATTTTAGTAGTTTCGATTTCATTATAGGGGGTACTAGTGTACATGGGAGGGGTATATTTCCCAGAATACAACACGAGGGGTAGGGTGAAATATGACGTTTCTATTTAATCATGGTATCACTAGGGAGGGGATGGGAAGAAAGTGCTAAGCTACCCGAAACATAAACCAAGTCGGCATTTGCGCTGCACGGGTAAATGGTTTCTGTCTTGTATATATGTTTCTAGTGGAGCCCTGTAACTTTTACTTCAATGTAGCTGTTTTGACGGGAGATTTATCGACATACAGCCAGTCAAGCTAACGTTAGCTGGCTGGCTAGCTAGCACTACGTTAGTTCACAGATTTGTAGCTAGCGTTAACTACTAACGTTGCCTAACTAGTTAGCTAGTAACGTTCGATATCTTAAGCGTAAGATACCCTGCTTGTTGTTTTACGCTGTATGCTTGGTAGATGCTTATCGTGAACGCGTTCATTAGTATTATAGCTAACCTTAGTCTGAAACGTTGATTAACGTTAGCTAGCTTGACATTTTCAACCCACACATCTTTAAAGCTAACGTTTGCGAAATACCGTTGCATTGTCAAAAAAACTAGCTGTCATGTTTTCCTTTTAGTTAACATGCTACGTAAGTGTTCAACTAGCGAGACATTTACGTTTGCATATTAACGTTGGCTAACCAGCTAGTTAATTGAACTGTCATGTCGATCGAAGTCAACTAGTTAACTATTGACAGCTGGTTGTTTTGTATTTAACTAACGTTACCTAGTTATTACGAACGTTATCAGGATGGAAGTTGGTTGTCCTTGCAACTCTAAAGTTAGCTGCCCACCCAACGTTAGCTACCTTGCCAAATAATTTCAACTATTCACAACTGCACGAACTAACGTTAGATATTAGTTATGTGGTCGCGCTGTCTGGAGCCTTTAGTCAAAAGGCGAAATCACAGATGAGTGTGACATGACATCTTTAACTTGTCTCCTGAAAGTGTTTGTAAATAGCTTTGGTGTAATCCTAGCTACGGTTAAAAAAAAATATTTAACCAGGAAGGGCTCATTTAAATTCCTGGCCAATATGGGCAGCACCAAGTCATTACACCATTACAGACAGAAAATGAAAAACGACAGGTAATCTAGTAAAAAACAACACAGAATTCATTAAACAGCACATTTTAAAAGATTAACAGATCAGGGAATCAGCCTCAAAATACTTAATCAATGATTTAAAAACACCAATCGGGATAAGTTCTACCAGTTGAAAAGTATTTTGTACGGCGTTCCAAGCAGATGGCGCAGAGTTCATAAAAGCCATTTTTACCAAATTCAGTTCGGACATTTGGAACAGTTAGTATGGAACAGTCAAGTCCTGTGAATAAAATGGTTGTAAACCCAAAATGGCTTTGTAAATAAAAGTATACCAGTGACTGAGCTTACCATTGACTAGAGAAGGCCAGCCAACCCTGGTATATGAAAGTGCAGTGGTGCGTAAGGGTTTTGCAGTTTAAAATAAATCTCAATGCTTCATGGTCAAGGGTGTCAATTGATCTCAAACATGCTTATTTCCCAAGATAAATCACTGTGCTGTCAAACGATATCAGAACGTTCTAGAACTCCATGGGTGTCAAGATGGTTAGTGCCTAGGAACATAGACCATTCAAATTAAACAAAATCTAATGTTATTTGTCACATGCTTCGTAAACAACAGGTAGACTAATGGTAAAATGCTTACTTACGAACCTTCCTAACAATACAGAGCAGAAATAATAAAAGAATAACACAAAGAATAAATAAACAATGAGTAACGATAACTTGGCTATATACACAGGGTACCAGTCAAGGTAATAGAAGGTAGATATGTACATATAGGTAGGGATAAAGTGACTAAGCAACAGGATAGATCATAAACTGTATCAGCAGAAAGGACTCAAATCTTCCCATGTAACTGTCATACTCATGGAATTTGTTGCATGAATTAGCCTAAATCCATTTATAGCTACATCTAGACCTTACTCCAATGCATCGTAGTGAATAGATTAGTTTTATTTCACTCCAGCGTTAGGGAATAGGTATAACTGACCACCTTAGACAAATGGATATGATGCTATGCATGGCATGTTTGAAGATGACGAGTAGCCTACACTATACCACTTTTGTAACCAAACTTCAGGCTATAGATTTGGTGGCTTTTAACTGGCACTGCCAGAGAACTGTTCAGTTATCTTCTCTAGCTGCATTCTCAATATAGTCAGGTGTTGTCTTCAATAGCAAATGTTCCACTCTTGTCTTTGGATTAAAAATAACTGCTCTGCATTGTCCCACTTACCTATCTTTGCAATACTCCACCAAATATATTTCCAAGTATCTATATTCTGCTCTTGGAAGGTGGAAATATTAGCCTCAAGTGTCAACGCATTTTTGTTTTTCCCTCAAATTTCCTGTTTACAGTATTTGCTTGGGAGTCACGTAGGCCTTCCCCATTTAGCCAAATAGCTACAGAGTTAGCCCAGGTCACTGAATGAAGCTAGGCTCTAGGTACTTTAATTGCAAGGACTCATAATTTGTTATATTCTTTACTTCAATGGGTCAGGATGTAGCAAGCAGAGAGATTGTTTCTGTAAACAGAATTGTTTTGAAATTCAGAGAAGGGTAGGTCAGCACTCGCTTCCCTGCATTTAAAATGAACACATTGACTTTGAAGTGGCACAGCACGACTCATCAAAGCCACCGCCCTCACACTTTCCTGTCTATCCTCCTCTGTGCAGGAACAAG
The DNA here is from genome assembly GCF_013265735.2 of Oncorhynchus mykiss. Taxonomy (NCBI): domain Eukaryota; kingdom Metazoa; phylum Chordata; class Actinopteri; order Salmoniformes; family Salmonidae; genus Oncorhynchus; species Oncorhynchus mykiss. The sequence goes on from NC_048566.1 coordinate 38,826,289, forward strand.
TGAGCACACCGTCCTCTGCGCACACTCACCCACCAGAGGCGGCCAGCCCAGCCGGGACCATGAGCGAGCGTGGCCCTCGCACGGAGGCCTCTGTGTTTTTGGAGGTGGACCGCCTCGAGCGCGATAACAACGATGAAGACAAGATGGCGCACTACGATGACGACAAAGACGACGCCGACCTGATGTCGGCACCCTCGGGCTCACGCGTCTACGACCGCACTACGGTGCTCATCGAGCAGGACCCCATCCGGCTGGACGAGGAGGGAGAGGAGGACCATGGACACTGCGTGGGGGATGACGACGGGGGCACTTTCCTAGTCGACGGGGACCTGGACGAGGAGGAGGAGGAGGAGGAGGGCTCTATGACCTTCATGGGCGACCAGGATGGCATGTCGCAGGGGTACGTGCATCACACCATCTCGCCCGACCAGATCCAGTTCATCATCAACCCGGGGTCCATGGCCATGCCGCGCAACATCGAGGGGGCCACCCTCACTCTGCACTCCGAGTGTCCAGAAACCAAGCAAAGGGAGGTATGTTGGCTTACCACCACTGAAATGCATTATGTGACGCTGTGTGGAGGTCATACAGCGTATTTGAGGGGATCAGTTTGGGCAAGGCAAGGTGCAGAATCACTAATCTTGATCACATAATGAGTAGTCATTTGGAATGCAAGGTAGTTTGTAAATCAGGGATTTTGCGCTCCCTGATTTAAATGTACTTGATCTCAACACACAATTAGCCTAGTGTGTTGTGTTAAGTAAAAATAGAGACCCCAGGTTGAAAGGGAGCAATGTGAGGCATGAGCAGGGAGAGTAAATTCACTGGATGAATGAAATGCTTTGATTTGCCTAGCGAGCTATGTTCTCCTCAAGACCTTTCTGCTTCCACATGGTTTCAGTGTTGTAAAAATACTTCAAAGTACTACTTAAGTGTTTTTTGGGGGGGTATCTGTACATTACTTTACTATTTATATTTTTGATGAATTTTACTTTTACATCATTACATTTCTGAAGAAGATAATGTACTTTTACTCCATACATTTTCCCTGACACCCAAAAGTACTCGTTACATTTTGAATCCTTAGCAGGACAGGAAAACGGTCTAATTCACGCACTTAAAGAGAAAATCCCTGGTTATCCCTACTCTATCTGATCTGGCGGACTCACTGAACACATGCTTTGTTTGTCAATTATATCTGAGTGTTGGAGTGTGCCTCTGGCTATCCGTAAATTTAAAAAACAAGAGAATCATGCCATCTGGTTTGCTTAACATAAGGAATGTGATTTGTTTTTTGTGTGATACTTAGTGAGGGAAAAAAGTATTTGATCCCCTGCTGATTTTGTATGTTTGCCCACTGACAAAGAAATGATCAGTCTATACTTTTAATGGTAGGTTTATTTGAACAGTGAGAGTCAGAATAACAAAATTCCAGAAAAATTATTTTCAAAAGTGTTATAAATTGATTTGCATTTTAATGAGGGAAATAAGTATTTGACCCCTCTGCAAAACATGACTTAGTACTTGGTGGCAAAACCCTTGTTGGCAGTCGGAGGTCAGACGTTTCTTGTAGTTGGCCACCAGGTTTGCACACATCTCAGGAGGGATTTTGTCCCACTCCTCTTTGCAGATCTTCTCCAAGTCATTAAGGTTTCGAGGCTGACGTTTGGCAACTCGAACCTTCAGCTCCCTCCACAGATTTTCTATGGGATTAAGGTCTGGAGACTGGCTAGGCCACTCCAGGACCTTAATGTGCTTCTTCTTGAGCCACTCCTTTGTTGCCTTGGCCATGTGTTTTGGGTCATTGTCATGCTGGAATACCCATCCATGACCCATTTTCAATGCCCTGGCTGAGGGAAGGAGGTTCTCACCCAAGATTTGACGGTACATGGCCCCGTCCATCGTCCCTTTTTGATGCGGTGAAGTTGTCCTGTCCCCTTAGCAGAAAAACACCCCCAAACCATAATGTTTCGACCTCCATGTTTGATGGTGGGGGTGGTGTTCTTTGGGTCATAGGCAGCATTCCTCCTCCTCCAAACATGGCGAGTTGAGTTGATGCCAAAGAGCTCCATTTTGGTCTCATCTGACCACAACACTTTTACCCAGTTGTCCTCTGAATCATTCAGATGTTCATTGGCAAACTACAGACGGGCATGTATATGTGCTTTCTTGAGCAGGGGGACCTTGCGGGCGCTGCAGGATTTCAGTCCTTCACAGCGTAAATGTGTTACCAATTGTTTTCTTGGTGACTATGGTCCCAGCTGCCTTGATCATTGACAAGATCCTCCCGTGTAGTTCTGGGCTGATTCCCCACCGCTCTCATGATCATTGCAACTCCACGAGGTGAGATCTTGCATGGAGCCCCAGGCGAGGGAGATTGACAGTTCTTTTGTGTTTCTTCCATTTGCGAATAATCGCACCAACTGTTGTCACCTTCTCACCAAGCTGCTTGGCGATGGTCTTGTAGCCCATTCCAGCCTTGTGTAGGTCTACAATCTTGTCCCCGACATCCTTGGAGAGCTTTTTGGTCTTGGCCATGATGGAGAGTTTGGAATCTGATTGATTGCTTCTGTGGGCAGGTGTCTTTTATACAGGTAACAAACTGAGATTAGGAGCACTCCCTTTAAGAGCGTGCTCCTAATCTCAGCTTGTTACCTGTATAAAAGACACCTTGGAGCCAGAAATCTTTCTGATTGAGAGGGGGTCAAATACTTATTTCCCTCATTAAAATGCAAATCAATTTATACAATTTTTGACATGCGTTTTTCTGGATTTTTTTGTTGTTATTGTGTCTCTCACTGTTCAAATAAACCTACCATTAAAATTATAAACTGATAATTTCTTTGTCAGTGGGAAAACGTACAAAATTATCAGGTGATCAAATACTTTTTTCCCTCACTGTAGGTAAATATAGCAATTACATTTACTTTTGATACTTAAGTATATTTAAAACCAAACACTTTTTTACTTTTACTCAAGTAGGGTTTTACTGGGGGACTTTTACTTGAGTATGACAATTAGTACTTTTTCCACCACTGCATTTTTTTATATGATAATTGTTTAACCCCTCCTCCCTTGTGTACAGAACAGCACACATAGTAAATTACTCATCTGAATTTTGTGCAGTGTCATTATTTGTGTTGTACTTTATGATGGCAGGTCTCGTGGTTGCAGACTTTACATATAGCTCTTAATCATTGTGTAAGGCACACTGGTCTGCAAAAGAGCACTGTACAATGGAGTTTGTTGGAGGGTTGCACCTCCAGGCTATTTCTTCGTAGAATGCAAAGCAGCACCGTAACAACAGGCTCCCTAAGGGTCACACCAGTGGTCAGTTCAACACTACTCCTGACCAATCATGATGAGTCCCGGCCAAATATTGCACCCTCAATGCAACAAGTTTCTGTTTGTTACCAGGGTCCCCCTCTGTCACCATGTTGGCGACTTGGCCAGTGCCACTAGGGTACTTGTGCTGTCTTTGTGTTGAAGTGCTCTGCTGGAGCCCATCCAGTCCACTCTGTCCCCTCCTAGCCTAGCTACTTGCATGATGTGATTGAGGGAGAGAAAATGCATTTTGCTTACTTACAATTGGATTTATGAAATCTCATCTACAGACTCTGATCCAAAGATACAATCACTCCAAATTCATTTGGCATCTGTTCATGTTGCTTCTCCAAAATGTGTGTCCTCCTTATTTCCTTTTGACGTTTTGTCATAATTGCAGATGTGGATTCATAACATTGCAGATGTTAATTTCAATGTTTCTCTAGCCTAGGTGTCCTAAATTTCTCAATGCAACACAAAGCCGTCCTTAGCATAGCAGTTCAGTCGGCTTTGCAGCATTCTTACATACCTTTTCAGTAGGCCTTGCAGCATTCTTACATACCTTTTCAGTAGGCCTTGCAGCATTCTTACATACCTTTTCAGTAGGCCTTGCAGCATTCTTACATACCTTTTCAGTAGGCCTTGCAGCATTCTTACATACCTTTTCAGTACACTTAGCAGCATCTAGTTGCATTCGACACTCTCTGTGTAGCCTACTACTGGAGTGCTCTTTCCCCACTGTGCATGTGGGAGGCGATGGCATGCCATTCTAGTGAACCTGTTTGATTTGAAGTGATGCTGCAGAAGTGGGAGAGTCAGTCGTGAAGTTGTGGGGGTTGAATAACAATACAGTACAGCTGATTGTACTTTTCTCACACGCACATGCCCACACATTTATACTGACTCTACACATTCATCAAATATGCTGCTACTACTTTGTTTGTCATATGTCCTGATGCCTAGTCACCTTACCCCTATACATATCTACCTCTATCACTCCATTACACTAACTGCACATTGTGAATATGGTATTGGAACTGATCCTGTTTATAGCTTCTTGCATTCTCATGTTCTATTTCTCGTGTGTTTTTGTGCTACCTTTTATTTGTACTACATTGATATTGATTTCTGCATTGTTGGGTTTAGAGCTTGCAAGAAAGGCATGTCACTGTTACTTGTGCACATGACATTGAAACTTGAATGAATAGCACAACCAGTCAGTCATTAGGCCTAGTATCACCAAGGGACAGGTTATGCTGGGTCGTATTCATTAGTGCACAATGTAGCAAAACGTTCAGGTAGTCCCTCTGTATTTCGGTCAGTTTTCTTCCGTTTGGTCCCTGATGAATAAGACCTCTGGCTGGGGGGGGGTTATCCTATCTCCTCCTTTAACATAGGCCAACAGTTGTCTAAGCCATCTCCCGCTGCGTCTCTCTGTTAGGTTCCAATAATTTGTAGTGTCATGCGGAGACTGCTAGTGGACCAGTTGTCATGGCTGGAATCCATGCTTTTGGAGAAATAATAGAGGACCGCTAGCTCAACAAACAAAAAAAACACAAAAAAAAAAATTGGATTGGACAGGCTGCTTCACTATTGTGTCTAGTAGGGCCTCTCTGTGTGCAATGTGGCTATCCAGGAGTTACATAAGGGGATGTGAGCTGTTGTTCACTATTTATTAAGGGAAAAGTGTCATTTTAACGCGGTCAGGGCTGGTTGACTTTCTCTTGAAATTTGCGTAACAAAGCGCTGTTTTTTACCCCCAGTCTACAAGAGGATCAAGGCATTAAGTTATGGGGAATAACGCAAGCTCTGTAAATAGGGGGGTGGGAGATAAAGCTTGGATGGGAAGGCTTTGTGGGTTAGTGTGTTCTATGGGAATACGGAGGAGGGGAAAAGAGCCGGCTTTATTCTCTCCCCGGGCCTTTTGTGTGAGAACAGAACAGAGCCATAAGACTGACTGACTGCCACGGCCGCTGATTGCGGAGACTGCTGAGTTGAAACACGGTGCACAGCAGAATCAGTCAGATGGAAATGGATGGGGGGGTCGAGTCACTGATGTCATGTGCACTTACAGCTGTGTTGCTTTTACGCCAAACATAACGTTTTGCATTGTTGCCAAAAAGTTCAATTTTGGTTTCATCTGACCAGAGCACCTTCTTCCACAGGTGGCTTGTGGCAAACTTAAAATGACACTTTTTATGGATATCTTTAAGAAATGGCTTTCTTCTTGCCACTCTTCCATAAAGGCCAGATTTGTGCAATATACAACTGATTGTTGTCCTATGGACAGAGTCTCCCACCTCAGCTGTAGATCTCTGCAGTTCATCCAGAGTGATCATGGGCCTCTTGGCTGCATCTCTGATCAGTCTTCTCCTTGTATGAGCTGAAAGTTTAGAGGGACGGCCAGGTCTTGGTAGATTTGCAGTGGTCTGATACTCCTTCCATTTCAATATTATCGCTTGCACAGTGCTTCTTGGGATGTTTAAAGCTTGGGAAATCTTTTTGTATCCAAATCCGGCTTTAAACTTCTTCACAACAGTATCTCGACCTGCCTGGTGTGTTCCTTGTTCTTCATGATGCTCTCTGCGCTTTTAACGGACCTCTGAGACTATCACAGTGCAGGTGCATTTATACAGAGTCTTGAATACACACAGGTTATCATCATTAGTCATTTAGGTCAACATTGGATCATTCAGAGATCCTCACTGAACTTCTGGAGAGAGTTTGCTGCACTGAAAGTAAAGGGACTGAATAATTTTGCACGCCCAATTTTTCAGTTTTTGATTTGTTAAAAAAGTTTGAAATATCCAATAAATGTCGTTCCACTTCATGATTGTGTCCCACTTGTTGTTGATTCTTCACAAAAAAAATACAGTTTTATATCTTTATGTTTGAAGCCTGAAATGTGGCAAAAGGTCGCAAAGTTCAAGGGGGCCGAATACTTTCGCAAGGCACTGTACACGCTCCGTATCATCGTTACCTGTGCAAACATACCTCATTTGTTTCTCACTCTGGCTCTCATCCTATCGCCTCGCCTCCTTCTCAACCATATTGGAGAAGGTCCAAGGTCCCTCCCCTCTGACCTTATCCAAAGTCTTTCGATAGGCGAGGAGAGATGTCGCAAAGAATCATGGAAAGATGAATTAAGAAAGTAATTATCTTCTTGTCTGTCACTCAGGTGAAGAGGTACCAGTGCATGTTTGAGGGATGCACACGGACCTACAGCACGGCAGGCAACCTGCGCACGCACCAGAAGACCCACCGGGGCGAGTACACATTTGTGTGCAACCAGTTGGGCTGCGGCAAGGCCTTCCTCACTTCCTACAGCCTGAAGATCCACGTGCGCGTTCACACCAAGGAGAAGCCCTTTGAGTGCGACGTGCAGGGCTGCGAGAAGGCCTTCAACACCCTGTACAGGTGAGGTTTGACTAACACAAAACTTACTAGCTGCATGTCGAAATATTCCCAGACATGCTGACTAATCCGATGACTGTATATCTACAGGTAACTGCCAAAATAAAGGAAACACCAAACATAAAGTGTCTTAATAGGGTGTTGGGCCATCACGAGCCAGAACAGCTTCAATGTACCTTGGCATAGTTTCTACAAGTGTTTGGAACTCTCTTGAAGGGATGCAACACCATTCTTCCACAAGATATTCCACCATTTGGTGTTTTGTTGATGGTGGTGGAAAATGCTGACTTAGGCGCCACTCCAGAATCTCCCATAAGTGTGACTGAGACACACACACACACACACACACCCTTTAAGCTCTTTTGAGACCCCTCTTTCAAAGTTACTGAGATCTCTTATTGTAATCATGGTAGCCAAAATAATGGGCAACTGGTCATTTTCATCTATGATGGGGATGTTAATTGCTTAATTAACTCATGGACCACACCTGTGTGGAAGCACTTGCTTTCAATATACATTGTATCCCTCATTTACTCAAGTGTTTCCTTTTATTTTGGCAGTTACCTGTATATGTAGGCCTATACTGAAGATGGATCGATAATAGATGAAAGATGACAGGTAATAAATTACATATAAAATCAATAGAATATAAAAAATGTCAAGTGACATCCAGCCTACACGTCGGGCCTAAAATATACTTTTGGGTCCACCATCCACAGCCACTCAGATTTTACCATTTAAAAAAAGAAAAACACAAAACAGCAGATGACCATGCTTGTTTCTTAAATAAGAAATGTTTTAGAAGTAATGTGGTATATTGCTCAATTTCATTCCTTTATCCAAAATATCCGAGACAAAATGTTCGGCTGCCTCTTTAAGGCCGGGTGGTTACCGTGGTAATGGGGCTACTTGAGTAGTGTCAAGTGTGTCTGTCATCAGTATCAGTTGAGGCAGCAGACTCGACTAACGTTGAAAAACAACTCAGCTTGTGAACAAAACAATGTAAATGGCCAATAAACACGAGGACAAAGTCTAACTTTGTAGACTTTAGACTAAATTAGACACATTTTTACCCCCCAGTCCCAGTAAGTAAAATGGCGTATTTTCCAGATGTTAAAGTTACATTCAAATTAGGTTCTGAATGAAAGGTGAAAGGGTATTTTCCGTATGTTTAAAATACATGTATTTTCTGTATGTTGAAGTCAGGCAAATGTTTGGTTCTGATTGAAAGTTGAAAATAAGTAATTTATTAACATCAATGTTTGGGCCAAATCAAGGATGGATTAGACCGTACAAAATCTGAACCAAGCATAGACAGTGGTTTTATTTTTGAGCTCTGCCTCCAAAAAGTGGGCACTGCTTATCAAAGGGAGGCATCGCGCTCCCCTAAAAAGCCAATATGCCACTGGTTGAGAGAAATTGTCATTATTTTTGGGAGAATTAAGTTAGGTTTTTATGTGTTGTTGTTAGAGGTGCATCTTGGCTAGTTTGGCTCAGAAAATGCCGCTCTCGTCAATCTGCCGTCACAAACGGGCGCCTAATCCTGCCTAATGAGCGGGCTGACCGTGTGTGCGCAGCGCCTCCAAAAATGAATCTATCAGCACTTCACTCAGTGCGCACAGCTCCCCTGCAAGGCAGTGTTGCTACGCGAGGTGAGATATAGGATTGGTAATTCTTTGTGCGATTCGTAGTTATAAAACAAAACGGCACAAATAATTTGAAAACGCTACTGCAGCATCTTTCTAACCAGCACGTGATCATGCTTGACCTTTTGACTTTTTATTCGCGAATGTAATACTCACTGTAGAGCCGTGCAAATTGACCACCCACCAATGTTGTTGGTGAAATAGACATTCTTACCCGCCAATACCTAAATCTACCTGCATGTGACGGGTGTTAATTTTATTCCCTGCCTTCATCCATTCAGAGGTATTCTTCCATAGTAGATTAGCAAACAATGTGTAGGCCTAGGGCTGTGACAGTCATGGACTTTTGATTGACTGTTACACGGAACCCAAACCTATCGTGGATACATTTATTTTGTCCACCTACACCAAACGCAATCACGACACGCAGGTTAAAATATCAAAACAAACTCTGAACCAGTGACATTAATTTGGGGACTGTTCGAAAAGCATTTAACATTTATGCAATTTAGCTAGTTAGCTAATTTTTCATATTTAGCTAGCTTGCTGTTGCTAGCTAATTTGTCCTGGGATAAAAACATTAGGTTATTTTACCTGAAATGCACAAGGCCCTCTACTCCGACAATTAATCCACACACAAAACAGTCAATCGAATAGTTTCTAGTCATCTCTCCTCCTTCCAGGCTTTTTCATCTTTGAACTTATATGGTGATTGGCATCTAAACTTTCATAGTATTACTACACCGACAACACAGTTCGTCTTTCAATCACCCACGTGGGTATAACCAATGAGGAGGTGGCATGTGGGTACCTGCTTCTATAAACCAATGAGGAGATGGGAGAGGCAGGACTTGCAGCGCGATCTGCATCATCAAATTGTAAGGACTTATATTTTAGCCCTTGGCGACGCAGACGCTCGTGAGCAGTGTGGGTGCAATAATTGAATAACAGTTCCCTACATTTATTTTGCAAAGCTCGCACACGGTGTGGTCAGCCTGTTATTGGTCAGCTAATTTACTGAGGTCACGTTTATAACAGTTCTAAAAGCAAAACTTTTCCCATCTTCAGGCAGCTGTTCGTTCCACAACCCCCCCCCCCCCAGATATGACAGTTAATTTATTTTTTATTTTTGACTGTCTTCATCCATAACCGTCAGTTATGCAGTTATATGGTAATTGTGCCAGCCTTAGGCCTAGTTTTTTTCATTCAGTCTGACATTGCATAAAAAAAGGATGTATCAAAAAAGAGGATGTGCTTGCTTTTCTTATCTACAGCACAGTCTGTCTGTAGGCCCAATCGTTTTGTCAGTTCATTGTGATCTAATAATGTTAGTATTTTGTTATTTTTTCTCCCAAGTACTGAAGTGCTTTTATTCATTATTGGGTGTTCTAGCCTAATTGGTAAGGACTTTGTCTCCCAATTTTAGTTTTCTAATTTGTTTTCTAATTTGTTCTTGGTTTTGTAGTATCTGCTGCATTTAGCTTCTTTGGTTTAGCACTCAATGAAGGCATGACAGGAGACCCTCAGCCACGCCAGTAGTAGGCTAGTCAGCCAGTGGCTCCAGTGTTGTGACATTGAACCGAAGACCACAGAGACTGGCGGTGGTGGAAGCATGCCACCATCGACTCCCCTGTCAAGGTCCATTTAACACCACGGACAAGCCAATGTGTTGTTTCCCCCTAATCACATTACTTTGCTCTCAGAACCATGCTGCCCTGTCCCCTCCTATTTTATTTATTTATTTTACCTTTATTTAACCAGGTAGGCAAGTTGAGAACAAGTTCTCATTTACAATTGCGACCTGGCCAAGATAAAGCAAAGCAGTTCGACAGATACAACAACACAGAGTTACACATGGAGTAAAACAAACATACAGTCAATAATAAAGTATAAACAAGTCTATATACAATGTGAGCAAATGAGGTGAGAAGGGAGGTAAAGGCAAAAAAAGGCCTTGGTGGCAAGGTAAATACAATATAGCAAGTAAAACACTGGAATGGTAGTTTTGCAATGGAAGAATGTGCAAAGTAGAAATAAAAATAATGGGGTGCAAAGGAGCAAAATAAATAAATTAATTAAATACAGTTGGGAAAGAGGTAGTTGATAGGGCTAAATGATATAAGGGAAAAGGGGAAATGTTGGCACTACATGTCTACTAGGCCAAGGGTCCTGTTCATTAGGCACCAAACAGAAGAAAACGGACTGAAACAGGGAAGGATTACCTAGACTTGTCCAGTAAGAATAGCGAAAGTTGGTTTTCCATTACTTGCCCTAATCAACATGACCCTGGATTGTGTCCTTAAACTTTAAAGCAAGATTAGGTTCTTTCCCAATTTGGTGTCTTTCTCTTGGAGTGCCACCTAATGTTCTAGGCCCAAGTGTTTGCACATTAACAAGTGTTTGCACATTAACAAGTGTTTGCACATTAACAAGTGTTTGCACATCTGCTGTGTACTAATGTTTATTTAATTCAAGATGGTGAGAACATTTTCAGACGCTAAATATTTTTGCTCTTGTTAAAAGAGCTACATTTCCACTTGGAATTAGGCCTACCATTTTAAATGTCAATGATGTATTTATATATATTTGTAGTAAAGGAATAAAATTCCCCGAAAGGAGTGCATCATTTTTCAAACAATGCTTAACCCTTCAAATCAAAACTTATACTGTAACTATCCAGTCTGGCCCACTGCTTCCTACTTCACGACTGGCTCTCGTTTGCAAACAAAGAATAGTACACAACTTCACACCCATACAACTTTTTGGGGGATTATTACATGGTTAGAAAGCAGTAATAAACCATCTCTAAGCCATATTCTTCAAAAACAAGGAAATTGAATTTATCCCCCAAACGTTACACATAGCTCCTTTAAATCTTCCCCGTGGTTGATTACTTGTAATTATCTCCTCTCGGCAGACTGAAAGCACACCAGAGACTGCACACGGGGAAGACGTTCAACTGTGAATCGGAGGGATGCACAAAGTACTTTACCACACTCAGTGACCTGAGGAAGCACATTCGCACTCACACTGGGGAGAAACCATTCCGGTGAGTTCTCCGACTCCACGCACCACTATGGTTTATGTTTCACAAGGGGAGGAAGACCGCTGCCTTGGATATAGGACATTATCTGCTAATGTTTGGATGCCCTTTTCTTGGTTTGAGGTTTTCTATGCATATAAACAAATGTAGCCTAAATGAGTGGGAAAAATGCACATTGAGGGGATTATATATTTAATCTGTACTTATTAGTTAGATATATGGTTTTGTATTGGAAGAACAGTGAGGGGCATGACACTGCTTTGTGGTGCACCAATTTTTCCTAATTTCTATGCACCAGTTTTTCTAATCTTCATTTTTTATTCTTCATCAGCTTAATCTCCACATGTTTTTCTCTATTGCTGTTTGGCTTACATTGACAGATAATTTGTGTGATCTTCCCACTAGGTGTGACCATGATGGTTGTGGCAAGGCGTTTGCTGCCAGCCATCACCTAAAGACGCATGTACGGACACACACAGGTATGCTTTACTTAGGCTACTTCTGTTTGGAAAATAAATTCTCAGTCAAATTTCAGAATGACAGTAAAACAATCATTCATCCATATTCCACACCTCAGAGACACCGAGTAGCGCTTAATATCTCAATTTTATTGTTATAATGGTGCCACAGAGAGGGTTGCCTCGCTTCTGTGTCATGGTCTACAGACAATCACGGACTACAAACGGAAAACCAGACACGTCGTGGACACCGATGTCTTGCTAAATGACAAGCTAAATGGCTTCTTCGCCCGTTTTGAGGATGACACAGTGCCACCGCCGCGGCCCGCTACCAAGGACTGTGGGCTTTCTTTCTCGTGGCCAACCTGAGTAAGACATTTAAGCGTGTTGACCGGCCCAGACGGCATCCCTAGCTGCTGGCCCAGACGGCATCCCTAGCCGCGTCCTCAGAGCATGCGCAGACCAGCTGGCTGGTGTGTTTACGGACATATTCAATCTCTCCCTATCCCTGTCTGCTGTCCCCACATGCTTCAAGATGGCCACAATTTTTCCTGTACCCAAGAAAGCAAAGGTAACTGAACTAAATGACTATCGCCCCGTAGCACTCACTTCTGTCAACATAAAGTACTTTGAGAGACTAGTCAAGGGTCATATCACCTCTACCTTACCAGTCACCCTAGAGACCCACTTCAATTTACTTATCACCCCAATAGATCCACAGACGATGCAATTGCCATCACACTGCCCTATCCAATCTGGAGAAGAGGAATACCTATGTAAGAATGCTGTTCATTGACTATAGCTCAGCATTCAACACCATAGTACCCTCCAAGCTCATCATTAAGCTCGAGGCGCTGGGTCTGAGCCCCACCCTGTGCAACTGGGTCCTGGACTTCCTGATGGGCCGCCCCCAGGTGGTGAAGGTAGGAAATAACACCTCCACTTTGCCTATCCTCAACACTGGGGCCCCACAAGTGTGTGTGCTCAGCCCCCTCCTGTAGTCCCTGTTCAACCATGACTGTGTGACCAAGTATGCCTCCAATTCAATCATCAAGTTTACAGACGACAACAGTAGTAGGCTTGATTAACAACAATGACGAGACAGCCTACATGGAGGAGGTGGGCTCTGGGAGTGTGGTGCCAGGAAAATAACCTCTCACTCAATGTCAACAAAACAAAGGAGATGATCGTGGACTTCAGGAAACAGCAGAGGAAGCAGCACCTTTTTATTTGAACTTTTTCCGATATTTTATATTAGGAAGTGATCGTGTTTGATTTGACACAACTTTTCAATTGGAAATTTAATTTCCCTTGGCATACAGTGAAGGTGACCCTCTCCCTTCCTCTCGTTCTCCCTTGTCTCGCCCCCCCTTCCCCCTTCATCCATCCTTCCCTCAGGGGAGAAGCCTTTCAACTGTCCCAGCGACGGCTGTGAGAAAGCATTCAGCAGCCAGTACAGTTTGAAGAGTCACGTCAGGGGCCATGGGGCTAAGGGCCAGCCCTTCAGTGTCACCCTCACCCACCCCTTGTCTGAGGTGAGCCATACATAAATCAAAGTAACTATTTCAGACAGTGTCTCATTTTGCTAAGAGCGTGGCGCTAGCAACGTCATAGCCGTGGGTTAGACTCCCTTGTGGCCACCAATTTAAAAAAGTATGCACTCACTGTTGGATAAAAGTTGCTGAATAGAGTGTATTGTTAATATTATTAACATGGATTAATTAGCCTGTGAAGTCATTTTAACCTCTAGCGTCGAGCAATCCCGTATCCGGGAGCGTAATCATAGCCTCAAGCTCATTACCATAACGCAACGTTAACTATTCATGAAAATCGCAAATGAAATGAAACAAATATATTCACTCACAAGCTTAGCCTTTTGTTAACAACACTGTCATCTCAGATTTTCAAAATATGCTTTTCAACCATAGCTACACAAGCATTTGTGTAAGAGTATTGATAGCTAGCATAGCATTAAGCCTAGCATTCAGCAGGCAACATTTTCACAAAAACAAGAAAAGCATTCAAATAAAATCATTTACCTTTGAAGAACTTTGGATTTTTCAATGAGGAGACTCTCAGTTAGATAGCAAATGTTCATTTTTTCCAAAAAGATTATTTGTGTAGGAGAAATCGCTCCGTTTTGTTCATCACGTTTGGCTAAGAAAAAAAATGAAAATTCAGTCATTACAACGCCAAACTTTTTTCCAAATTAACTCCATAATATCGACAGAAACATGGCAAATGTTATTTAGAATCAATCCTCAAGGTGTTTTTCACATATCTATTCGATGATAAATCATTCGTGGCAGTTGGGTTTCTCCTCAGTAGCAAACGGAAAAGTACTGCAGCTGGAGATTACGCAATAATTGCGACGGAGGACACCAAGCGACCACCTGGTAAATGTAGTGTCTTATGGTCAATCTTCCAATGATATGCCTACAAATACGTCACAATGCTGCAGACACCTTGGGGAAACGACAGAAAGTGTAAGCTCATTCGTGGCCCATTCACAGCCATATAAGGAGACATTGGAACACAGCGCCTTCAAAATCTGGGGCACTTCCTGTTTGAAATTTCAGCTTGGTTTCGCCTGTAGCATCAGTTCTGTGGCACTCACAGACAATATCTTTCTAGTTTTGGAAACGTCAGTGTTTTCTTTCCAAAGCTGTCAATTATATGCATAGTCGAGCATCTTTTTGTGACAAAATATCTTGTTTAAAACGGGAACGTTTTTCATCCAAAAATTAAAATAGCGCCCCCTATATCCAAGATGGTCAGGGTTTTTTTTTTCCTTCAACATTGTGCCTGCTATCAGTATAGTCTGTTTTGATTGTTTTTTTATGATCTAATGTATTACATTCTATCCTTATGCATCTTTATGACTTCAGACCTCTTTTGCTCTAGAAAGGAAGGCTTTTTGGCTTCTCCCATGTCTCGTTCTGTTAATGTTTTTAGGCAGTGGAAAATGTAATTTGGGCCTATTCATCTCTAATTACAGGATGCAAATCATTCACTGTGCCTCAGTGACTTGAGCCTCATCTCGACTGACTCGGAGCTCAGAGAAAACATCCACAATGTGAGTGTGTGCGCTTTATTTCATCAGCCCTTATTTGACTATATAGGTCCTTCTGCTTTTGTCCATGTATGAACAATTTATATTGTGGTGGGTTACTATGACAGCAAAAACAACCATATTTATTTTGTTTCTGTGTAAGGGATCAATAAAGATGTATTGTAAGACAGACATGTACTATCGTGTTAATGCTTGGTTACATCTGTGTTAGTCTCAGAACTTGGACTTGAGCAGTGTTACCCCCGTGAGGATCTTCGAGCTCATGTTCCAGAGTCCGGAGAACAGTGTTAGTCAAGACGATGCACATCCTCACGGCAAGTACCCATCACAATCTATAAACTGTAACTTGGGTTGATTTCAGTGCATTTTCATGCTAACTTTTGCTCTTTGTATTTTTTTTCAGAGAGCCTTGTTGAAGCCTTTGGCCAGGAGACTGGCCAGTCCACCATGGGCGATGGCTCCACCCCCATCTCCTTCTCGTTCTCCCTTGTCCCTTCCTCCTCATCCTCCTGTTCCCACTCCCACTCTCACACTCACTCCCACACCACCACCACCACTGTCCTGGAGGCTTCCTCCCAGCTTCCTCTAAGCCAAACCCCCTCTTCCCAGGTTCCAGCACCTCCTGCCCCCATTAGTAATATTACCACAGTCAGCTCCACCCAGCCCCACGCCACCTTCGTACCCTTACCCACTGCCCTGCAGACGCCAGATGTGCCTGCCCCCTATGTGGCACTGCCCGCCCAGACTGCTCCAGTAGTGCCCTCTATTGCGCCAGTAGTGGTGCCAAGCCCAGCCCTCGCGGCTCTGGGCGCTGTAGTCGCCACCACAGAGACTGTGCCGCTGCCGGCCGTGGCTCACACTCACACCGTGCCTTTGGCCAGCAACACCAACCCTGCCCTGGTGCCCCCAGCCTCTGCCCCCACTTTCACCCCAAGCCACAGCCACACCCAGAGCCTGTTGCAGCCCAGCATTGTCATGTCTGACCAGAACCTGCAGTGGATCCTTAACACCGCAGCCAACAACCAGCAGAACCCAGAGCAAGCTGTAAGAGTGGCGGTTTGACATGCCGGTTAACATTGATTTGATAGTTTGGTTGAGTGGTGATGAATTTGTGTGGACATCAATGCTGTCAATGTTGTTTGTTTCCAGCCACACGGAGGTCCAAAAGTAGAGAAGGTCTTCTTTACCACAGCCATACCAGTGGGAGGAAATTCAGGTGAGATTTGTCCCCTACTTTTACCAGTGTGATTATTAACAGCAATAATGCTGCACTGACCCATATGAAAAAATAATATAGTATACTGAAGCAATAAGCCCCGAGGGGTTGTGGTATATGGTCAATATACCACGGCTAAGGGCTGTTCTTAAGCAGGACGCAACGCGGAGTGCTAGGACACAGCACTTAGTCGTGGTATATTGGCCATATATCAGAAACTAACGAGGTGCCTTATTGCTATTATAAACTGGTTGTTCAGGTTGTTCAGATTACCATCCACCATTATGCCCAAATATGTGAAGCCCATAGGCGACCATCTAAAAGGAAACTTGTGCTTGATGGTATGTTGGTCAAAGACAGACAACGGTAAGATTTCGCTTTTATCAAAATTGACCTTATATCCAGAGACAGAACTATAACACTGTAGTAGGATCTGCAAGTGAGAGAGGGAGTGTTCTGGGTTTGTTAGAAATAAGATAAGGTCGTCCGCAAAGAGTGATAATTTATGGGTATGGGGGCCCACCTCAAAGCCATGTATGTCAGGGCACGTTCTAATAGCCTCAGCCAACGGTTCATTGGCGAGGGCAAAGAGGTGGGGGCTAATTGGGCAACCTTGTCTGTTCCCCCTATAAATAGGGAAAGAGGAGGAAGTAATCCCATTGGTAGCAATCCTAGCTTTAGGAGATTTGTAGAGTGATTTTATCAAATTTACAAACACGGTACCTAAACCGAACTTTTCCAAGACGCGAAAGAGGTATGGCCATTCAACCCTATCAAAGGCTTTTCAGCGTCGAGGGAGACTGCGACACTTGGTATTTTGTTTTTGTTAGCAAGGTGAATTATATCAAAAGAACCTTCTGAGATTATTGGAGGACAATCTATTAATTATGAAGTCAGTCTGATCTGGGTTGACCAACAGGGGAAGACACTCCAGTCTCTTAGATAGCATATTGGTGACCAGTTTACAATCTGTGTTAAGGAGAGAGATTGGTCTATAGGAGGTGCACTTTAGCTGGTTTTTCCCTTTCTTGTGGATTACAGTAATCACTGCTTGAGAGAAGGACTCTGGAAAGCAGTTGTCTTCTCTGGCTTTTTTAAGTACCTCCATAAGGTAGGGGACCAACAGCTCCCTAAATTCTTTATAGAACTATGGAGGGAAGCCATCCTCCCCAGGAGATTTATTAGAAGGTAAGGATTTAATGTCCTCCAACAATTCAGGTACTGAGAAGTGTTCACTCAGGCGCTCGCTGTCTTCCCCTGACAGGCATGGGAGGTTGAGAGAGGAGATGATCTCTGATAGATCATCGCTTGATTGGGAAATGTAGAGGTCTTCATAGTATTTCTTAAAAGTATTATTAATTTCAGTAGAGTCAAAAGATATCTCATTAGTAAGAGTTTCTATGGAATTAATTGTCCTCTTACTTTCCTCTGCTTTCAGTTGCCATGCCAATACTTTGTGAGCTTTCTCTCCAAGCTCGTAATAACGCTGTTTTGATTTAGTGATGGCCCGCTCAGCTTGATATGTGTTCAGAATATTATATTTGAGTTTTTTTATTTACCAAAAGCCTGTATAGATCTTTAGTCGGGCCTCCTTTGGTAGGTTTTCTCTAGCTCTGAGATTTCAGATTCAAGGGCACTCAGTTCCGCACCGTGTTTTCTCTTCAGCCCTGTAGTATAGGAAATGATCTGTCCCAAAGAATGAAACTTTCAGGAGCGGAGGGTTTGTTTGTCAAAGTAAAAATATTGATCTACTCTTTGATGAATGCACAAAATTCAGGTTGCTTTAGGAGTGTAGAATTTAGTCTCCATCTATATGCTCCATTTACCTTGGTAGGAATGGAGATTGATAATACCAGAGGAGAATGGTCACTAAGCAATCTGGGGAGATACTCGACATCTAACACTCTATGAAACAGTTGTGTTTCTTGTATAAGATGTGTTTCTTGTAAAAACACAATGTCAGCCCTTAAGTTCTTAAGGTATGTATAGACTCTTTTCCTTTTAATCGGGCTGTTAAGACCTTTTACGTTGAATGTGACATATTTTAGTGGATTAAGCATAGGTTGGGTTTCAAATATGTATCTGAATGGAAATCTATCATATGCAGATAATTAGGAAATGTTTCAACTTTGGTTTGAGCACAAAAGTGACCTATGTGTCTCTTTAGGAAGGAAACAATAAACATAGCAAAACGGAAGAAAAAAATAATAAAAACCCCACCCACCCCGATTGTCAGACTAAAACAACAATCCCAACAATCAAACATGAATACACTTGTAGAGATACGTTGCTGCTCGCTTTCCATCTTGCTCTTACTAGCTAAACCTTGGCGTAAACTAAAACCTGCGAGCTCTCTAAGTTGAAAACAAACGTTGTGAATAGATATTTATGGCTGAATATTTACTGCCCACGGTAAGGGCTGCTTGAGTCTCTTTTCGAAAGATTAACATAAATGAGGGGGAAAGCAGTGGGCCTAAGCCCACTTAATGCTTCACCCAGTGGATATGGACTAAACCAAAATATACTCTCATGTAAATGTAATAGAGCTCACCCCGGAAAGATACGGTTAGTTGAAAATGTACAAATCAATTATAGTGACTGGAAGATACCAGCAGTTCAGTCCGGATAAGAGAAAACAAACAAACTGCATTTTATCCCCCAGAGAGACAGTTCTGGCTCAGACGTTGCTCAGTTCTTTGAGAAAAGTGTGCACTTCTCCCGGTGTGTTGAAGAGACTGCTTCGGCCTATGTACTGAACTTTGATCTGCGCAGGGTGGATGAGGTAGCCGGTGATGTTCTTCTCCTTCAGTGCTTTGGCGGCAAGTCTGAACTGCTTGCGATGTCTGGCGAGATCCACACTCATATCTGGGAAAAGGCTGACCCTCTTTCCATCGATGGTGATGTCCCCTTTGGCTCTTGCGAGTTGCAGTATCTTCTCTCTGTCTTGGAAACGGAGGAACCTGATCAGGACGGCTCGTGGGGGCTCAACTGGCCGGGGTTTCGGCACTGATGTTCTGTGGGCGCGTTCGATTTCCAGCGGCTTGGTGAAGTTGATTATGCCTAGGACCTCCGGGATCCATTGAGTGAAGAAACGGACCGGGTCACGGCCCGCGCTGTCCTCTTTCAATCCCACCACATGGACATTACTACGTCTACTCTGATTCTCCATCTGATCTACCTTGTTTTTGAGGTAGGCATTGTCCTTTTGCAGTTGTATCTTCAACTGTGCTAATGCACAACTCTGCCTCAGTCGTTCTCAAAAGGAGATCATTCATGGAGGATTTCAGGTCGTTAATGGAAGAATGGAGTTCAGCCGATTTCTTAGCAATTTTCATAGAAAGACCTCTGTCACCATCCTGAATTTCCCGGAGGAGAGTAGCCTGCATGTCGGCAGGCTCGCAAGAGGCTGCTGAGAGCAACAGTCTGGAACTGTCATCTGAGTTATGAGGGCTAATGCTAATCTTGCTAGCTGTAGCGTTATCTTGGGAATCAACAACGTTTTGGTCGTCCTTCTTGCCTCTCGGTCGGAGGTCCATGGCTCTTTGGAAAGGTAAGTACTTGACAATTTATCAGCCGATGTTAGAATATTGTTTCAACGTTGTTATTTAGGTAAAAATAGAATAACTTTGAAGAGCTCGGTTTGTCAACGTCTGCTCAGCTCCGCGGCATCACGTGCTCATACTACAGCATTCTATAGTAAGTACTGTAGTATTCTGTAGTATTTTTTTTTTATGTGGGGTAGCCTACCAATGTTGAATGAATCAGGATATTTAAAAAGCACAAACTCAGTCAGTCACGTAGAAAACTCATGCATGTTGAATGCATTCACATGGCACAAATTCATTTGATGTTCCCTCGTAGCGTTTTAATGGAATTTGAGTTACAAAGGATCGAATGTAATTTTTGGACAGCTGGCTTGGTCTGTAGTCATACTGTAACTCCGGTTTGTGTTCATTAGGGTACATTGTGTTTCAAAGTGTTGTGCAAAAGAGAGTTCACTCAGTTTTGGGTTTTCTTCCATTTTGTGCCTAATGAAATACAACCCTTGTTTTGTAATGTGTTACAGGCAACTCTGTCCAGCAGATCGGCCTTAGCCTTCCCGTCATCATCATCAAACAAGAGGAGTCCTGCCAGTGCCAGTGTGTCTGCAGGGACTCTTCTAAAGACAAGAGCTCCAACAAGAGCAGCAACGCCTCGGCAGCACCACAACAACAGCCCACAGTGCCCGCCACTCCTCCACCTCCCCCCACTCCCGTGGCACTGCCCTTTCCCACCGTACTCCCCCCGGCACCCTCTTTCCCCTTGTGCTGCCTCCCACCGCTCACCTCGGAAGTGAACGAGTCCCCGCCTCTTCCCCAAACAGGTGCAGTGCTAGGACCGGGTAGCCCCTCGACCTCTGTTCAGACGTTCTCCACAGGGGTGGCCACGGCGACCACCAACCCCCCTCCTATCACAGATGGTTTGGCCACCATGGACGTGTTGGACTTCCTGTCCCTGCAGAGCCCCAAGAGCACGGCCAACATCGAGGCTCTGCTACTGGTGACCAGCAGTGACGACTTCACTATGGCTGGCGCTAGCACCACCATCCACCCCTAGTGGACACTCAGGCTTTGTCCCTATTCTCCACCCTTCTCTTGCATACTCCCAGTCATGGATTTAACAGCATTGAGTTGGTGTAAGCGTTGGGCAGAGGGAGTTTCTACCATTGTTAAATTAAAGGGAGTGTGCAAATGCACACTTTAGGAGAAGGATGTAGAATCAGGACGCAGCTGCACTTTCTGATTTACCCACTACACGTCCGCTTTTCAAGTATTGTAAGTGAAACTTAATGAGGGGGCTTGTTTTGGAAAAGCTGCAAAATGCATGCCAGTCAAGAAAAGTGTTCTTAATTGGCTGGCTCTCCATCAAACAAGACACAGTCTTGAAAGGCCCTAAGAACTATTGTCTGCATCTAATATGGCGCGAAGCTGATTCCTGAGAGAAGCAAAACAAAACATTGTTGTCTATATCCATGTACTGTACATTAGTTCCTAACTGTAACTAATACGATTAGTTGGTAAGTGATTGACCAGAATGCACTGCATGTGAAGTGAATTGGAATTTCATCAACTATATTTCCTACAAGGAATTTGTGGCAGTTTTGCCATTCCCTTAAAAGCAATGTATTGCTAATGCCATAATGTGAAGAGTAATTTCCAGTGTTTTACATAAATTAGCTAGTGTAGTCCAGATTTTTGTTTTGTCTTTCGTCTCGCTTTGTTTGTTAGTTTTTGTCTTTCTTTACAGGTATATTTACCAATTGAAAAAGAAATTGGCTGTGACACAATTTACTTGACTTTTAAATATAATTTAGAAGTCAATACATTAGTAATAAGCCAAACTTAATATTAATATTTTGTAAAAAAAAATAATAATAATAATAATTATTGGAGAAAAAAAATCTATTTCTGACCTTAGACTGTCATCAAGTCTCAGCTTATTGATCATTGTTAATTTATTCCACTTTTCGCCTAAGGTTTATTTTTTAGTCCCCCTTCTGTTGTTACTGAGGGGGGCTCCATAAAACAAAACTCAATCTTAAGTTTCCAGAAAGCTGTTTCAACACTGCACCTTATTGCAATTAATTGTACATCGAGGTTGTCAAAAAAAAGGTCCTCAATGGTATTTTTGGTCTGTAAAACCTCTTCACAGTGAAATCATCAATCAAGGATGAAAAAAATTGCTCAGTGTTTCTCAATGAATTACAACCCACTCAGGGATGCATCGTGACATATCTAATTTATACAATTTGAGATTTTCCTTTATTTAATAAGAGATTGTCCATTTAGACATTTTAGCAGTCAACTGCCCTGTTGCCCATCGATTGTAGTAGCCCCCTTTTTCGGCTGCACTCTCCCCTCTTTGTGCACTGTCTAATATGACCAGTTATCTGCGTTATTACTATGACACTATTTGAATACCACTGTGGTCAGAAGTGGTTTGTTTCTGAAGGGTGTTGATGATGGTGTAAATACGGTACATTTAAATATGAACACTTATTCCTTCAGATTGTTTTAGAATGTATTTGTTTTGTATATAATTTTGAATATGTAGACTTGAACCTTGGAGACCCCCTGCGCTGCCCTTTGCTCACACATCTTATGCAGAAGAGTTTAAAATTAAGCCTTATAATGGTTAGTTTTAGGGCCATTGGCTTCTGTGCAGTCAACATAGTATTTATTTTCAAATGCAAGCATAAGTAACTTTCTTGGAGTATATGACGATATTATTTCACATGGGACATAATGCAATGATTACAAAATTGGAGAGAAGGCATTATGCCCTAATATCATGTGTAGAGCAACCTAGCCTTACTACAGGATCTCACTTGCTGTGGCTTACTGAGCTGGCTCCTTGCCTTGTCAATCTTTGCCTATGGCTTGATTTGGACACGCTGCCTGACTACTTCCTCCTGTTAATCTAGTCTTGTTCAATGCCTTTTTAGCAGCTGCCTACAAGTGGACAAAAGTACATTAAAAAGAAATACATCACTTTTTGTTTGAAGATTTAACAGATATTGTGCCAACAAATCAAATGATCCCCCAATTATTATTTTTCTATTGTAATTTTTTTTTTATGTGAAGATGTTACTGCAGAGATATACTGTAGACGGAAATTGTTTCTCTTGATTTTTTTGTTTGTTTTTTGTAGTACTGTATTGTAGACAACTTAATACTTCATTTTACAGATCACTACATCAATGTTGTAGTCGGAAATTGTAATTTCATCAACATTTTGAATTGGTACTTCACAGGCATTGATTGACAGCAGCTATCATGTTCTATTATTTAGCATGGAAAGAGGGACTGAGATCCAACCTAGGTGTCATCATGTATCATATGATAACAGAGTATGCAGGAAATCTTTGTCTGGCAGACCTGAAAAGGGGAAATGTTTAAACTAACATGGGCTTTTCCCTTTTGAGATTTAACCAATACCAAAACTTGGTGATAACCTGCAATATTAATTAATGTAGTTGACACTTAAAATTGAATATAAAATGTGAATTATCAGATGTTAATTTTTCTTATTGTGACAATTTGAAATGTTTTACAGTTCAGAAAATTGAAATAAATTCATTAGGCCTTAATCTATGGATTTCACATGACTGGGCAGGGGCACAGCCATGAGTGTGCCTGGGAGGGCGTAGGCCCACCCACTGGGGAGCCAGGCAATCAGAATGAGTTTTTCCCCAACAAAAGGGCTTTATTACAGAAATAATCATCAGTTTCATCAGCTGTCTGGGTGGCTGGTCTCTTGACAATCCCGCATGTGAAGAAGTTGGATGTGGAGGTCCTGGGCTGGCGTGGTAACACGTGGTTTGGACGTAATGCCAAATTCTCTAAAACGACATTGATGTCCACCAGAGCAACAGCTCTGGTGGACATTTCTGCAGTCAGCATGCCAATGGCACGCTCCCTCAACTTGACATCTGTGGCATTATATGCACCTGTGTAATGATCATGCTGTTTAGTCAGCTTTTTGATATGCCACACCTGTCCGGAGTATGGATTATATTGGCAAAGGAGAAATGCTCACTAACAAGGATGTTAACAATTTTGTGCACAAAATTTGAGAGAAGCATTTTGTACGCATGGAACATTTCTGGGATCTTTTTTTATTTTCATGAAACATGGGAACAACACTTTGTTGCGTTTTATATTTTTTGTTCAGTATAGGTATTCCCCCTCACAATGCTGATCAATAACTTGATGTATTACAATTATGAACTGCCCTCAACATGTTCACCTCCAATTTGATGCATGCTTAAGAAAATATCTATGCAATGATTTGACTGCAGTATTCCTTAAAGTACAAAATGCAACAAAAAATCATGACCAACGTTTTACATCTGTCTTGGTCCAAGTTATTCAGTTATATCAATATTCAGGTTTGCTAATGTCAACTTTGGAGGTTCAACTTTCTCATTTGCGAAACTCCATATACGTAAACATTTTTGCTTAAATCTTTCCGTATTCAACTTAGCGGCATGACCAATTTGACCTATTTTGATCATAATCATCCATTTTATGTGAAGGTCCAAGTTATTACGTGTGATATATCATGTTTGAGGTGGGGCTGTGAGCCTGGGCATTGAAATGTTTTGTCTTTTTTTCCATTGCTTTCCAGTGAATATTGAATGAGTTTTGTTTTTTTACATTTACCTGTTTAAACACTAACTGGATTTGCTTGGGGGGAAAAAAATTACAATATGATTCTGTTGTAAGAATTATTTGGGTCAAATGTTGCACACTGCATCTTAAGTTTTGGGTGAATAATCATCTTCATGTTCTCATACTGTATGTGCTATTTTTACTCAAGTCATCTCAATTAACTTTGTTAATCTGTAAGGGTGATACAAATTTGATCAGATTTGTTAACCCAATTTAACAGTTTAGACCAATTGTTAGAATTGAAAGTGCTGGTTCTAACTTTGCTAGGAGATACTGACCCTACTGTTACGCTTGTTTACACTGAGCTCAAAACGCAATCATGGTAACATTAAGACACTAGAGCCGGCGCGATATATGGGTGGGAAAAGTTACCTCAATGCAGGGACGGGATTTGCCACTGTACTCCAAAAACTGCCCTTTTTGTCCCCATGTTAGCTAGCAGTAGCCACAGCAGCCATTATGGAATGGCACAGATATCCACTAGTTACCATCTATATTGTAAAACGTCATGAAACAAGCGCTCTTAATTTGAAGGGTTAGGCATAAGATTAGCAGTGCGGTTAAGGTTAGGTTTAAAATCACATTTGGAGAGAAATAGGCAGGGTTTATGACAATTCATGAAAACAAAATAGCTTTTCTAAATTTTAGGCAGTGATTAGGTTTAAAATCACATTTTGAGAAGAGAAAGGGTAGGGTCTGTGTCTGTCGCAGCTAGCTAGCACGTCACATTGAACAAAAGCTGATTGGCTGACACTGCCATTCCAAATGGCTGCGGTGAATACTGTTAGCTAGCAGGAGCACAAAAATTAGTTTTCAGGGATGGATCTGTGTTAAGGCACAATTGAGTATAGTAGAATATCCCAGAGGTACATTTTCTGACCCATATCTCACACTGGCTCCAGTGTCCAGGGCAGCAGGTAGCCTAGCAGTTAAGGGTGTTGGGCCAGTAACCGAAAGGTCGCTGAATCGAATCACCAAGCCTGCCAGGTGAAAAATTTGTCTGTGCCCTTGAGCAAGGCATAATTGCTATTGTAAGTCACTCTGGATATGAGCATCTGCTAAATGACTAAAAATGTATCCATGGTTCTGACCCCAGTAGATCTGTGTAAACAAGGTTTGAGTCTTCTGGCATGTTCAGCCTTTTATATACACTTAACCGCTTACCTTTAGGTTAAATTGTCAGGCGAATAACGGTCCTTTTTTCTAGCCAATGGTCAGATGCTTGGAATGGTGAGTTCATAGGTGCAGAATACTGGCAGTGGAGGTTTTGATAAAGTGCCACTTTGAAGGCACAGTTTGTATTTTGGAATTATGTTCATTTGAACACTCAATGGGTAAAACGAGGGGGAAACGTAATGCTTCCAAAGGAATGTCTTCAACACCCAAAGAATGAAGTTGTAAAGGATTTATATTTTTAAAAGAATGTATCATGTGAAATTGGTTTGCTTATGCTTGTTTTGTATAAAGTAGTATTGTATAATAAAGTAATTACTTTTTGAATTGAGAGCAATATAATGAAATCTTGACAGGTCTCCCATTTTTGCCCAAGCGAAAAAGTTGTGATCCATGATAGTTTATTTGACATAAATTATTCACATTTCCACCATGAGTAAAAAAATCAGTCACTTCGGAGCAGGGAATGATCCATCGCTAAGGTTCTTCTCCTGTGGAGTTCAGAAAAGATACTTCAGTTTGGTGGTTGACACATTTTTCAGAGCTTGAAGCATGGAGAAACATACCCTTAAAATACCCCGCAGGTCCACCAAGTCCTTCAGAACAGTGTTGCATAGATCCATCTGTTCCTTCAGGGAGACCAACTGGTCTTGGAGGTCTTCAAGTAGCTGTGCTGACCAAAACAAGGGTGAGTTGACTTTTTGGTAAAAGTTCAGTCATCCTACTAACCAGAGACCAATAGAAGTTAAAACCTCAATTCAGTAAAGCACATGACCATAAATAAGGTTAACTACATTTATGATTTCTATTTGGATGAAGTGTCTGGATACCTTCAGTTTACTACCTCCAATTAGAAGTACTTTTTGAAGAATAAATTAAAGTCCCACTGCTGACCTGTGTGTTTGAAGAGTCTGTCCCATCATTTTGGGTAGCTGGAACCTTCATATCTACAATCAAATCACATTTTATTTGTCACATGTGCCGAATACAACAGGTGTAGAGCTTAGATAAATGCTTAAAGGCCCTTAACCTACAATGCAGTTAAGAAAATACCTACAACAAAATGAAAGAGCAGCAGTAAAATAACAATAGCGAGGCTATATACAGGGGGTACTGGTGTCGAGGTAATATGTACATGTAGACTTGGCACTCCGGTACTGCTTGCCGTGTGGTAGCAGAGAGAACAGTCTATGACTAGGGTGGCTGGAGTCTTTGACCATTTTTAGGGCCTTCCTCTGACACCGCCTGGTATAGAGGTCCTGGATGGCAGGAAGCTTGGCCCCAGTGATGTACTGGGTCATACACACTACCATCTGTAGTGCCTTGTGGTTGGAGGCTGAGTAGTTGCCATACCAGGCAGTGATGCAACCAGTAATGCTCTCAATGGTGCAGCTGTAGAAGCTTTTGAGGATCCATGACAAATCTTTTCAGTCTCCTGAGGGGGAATGGGTTTTGTCGTACCCTTTTCACGAATGTCTTTGTGTGCTTGGACCATGTTATTTTGTTGGTGATGTGGACGCCAAGGAACTTGAAGCTCTCAACCTGCTCCACTACAGCACCGTCAACGAGAATGGAGGCGTGCTCGGTCCTCCTTTTCCTGTAGTCCACAATCTTTTGTCTTGATCACATTGAGGGAGAGGTTGTTATCCTGCACGTACAGTCACTGTGGGGACGACGTCGTTGATGCACTTATTGTTGAAGCCAGGGACTGATGTGGCGTACTCAATGCCATCGGAAGAACCCCAGAACATATTCAAGTCTGTGCTAGTAAAACAGTCCTGTAGTTTAGCAACTGCTTCAGCTGATCACTGGTGCTTGCTGCTTTAAATTTTAGCTTGTAAGCAGGAATCAGGAGGATAGAATTATGGTCAGATTTCCAAATGGAGGGCGAGGGAGCGCTTCATACATGTCTCTGTGTGTGGAGTAACGGTGGTCAAGAGATTTTTCCCCCTGGTTGCACATTTAACATGCTGATAGAAATGAGGTAAAACTGGTTTAAGTTTCCCTACATTAAAGTCCCCGGCCAATAGAACACTGCCTCTGGATGAGCGTTTTCCTGTTTTCTTATGGCGGTATATAGCTCATCGAGTGTGGTCTTAGTGCCAGCATCAGTCTGTGATGGTATGAAGACAGCTATGAAAAATACAGATGAAACTCTATCTACCTAGAGTTCTCAAGATAAGCTGTAGACCACACTATCTCAGGCGAGCAAAACCTTGAGACTTCCTTAGATATCGTGCACAATGGAAATGGCATTACAATTAAACAACCACTAATGAACAGATATATAGGCATTTGTGTAGTATAATGTTACCTGGAACCGACGCCATTTTTGTTTTCCTGGAAAATCACCTGGTCTGTACACTTGTGGGTTACACATGTGATATAGTTTTACTAATTAGTAATTGATTGGAGGCCTGGTACAAGTTGAATAACTGAAGGTATCCTTGTAAATTTGATGTAATGGGCATGTACTATTTTGTTATTAGTTTGGATCAATATCAGCCACTTGTTATGCAAATTACTAAGCACATTTTGATCTTGTTTATTTTATAAACGTTTTGCGAAGCTGTGTGCTTTCACTTTAAGGAAATGTGTGTCATTATTTTGAGGGCGTTACCCAGAAGACAGTTAATGTTATTTCATCAGCCGACACAGCATGTAGCACCAACACTTTCTATGAATACATTTTTAAAGTTTATTTCTAACTTCATGATATTAAGACGCGTTTATAAATCTAGCGACCCGAGATGGAGAACTAGGTGCAAAGAACTGAAGACAAAAATGATGCGCTTGTCACCGCAATCCGTCATAAATGGGCCATCTGCCCGGTGTGATGCAAGACTGCAAGGTCGGTCCATTGTCACCATTCAAACTCAAACGGCAAGGTTCTACAATTAAAATAAATTATAAGTTGAATAGAGGTCCATATGAGAAGCTAATAGTTGTTAGCGAGATATATCATTCTCATGGTTTCAAGTGCACGTGTTAGGGCTCCCGAGAGGCGCAGCAGTCTAAGGCACTACATCTCAGTGCAAGAGGCGTCACTACAGTCCCTGGTTCGAATCCAGCCTAAATCACACCCGGCCGTGATTGGGAGTCCCATAGGGTGGGGCACAATTGGCCCAGCGTCGTCCGGGTTTAGCCGAGTTAGGCCGTCATTTAAAGCTAGACTTACTTGTCTAGTTAAATAAAGGATACATATTAAAAAATATATGTATTCTGCAATAACATGTCTCAAACTAAATCATTCTTAGGCTTTTTGTCAAATGCTTTGCAATAGCCACGTTCTGTTGTGGGGGAGATTGTTGAATGTCTACTCCTGATGAAATGCGATCATACATCAATCAATGTAAGCTGTTTGCATAAGACCATTCATTCCTAATGGTTTGCTTTTGAAGTGTAGATGGTGCAGAAGTCACGAATTCAACAGTGAAGGCTCTAAAGGATGGGAGAGTTGTGGCTGTGCCAACGGACACAATATATGGGCTGGCTTGCTTGGCTCAGAATTCCAATGCCATCAAAAAGGTGTATGACATCAAATGACGTAATGGTGAGAAACCACTGGCCATTTGTGTTGGAGAAATCAAAGACATTTTACAAGTAAGCATGCATTGATGGTGTTCGTATCATTGTTCTTGTGGCTCAATGTCTTGCAACATGCCTAACTCACACTATAGGGCTGAGCTGGACTGGCCTGGCCTGGCCTTGTTACGCATCTAACGTAGTTGCAAAAATCTATCTTGCTGGAAAGGACAAAAGGAAAATACCGGTGCCAGCACAGTACGGTTTGCATCAGCCCTATAATGTGAATCAGGCAATATTGCAGCCTAGCCTAAATGTTGTTTTTTACCCTTGTGGTGGCAGGTACTGTAAGGTGTCAGTCAAGAAAGAACTGATAGGGGACCTGTTGCCTGGCCCTGTCACTCTGGTTCTGGAACGAGCTGAAGTACTCAACACTGACCTCAATCCCTTCACTCCGGTTAGACTTCCATAGACATGGACAATTCACTGCCCCTAAAAGATTACAAATTATACTGTAATTCATAAACCACTCAATTTGAAAATGTGTGTTGCTTTTCTGCATGCTAGATTTTTGGATTGGCATTTAGTAAGTTATTTATTACATGCATTGGGCTGTTGGTGATGATGTGTTTACCTTTTTCTTCCAGTTAGTAGTAGTGTGCATCCCGGACCAGGCCTTTATGAGACGCCTCTGCCAGATGTGTCGGGAACCTCTTGCAGTCACCAGCGCCAACATCAGCTCACACTCCAGCACTGTGGCTGTACATGTATGTAGAGACAATCCACCGTGTGTGAGAACTGTTTTTATTCCGTGAACTGAAGGGGAGGTGGGACTACATCATCTACAACTAACCAAGGTTTATCAGTGCATCATTTTTCACTGATACTTAAAAGGACTTTGGCAAAATAGTAGTTATACAGGGATTTTCTCTACAGGACTTCCAGGATCTGTGGCCTCAGTTATCAGTGGTGGTGGATGGCGGACCAATAGGAGACAAGAGTCGGTTGGGGTCAACAGGCAAATACCGCATCATCAGACCTGGCTGGTGAGTAGTGATACTGGCCTGCTCAGCAGATTACAGGCCACTGACTGTAATACATTTCAATCAAGCTAGTTATGTTCAGGTAATTCCGTTTTGTTAATTTATCCAAGTTAAAGGTACATGGGCACATTTTGTGAATAGTAGTTTAAACATACAGTATAGTGAAAATTACCTGTGGTAGTGATAACCCCCCCCCCCCCCCCCCCCAGTGCCTTCTCTTCCACAGTTCATGTGCTAGAGCACAAATATGGACTGTCAGAAGACACGGGATGAGTGAGGTTTGCCCCCTTCAAATTCATACCACATGCTGAAATGTACAACCAGCAAGAACCTGTGCTTACCATGGCCAAATACAACTCTGAATGATGGCAATGCCTGCAACGCTGAGGCGAGTGATGATTTCTAAAGGAAGGACGGTCCTTTTGCACATTGCATGCTATTGTGGAATGCTCTGGGTTTCTTGTAAAACTTAAGGGATTTGTTTTTGTCTTTCTGGGTTATTAGCTGTCCAAGCATTGTCGTTTCTATGGGAAAACCCTTTTTTTCACAAATTGGTCTTCTGACCAATCAGATCAGCTCTGAAAAATATCTGATGAGAAAAGATCTGATGTGATTGGTCAGACCAATTGGTGGGGAAAAGAATATCAGGATTGGGCTGCCTGTGTAAATGCAGCCTACGAGCTGTGATCTAGTGTATTATTGCTCAACAGTTTTGAGTACCTGATTACTGGTTTGTATAATGGACCAATGAGAGTATGTTGTTGACAATAAATGGCATGCATTATGCAGATCATGATGGCTTGTGTTGGTTTTCTCTCCTCGCCTATAGTACTGGGTGAATGTCAGTGTGGTGGATGAACTACTGCAGAAGCTCCTGTCCACAGAACACTCTCAATTACTTTTTTTTGGTAAGTGTCTTCTCACATGTTTGGAATGTAGATGGTCATTATTCAGTAATGCATATACATTAAGGAGTTAGCCTAGCGGTTAAGAGCATTGGGTCAGTAACCTGTCCTTGAGCAAGGCAGTTAACCCTCAAAATAAACTGCCTGACCATACATTTACAATACCTGCGCACGAGAGTGACTGTTTATTTCTATAAAAAGTCAAATTATTTTAACGGACAATGTCCCAACTCTAATGGTGAATGAATCTGAAAAACCTGTTTTGAACAGATTGCATTTATTAAAACTGGTAATTGTGCTAGACTTAAAATATGAAATTGTTGAATGTAGTTTCTCACTGGTGGTGGTTGTTTTCTGTCTTCAGATAAAACGAAACTGCTGTGGACGTGGCGTTTCCCCTTGGCTGAATTGGTCTGGCTGCAATCACATGCTCCGATACCCCAACATCTCTGTGGAGCCCTCAGACTCTCCCTGGTGCACTGACATTAAACCATTTGGTCAAGCATGCTGTTTTCCCTTACACATTGGTTCGGCTCCGGGCTGAAGTTTCCCTAGGTACCGATCTAGGATCAGCTCCCCCAAACCTTAACCATTAGTTGGGGAAATGTAAAACTGTAAAACTGACCCTAGATCAGTGCCTAGGGGCAACTTCACCCTACATCTTTGAGCTACACATCCTTGTTAAGCCACACAGGAAATACCCCTTTACTTGGCAATGACCACACTTGCTTTGAGTGAAGAGAAAAGGCTAGACTTAATGAAGAGAAAATATAATCGTACAGTTCCACTAGCCCTCTCTCTCTCTCATGTCCTTTATTCTCTCATACTTTCCAAGAAAGAGATGGCTTGTGGATGAAAGTCAAATCCTAGAAATGTCACCTGGTCTATTTTTATTGGGATTATCATTTTAAAACTTAAAAGGATTGTGCAGAAAGAAAAGTCATGCCAGGGTGCATTGTATCAAACAGATGGTTACATTGGACAGTGGTTTGTCAAAGTAGGACAGAGTGTACTGTGTACAGTATATTAGACTATTGACGTGTCCATCCATGCTGGTAGCGAGGATGGGGGTTGTCTGGAGGTTATCAGGAGGCAAGATCCAGGGCAGAGATATGGCAAGCAGGATGGGGAGCTTTCTGTTGCACATAAGTCAACTAGAATATCCCAAATATACCACATAATGCAATTTTGCCCCCCCCCCAAAAAAAAAAAAGTTAAAATGAGCATTTCTCTCTTTTTTTTCTCTCTCCAGTCCAATTCCCACGCACTTGTCTCTCACACATTCATAAACCTCTACAGTCACTCGTGCTTTTTCTCTCTCTTTCACACACACAGTGCCAGTTCACATGAGCCATGTCTCTTTCTCCTTGTTGAACTGCTCTGCCCACCTCCTGGTGAGCTCCAGGTAGTGCTCAGGTTGGTGCGGCTGGTAATCCAAATACAACCTGGTCACCGTCTTTTTTGGCACAGCCATCTCGATCTGCGTGCCCTCGTGCCACTCGTTGAACGACGTTATCGTGACGATCTCGGGCCGCACGTTCAGCGCCGCCTGTAAGGCTGTCTCGTAGTAGCGGCCGTTGACTCGGTTGCGCGTGTTGTGGTTGTTCCACGGTCTGACTGCGGTGTCGATGTAGCCCGGCCCGGCGCTAGGTATAAATAACAGGTTGTTACCGTCACAGAACGCCTTGACCGCCTTCCAGTTCTGGTGGGATGAACCAAAAGAGAACCCGTTGGAGGCGAAGTACGTGTACATGCCATCGAAACCACCGGCAAGAATATCATGCTTGTGGCGCTCCTCCACGATGAGGGCGATGAAGACACTGTCGTACGGCGTGCCACGCAGGCTGTGGGAGCCCGTGGGGTGGAGCAGGTCGGACCAGTTCTCGGGCGGCGTCAGATACGAGTCATAAATGTAGAACAGAGGCAGGATATTCCCCGTGCTAGAGGTGAACTTGTAGAAGGCTCCGTGGTCCCCGTACCTTCAAACACAAATAAATGGACACAAGATTATTGATAAAGATTTGGATATCTGCATGGAAGGAGAAATAACCTAGAAGTATCCTAATAAGATATGAATCACATTCTAGAGTTATTTACATGTAATCTAGCGTTCAGGAAACAGCAGAGGGAGCACGACCCCTGCCAAATCAACGGGGCCACAGTGGAGAAGGTTAAAAGCTTCAAGTTCCTCAGCATACACATCACTGTGTGGTGAAGAAGGTGCAACAGTGTCTCTTTTTAACCTCAGGAGGCTGAATAAATTCGACTTCGTCCCTAAGACCCTCGCAATCTTTTACAGATGGACCATTGAGAGCATCCTGTCAGGCTGTATCACCGCCTGGTACGACAACTGCACCGTCCGCAACCGCAGGACTCTCCAGAGGGTGGTGCGGTCAGCCCAACGCATCACCGTAGCCACACTGCCTGCCCTTCAGGACATCTACAGCACCCGGTGTCACAGGAAGACCAAGAAGATCAAAGCTGGGACCGAGAGACTGCAACTGTTGGACTAATGATTACACCCTATATCAGCTCGATGCAGGCAAGTGTACGCAAGGTGGTCACTTTGATTACCAATGTGTCTCTCGACCTGTGTGCACCTACGTTGTAAACTTTCATTCATAGGCTAGGTTGTAGCAACCTCATGATGCGTTTAGGGAAAATTGGAGTGTCATGTAGTAGCTAAACCTGTCACTGTTACATTGAACTGGGTGAGTGGAATATGAATGAGAGTCATCCAATATGCTGTAAAAGAAATAAGGCCATGCTCATTAAAAAATGTGATGTGTATGCGCATCCCATCGTGTGTGTGTATACACACATACACAGTGCCTTCGGAAAGTATTCAGACACCTTTTTTTTCACATATTGTTAGGTTACAACCTTATTCTAAAATTGATTTAAATCGTTTTTTCCCCTCATCAATCTACACACAATACCCCATAATCAGAAAGTAATTAAAAAAAAAAAATGTTTACATTATTGCAAATTCATTAAACATGAAACTATCACATTTACATAAGTATTCAGCCCCTTACCTTAGTACTTTGTTAAAGCACCTTTGGCAGCGATTACAGCCTCGAGTCTTCTTGAGTATGACGCTACAAACTTGGCACACCTGTATTTGGGGAGTTTCTCCCATTCTTCTCTGCAGATCCTCTCAAGCTCTGTCAGGTTGGATGGGGAGTGTTGCTGCACAGCTATTTTCAGGTCTCTCCAGAGATGTTCGATTGGGTTCAAGTCTGGGCTCTGGCTGGGCCACTCAAGGATATACACTTGTCCCGAAGCCACTCCTGCGTTGTCCAGATGGAAGGTGAAACTTTTCCCCAATCTGAGATCCTGAACGCTCTGGAGCAGGTTTTCATCAAGGATCTCTCTGTATTTTGCTCTGTTCATCTTTCCCTCGATTCTGACTTGCCTCCCAGTCCCTGCCACTGAAAAACATCCCCACAGCATGATGCTGCCACCACCATGCTTCACCGTAGGGATGGTGTCAGGTTTCCTCGGAACGTGACACTTGGCATTCAGGCCAAAGAGTTCGATCTTTGTTTCAACAAACCAGAGAATCTTGTTTCTCATGGTCTGAGAGTCTTTGGGTGGCTTTTGGCAAATTACAAGCGGGCTGTCATGTGCCTTTTACTGAGGAGTGGCTTCCGTCTGGCCACTTTACCATAAAGGTCTGATTGGTGGGGTGCTGCAGAGATGGTTGTCCTTCTGGAAGGTTCTCCCATCTCCACAGAGGAACTCTAGAGCTCTGTCAGAGTGACCATTGGGTTCTTGGTCACCTCCCTGACCAAGGCCCTTCTCCCCCGATTGCTCAGTTTGGCCGGTATGGTCAGCTCTAGGAAGAGTCTTAGTGGTTCCAAATTTCTTCCATTTAAGAATCATGGAGGCCACTGTGTTTTAGGGGACGTTCAATGCTGCAGAAATGTTTTGGTACCCTTCCCCAGATCTGTGCCTAGACACAATCCTGTCTGAGTTCTACGGACAGACCTCATGGCTTGGTTTTTGCTCTGACATGCACTGTCAACTGTGGGACCTTTTTATATAGAAGGATGTGTGCCTTTCCAAATCATATCCAATCTATTGAATTTACCACAGGTGGACTCATTTCAAGTTGTAGAAACAGCTCAAGGATGATCAATGGAAACAGGATGCACCTGACCTCAATTTTGTTTATCATAACAAAGGGTCTGAATACTTATGTAAATAAGGTATTTCTGTTTTTAATATTTAATACTGTCATGACGTTGGCCTGGGGGTAGGTTTATGACAGTCATAAATACCTCTTTTCCCCTTTTTCCTCTCTACCATACTGATGTCACATTTGCAAAATCCTTGGTTAACATAGAGATTCTGGGAACATGAGAAGGTGGGGGGAAATGAACAATATTCTGGTAATCCGACCAATGGAACATATGCGGTGGTACTTAATGAATATGATGTCAGTTCGGTTGTCATCTGAGACATTCTCATCAATGATAAGATGACATAAACTCTGCAGTGGAAAGTCAACACATCAGAGTTATCAGATTCATATGGAATTGTTGTTCAATTTAAATGTTTGAATATGAAATGTTTCGTGATGGGATGAAATGTGATTTTAGCTTCTAAAATGTGAGATTTGGGATTTCATAAGATCAGTGACCCGCCCATGTGAAGGGACATAGGATATAAAACTTTTCAAACACGCCCTCCTCTCCCTTCCTATATAAGCCCTTGACGACAATATAACCTCATGTTCCGAGGACGTGAGGACGACGGTCCGATGTCAGAATGGTTCAGATTATAACTACAGAATGAAGCCAACATCAGCGTGAGCTTTGGTTGCGAATGGTATGAACTTTGAACTATTATTCACTACAGAAGTGATACCTCCTAGCCGTTGAGTTAGCAACAGCCGCTGCAAACGAGGGTTAGGAAGGAACAGACAGAGTATCCCATTCTACCACACAACGACGTTACTACAACGTATTCAATATACCAGCAGAGACATTCTTCAAAGGGCTCGGTTGGGCAACACGGCCTTCCATCTACCACCAACCTACCGAAGCGCAGCTCAGAGTAAATATTTATTGCATTTTCCTTTTCCATATGGGCGGTAATTTAGAATGCACAAGATACTGTATTTACGATAGCACAGCGTCGCCCTTTGTTCCTCAGTCTTCCCGCTCTTTCACTCAAACCCAGCTCCTTTTCAAACCCAGCTGTCATATCTGTTCCGCCTGCTAGGGACGTTTTCCTTTATGACCTAATTTGTAATCAAGTTATGATTTAATTATCTGAATGTGTAATTCTGTGTGATTAGTTAGGTATTTAGTAAATAAATAATTAAACCCAATTTTGCATTGCTGAATCAAATTGTTAGCCAGGTTTCGTGCAGATAACCAAGAATTTACAACTTTCAGATGAGACTGAATTAAGATGACGATTATTGACTGCTATTGATGTAAAATATTACTAGGTCTTTAAGAGTTTATTCGGAAGATAACAGCTCTATAAATATTATTTTGTGGTGCCCGACTCTCTAGTTAATTACATTTACATGATTAGCTCAATCAGGTAATATTAATTACGGAGAAATTATTTTATAGAATAGCATGTCATATCAATTAATCCGGCATAGCCAAAGACACGACAATACATTTGCAAAAATGTCTAAACCTGTTTTCACTTCGTCAATATGGGGTATTGTGTTGAGATTGCTGAGGATTTCTTTGAAATGTCATCCATTTTATAATAAGTCTAATGTAACAATGTGGGAAAAGTCAAGGAGTCTGAATACTTTCCTAAGGCACTGGTGTGTGTGTGTGTGTGTGTGTGTGTGTGTGTGTGTGTGTGTGTGTGTGTGTGTGTGTGTGTGTGTATACAGTTGATGTCGGAAGTTTACATACACTTAGGTTGGAGTCATTAAAACTCGTTTTTCAACCACTCCACATATTTCTTGTTAACAAACTATAGTTTTGGCAAGTTTATTTATTTTTATTTATTTATTTCACCTTTATTTAACCAGGTAGGCAAGTTGAGAACAAGTTCTCATTTACAATTGCGACCTGGCCAAGATAAAACAAAGCAGTTCGACACATACAACAACACAGAGTTACACATGGAGTAAAACAAACATACAGTCAATAATACAGTAGAAAAATAAGTCTATATACAATGTGAGCAAATGAGGTGAGATAAGGGAGATAAAGACAAACAAAAAAAAGGCCATGGTGGCGAAGTAAATACAATAAGGCAAGTAAAACACTGGAATGGTAGATTTGCAGTGGAAGAATGTGCAAGGTAGAGATAGAAATAATGGGGTGCAAAGGAGCAAAATAAATAAATACAGTAGGGGGAGAGGTAGTTGTTAGGGCTAAATTATAGATGGGCTATGTACAGGTGCAGTAATCTGGGAGCTGCTCTGACAGCTGGTGTTTAAAGCTAGTGAGGGAGATAAGTGTTCCCAGTTTCAGAGATTTTTGTAGTTCGTTCCAGTCATTGGCAGCAGAGAACTGGAAGGAGAGGCGACCAAAGGAAGAATTGGTTTTGGGGGTGACTAGAGAGATATACCTGCTGGAGCGCGTGCTACAGGTGGATGCTGCTATGGTGACCAGCGAGCTGAGATAAGGGGGAACTTTACCTAGCAGGGTCTTGTAGATGACCTGGAGCCAGTGGGTTTGGCGACGAGTATTAAGCGAGGGCCAGCCAAAGAGAGCGTACAGGTCGCAGTGGTGGGTAGTATATGGGGCTTTGGTGACTAAACTGATGGCACTGTGATAGACTGCATCCAATTTATTGAGTAGGGTATTGGAGGCTATTTTGTAAATGACATCGTCGAGGATCGGTAGGATGGTCAGTTTTACAAGGGTATGTTTCGAACGGTTGAAAAGCATGCATTTGGTTTTGCTAGTGTTTGAGAGCAGTTGGAGGCCACGGAAGGAGAGTTGTAATGGCATTTCCTGGAGGGTTGTTAATACAGTGTCCAAAGAAGGGCCAGACGTATACAGAATGGTGTCGTCTATGTAGAGGTGGATCAGAGACTCTCCAGCAGCAAGAGCGACATCATTGATGTATACAGAGAAGAGAGTTGGTCCATGAATTGACCCCTGTGGAACCCCATAGAGACTGCCAGAGGCCCAGACAACAGGCCCTCCGATTTGACACACTGAACTCTATCAGAGAAGTAGTTGGTGAACCAGGCGAGGCAATCATTTGAGAAACCAAGGCTGTCGAGTCTGCCGATGAGGATGTGGTGATTGACAGAGTCGAAAGCCTTGGCCAGGTCAATGAATATGGCTGCACAGTATTGTTTCTTATCGATGGCGGTTAAGATATCGTTTAGGACCTTGAGCGTGGCTGAGGTGCACCCATGACCAGCTCTGAAACCAGATTGCATAGCGGAGAAGGTATGGTGGGATTCGAAATGGTCGGTAATCTGTTTGTTGACTTGGCTTTCGAAGACCTTAGAAAGGCAGGGTAGGATAGATATAGGTCTGTAGCAATTTGGGTCAAGAGTGTCCCCCAATCTTTGGGAAGCACAGACAACACGAAAGAGAGGTTGAACAGGCTAGTAATAGGGGTGGCAACAATTCCGGCAGATAATTTTAGAAAGGGTCCAGATTGTGTAGCCTGGCTGATTTGTAGGGGTCCAGATTTTGCAGCTCTTTCAGAACATCTGTTGACTGGATTTGGAAGAAGGAGAAATGGGGAAGGTTTGGGCGAGTTGCTGTGGGGGGTGCAGTGCTGTTGACCGG
Organism: Oncorhynchus mykiss; assembly: GCF_013265735.2. NCBI lineage: Eukaryota > Metazoa > Chordata > Actinopteri > Salmoniformes > Salmonidae > Oncorhynchus > Oncorhynchus mykiss. Next base: position 38,865,064 of record NC_048566.1, read on the forward strand.
GGTAGGGGTAGCCAGGTGGAAAGCATGGCCAGCCGTAGAAAAATGCTTATTGAAATTCTCAATTATAGTGGATTTATCGGTGGTGACAGTGTTTCCGCTCTTCAGTGCAGTGGTCAGCTGGGAGGAGGTGTTCTTATTCTCAGTGAACTTTACAGTGTCCCAGAACTTTTTTGAGTTTGTGTTGCAAATTTCTGCTTGAAAAAGCCAGCCTTGGCTTTTCTACCTGCCTGTGTATATTGGGTTCTAGCTTCCCTGAAAAGTTGCATATCACTGGGGCTGTTCAATGCTAATGCAGAACGCCATAGGATGTTTTTGTGTTGGTTAAGGGCAATTGGTTAGGACATCTACTTTGTGCATGACATGAGTAATTTCTCCAACAATTGTTTACAGACAGATTATTTCACTTATAATTCGCTGTATCACAATTCTAGTGGGTCAGAAGTTTACATACACTAAGTTGACTGTGCCATTAAACAGCTTGGAAAATTCCAGAAAATGATTTCATGGCTTTAGAAGCTTATGATAGGCTAATTGACATCATTCGAGTCAATTGGAGCTGTACCTGTGGAGGTATTTCAAGGCCAACCTTCAAACTCAGTGCTTGACATCATGGGAAAATCAAAAGAAATCAGCCAAGACATCAGAAAATAGATTGTAGACGTCCACAAGTCTGGTTCATCCGTTGGAGCAATTTCCAAACGCCTGAAAGTACCACGTTCATTTGTACAAACAATAGTACGCAAGTATAAACACCATGGGACCACGCAGCCGTCTTACAGCTCAGGAAGGAGGGGCGTTCTGTCTCCTAGAGATGAATGTACTTTGGTGCGAAAAGTGCAAAACAATCCCAGAATAACAGCGAAGGACCTTGTGAAGGAGGAAACTGGAGGAAACAGATACAAAAGTATCTATATCCACAGTAAAACGAGTCCTACAGTATATCAACATAACCTGAAAGTCTGCTCAGCAAGGAAGAAGCCACTGCTCCAAAACCGCCATAAAAAGGCAAAGACTATGGTTTGCAACTGCACATTGGGACAAAGATCAGACTTTTTGGAGAAATATCCTCTGGTCTGAAGAATCAAAAATAGAACTGTTTGGTCATAATGACCATCATTATGTTTGGAGGAAAAAGGGGGAGGCTTGCAAGCCGAAGAACACCATCCCAACCGTGAAGCACTTGGGTGGCAGCATCATGTTGTGTGGGTGCTTTGCTGCAGGATGGACTGGTGCACTTCACAAAAAAAGATGGCATCAAAATTGTGGATATATTGAAGCAACATCTCAAGACATCAGTCAGGAAGTTTAAGCTTGGTCACAAATGTTTCTTCCAAATGGACAATGACCCCAAGCATACTTCCAAAGGTGTGGCAAAATGGCTTAAGGACAATGAAGTCAAGGTATTGGAGTGGCCATCACAAAGCCCTGACCTCAATCCCATAAAAAATGTGTGGGCAGAACTGAAAAAACCTGACTCAGTTACACCAGCTCTGTCAGGAGGAAGCTTGTGGGAAGCTTATGGAATGCTACCCAAAACGTTTGACCCGAGTTAAACAATTTAAAGGCAATGCTACCAAATACCAATTGAGTGTATGTAAACTTCTGACCCACTGGGAATGTGATGAAAGAAATAAAAGCTGAAATAAATACTTTTTCGTACGATTATTCTGACCTTTCACATTCTTAAAATAAAGTGGTGATCCTAACTGACCTAAGACAGGGAATTTATAAATGTCAGGAATTGTGAAAAAGTGAGTTTAAATGTATTTGGCTAAGGTGTATGTAAACTTACAACTTCAACTGTTTGTATATATAGAACCTGTCAAAATTTTGCACACGCCTACTCATTCAAGGGTTTTTCTTTTTTTTTACTATTTTCTGCATTATAGAATAATGAAGACATCATAACTATGAAATAACACATATGGAATCATGTTGTAACCAAAGAATTGTTAAACAAGTCAAAGTATATTTTATATTTGAGATTCTTCACAGAAGCCACCCTTTGCCTTGAAAGACAGCTTTGCACACTCTTGGCATTCTCTCAACCAGTTTCAATTAACAGGTGTGCCTGGTTAATTTGTGGAATTGTTTTCCTTAATGTGTTTGAGCCAATCAGTTGTGTTGTAACAAGGTAGGGGTGGTATACAGAAGATAGCCTTATTTGGTAAAAGACCACGTCCATATTATGACAAGAACAGCTAAAATAAGCAAAGAGAAAGGACAGTCTATCACTACTTTAAGACAGTGGTTCCCAAACTTTTTATAGTCCCGTACCCCTTCAAACATTCAACCTCCAGCTGCGTACCCCCTCTAGCACCGGGGTCAGCACACTCTCAAATGTTGTTTTTTGCCATCATTGTATGCCTGCCACACACACACTATACGATACATTTATTAAACATAAGAATGAGTGAGTTTGTCACAACCTGGCTCGTGGGAAGTGACAAACAGCTCTTTTAGGATCAGGGCACAAATAATAATAATCAATAATTTTGCTTTTTATTTAACCATCTTACATGTAAAACCTTGTTTGTTAATTGAAAATTGTGAATAACTCACCAAAGGTTAATGAGAAGGGTGTGCTTGAAAGGATGCACATAACTCTGCAAGGTTGTACAAGAGAGAGTCTTAGTCTTAAATCATTTTCCACACACAGTATGTTCCTGTATTTAGTTTTCATGCTAGTGAGGCCCGAGAATCCACTCTCACAATAGGTACGTGGTTGCAAAGTTCAAGTGCAAGTTCAAATCCCCGAGCTGACAAGGTACAAATCTGTCGTTCTGCCCCTGAACAGGCAGTTAACCCACTGTTCCTAGGCCGTCATTGAAAATAAGAATTTGTTCTTAACTGACTTGCCTAGTTAAATCATGGTAAAATTAAAAAGGGCATCAGTGTCTCACGTTTTGCCCAGACAGGATACTCTGAGCGCAGCCCAATCCAGAAATCTGGCAGTGGCTTCTGATTTAAATGACATTTTCACAGAACCGCTTGTTGCAATTTCGATGAGGCTCTCTTGTTCAGATATCGGTAAGTGGACTGGAGGCAGGGCATGAAAGGGATGACAAATCCAGTTGTTTGTGTCATCTTTCGGGACACACAAAAAAAAAATCATACAATGATGGAAAGACCTGTGTGTTGTCCTTGTTAATGCAGACAGAGAAGAGCTCCAACTTCTTAATCGTAGCCTCAATTTTGTCCCCCACATTGAATATAGTTGCAGAGAGTCCCTGTAATCCAAGATTCAGATCATTCAGGCGAGAAAAAACATCACCCAGATAGGCCAGTCGTGTGAGAATCTCGTCAGTAAAAACTTTAAGCTCGTCTCTCAGTTAAATTTTTTTGTCTATTTTGCCCCTTGATAACCAGCACACTTATGTATTCAGGGGCCTTGTTTCAGGGGCTTGCTTTAATAAAGTTAACCATTTTCACTGTAGTGTCCAAAACGTCCTTCAAGCTGTTAGGCATTCCCTTGGCACCAAGAGCCTCTTGGTGGATGCTGCAGTGTACCCAAGTGGCGTCGGGAGCAACTGCTTGCATGCGCGTTACCACTCCACTATGTCTCCCTGTCACGGCTTTTGCGCCATCAGTAGAGATACCAACTCATCTTGACCACCAAAGTCCATTTAATGTCACAAAACTGTCCACTACTTTAAAAATATCCTCTCCTGTTGTCCTGGTTTCCAGTGGTTTGCAGAAGATGATGTTATCCTTAATTGATCCCCCATAAACGTAACGGACATATACCAGGAGCTGTGCCAGGCCCGCCACGTCTGTTGACTCATCCAGCTGTAACGCATAAAATTCACTGGTTTCAAGACATCTCCTGCCATGTCACTGATGCGTCGTGAAACAGTGTTGTTTGATGAAGGCATTGTCTGTATAGTTTTTTGGGGGGCCTTTTCCCCCAGCATTGTCCCAGCTGCGGCGGCAGGAATAATTAAGTCCTCTACAATAGTATGGGGCTTGCCTGTCCTAGCCATTCGATAGCTCACCATATAAGACACTTCTAGCCCCTTCTTATTAATGGTATCTGTTGCTTTTATACATGTCTTACTACTCTAAAGCTGTCTTAATTCTCACTCAAAAAACTCCTGTGGCTTTTTTTTGTTTTGTTTCTTTGCAAGAGTGAAGGTTTCATTGAGTTGTGAGATAGTAATTTTGCACATATAACACACTGTGGCTAAGGAAAGGCACTACTCCCAATATAAGTGAACCCCAAATCAATGTAGTTCTCATAATATTTGAGCCTCTTTGTGCTTTCTCGGGTAAGAGGCACTAGCTTTTCAGCTACATGAGAGTCACAACTGTCAATGTCCATGCTAGCTGGGTTAACAACAAATGTAGAATTACTGATGCTAGCATTGGATGTGCTTGTGGAAGCAGAACAACTTGTGTCGTCAACAGGTACAGGTGTAGTAGTGCTGGTAGTAGCAGTACTACCAGTAGAGCTGGTATGTGTCTCTATGGACATGGGCCGTACTTTTTTTAAACCATTTATCAATTTTCGAGCAAACTGAATGAGCAGCACCTACGTTTGGCTACATACGGACCGTTAGTGGAATTCCCATGAGAGCGTAACGGTTAATGTGATTGGATGTTAATTATTTTACTAGGCTACCTGTATTTGACATTGTGTTGTTATTTTGCTGAACACTAGATGGTTTAATTTTATTTTGGGCAGTGAAACGAGGCTACTCAGGTGAGGGGAAAAAAACTCACCCAAATGTATAGCCCTGTTGGAAAATATAAATGGACTGTGAAAATTTGAAGGAAAAAAAAGTGAATCACATTTTTATTTAGCATACCCCCAACAGCATTGCGCGTACCTGTACCCCAGTTTGTTAATACCTGCTTTAAGACATGAAGGTCAGACAATTAGGAAAATGTCAAGAACTTGAAAAAATGTTTGAAGTGCAGTCGCAAAAAACAACAAACGCTATGATGAAACTGGCTCTCATGAGGACCGCCACAGGAAAGGAAGAAAATAGTAAAAATAAAGAAAAACCCTTAAATCAGTAGGTGTGTCCAAACTTTTGACTAGTACAGTATCTACCTACCTATCTACATACATACATACATACATACATACATACATACATACTCACTCACTCCGGACTCCGAAATTGCTCGTCTTAATATTTATATATTTTGTAAGTTCATTCATACTGCACTGTTGGAGCTAGGAACGCAAGCATTTTGCTACACCCACAATAACATCTGCTAAACATGTGTAAACGACCAATAGAATTTGATTTGAAGTGAACTGTGTCTCAGTCCATTAAAAGGGTCTATGTTGACTGAAAACTACTGTTTCAACAGGAAAGTTCAACAAAGTTTTACTTTGTGTCCACTTCAGTTTGAAGTTATTCTAAACAAAGACAAGACCTACCTGTCGATGATATACTTGATGTTGTCATGGACACTGTGGTCGCTCCTCCCTCTGTAAGGCTGGAGGTGAAATGCAACCTGGGAAGAAAATAAAAAACATCTTAGTCCACGGCTTTCCATTCATTGCATTGTTGTCACATATTTGTAAGTGCGTCTATGCAGCCAACCCAACCATCTAAGGTGATCAGTTAGTATTGACTCAAACTCTAGAGAATATTCACATTTGGAAAGGTGACAGGAGCTGGGCTGTGTTCAGCTGCCCCTTGGGTCTAATTGAGAGCTATTCAAAGCCTAAGGACGCAGCAGGAGCAATACATCCATTATTATGCAGCCATTATAATAAGCAGTTGTTACAACAACGGCAAAATTACTTCAAGTGTTGTGTCCAAATACTGGTGGAGCCAACTAATAAAATAATCTGACCAGAGAGGTCCAGGACCTGAAGAACAGTTTGCAGTTCTCCCAGGGTCTGCTCGGTGAGTTTAATCGGGAAACGGCAAGATGACAACAATCTGTAAGCCTCTGAGAGAGAACATTAGTTCTGTATGTGAATCCATGATAACAATGACAGCGAAATCAGATTATATCGAAGGAGAAAATCATTCCGGGTGACTACCTCATGAAGCTGGTTGAGAGAATGCCAAGAGTATGCAAAGCCATCATCAAGGCAAACGGTGGCTACTTTGAAGAATCTCAAATATAAAAGATATTTTGATTTGTTTAACAGTTTTTTGGTTACTACATGATTCCATATGTGTTATTTCATAGTGTTGATGTATGCACTATTATTCTACAATGTAGAAAATAGTAAAAATAAAGAAAACCCTAGAACGAGTAGGTGTGTCCAAACTTTTGACTGGTACTATATATTCAGAACCATATCCTAGTAATGCTTAGACAAGATCTCATGTCAAGTGTTATTGAAGTAGTGTGGCTTCAAGTTCACCTGCCTCATTTAAAGCCTATTACACTATCTAAATAATATGTGTGTGAAATGCTTGATAGTGTATTTGATGTAAACAGAGAAGTCTACTTTCTTGGAAACTTTAAAATGTACTGTTTTTCATCAAGCCGTCCGCTCAAGAGGAAGCTTCTCGCTGTAACCAGTGCCTTTTAATCTGGTTCAGGTTATTAATCAATTTACCAAGGTGTTTACAAACACTAAAGGAACAAGATCATCCATACAGTATGTATGGATGATCAAATGTTTACTAATACTGTGGAACTCTTTTCTAAAGCTGTATCCGTACCCATTGGATGCAGTGATCACAATATAGTGGCTATATCTAGGAGAACCAAGGTTCAAAAAGCTGGGCCTAAAATAGTGTATAAAGAGATCATACAAAAGATTTAGCTGTGACTCTTATGTGGATGATGTAAAAAAAAGATTTGTTTGTCTGATTTATGAAATTGCTTCATCCAGTTATTGATAAACATGCACCTGTTAAGAAACTGACTGTTAGAACTGTTAAGGCTCCATGGTATTGATGAGGAAATTAGAAACTGACTGTTAGAACTGCTAAGGCTCCATGGTATTGATGAGGAAATTAGAAACTGTATGGTTGACCGAAAGGGGGCATAAGGAAAGGCGAATAAGTCTGGCAGCACATCTGACATCTGAAAAATGACGTGACTAAACTTAACAAAAAGAAGAAGAAACTGTATTCATTTAATAAAAAACTGTGCCGTACTTTAAGTTAAATGATTGTCAGAAAGACAAATTCAACTCCATCTTTCATTGAAGCAGATGGCTTATTCATCACAAAAACCATTTGATGTTGCCAATTATTTGAATGATTACTTCATTGGCAAAGTGGGAAAACTTAAGCAGAAAATGCCAACAACGAACAGTGAGCCAACGTATTAATGCATAAAGAAACAAATAATGAAAAAAAAGCAAGTGGGAAGTTTACATACACCTCAGCCAAATACATTTAAACTCAGTTTTTCACAATTCCTGACATTTAATCCTAGTAAAGATTCCCTGTCTTAGGTCAGTTAGCATCACCACTTTATTTTAAGAATGTGAAATGTCAGAATAATAGTAGAGAGAATTATTTATTTCAGCTTTTATTTCTTTCATCATATTCCCAGTGGGTCAGAAGTTTGCATACACTCCATTAGTATTTGGTAGCATTGCCTTTAAATTGGGTCCAACGTTTTGGGTAGACTTCCACAAGCTTCCCACAATAAGTTGGGTGAATTTTGCTCCTGACAGAGCTGGTGTAACTGAGTCAAGTTTGTAGGCCTCCTTCCTCGCACACGCTTTTTCAGTTCTTCCCACAAATGATTTATGATTGAGGTCAGGGCTTTGTGATGGCCACTCCAATACATTGACTTTGTTGTCCTTAAGCCATTTTGCCACAACTTTGGAAGTATGCTTGGGGTCATTGTCCATTTGGAAGACCCATTTGCGACCAAGCTTTAACTTCCTGACCGATGTCTGGAGATGTTGCTTCAATATATCCACATAATTGTCCTGCCTCATGATGCCATATATTTTGTGAAGTGCACCAGTCCCTCCTGCAGCAAAGCAGCCCCACAACATTATGCTGCCACCCCTATGCTTCATGGTTTGGATGGTGTTCTTCGGTTTGCAAGCCTCCCCCTTTTTCCTTCAAACATAACAATGGTCATTATGGCCAAACAGTTCTATTTTTGTTTCATCAGACCAGAGGACATTTCTCCAAAAAGTACGATCTTTGTCCCCTTGTGTAGTTGCAAACTTTAGTCTGGCTTTTTTTATGGCGGTTTTGGAGCAGTGGATTCTTCCTTGCTGAGCGGCCTTTCGGGTTATGTTGATATAGGACTCGTTTTACTGTGGATATTGATACTTTTGTACCTGTTTCCTCCATCATCTTCACAAGGTCCTTTGCTGTTGTTGTGGGATTGATTAGCACTGTTCGCACCAAAGTACGTTCATCTCTAGGAGACAGAATTCGTCTCCTTCCTGAGCGGTAAGACGGCTGCGTGGGTCCATGGTGTTTATACTTGCGTACTATTGTTTGTACAGATGAACGTGGTAACTTCAGGCATTTGGAAATTGCTCCCAAGGATATTTCAGACTTGTGGAGGTCTAAAAAAAAAATCTGAGGTCTTGGCTGATTTCTTTTGATTTTCCCATGATGTCAAGCAAAGAGGCACTGAGTTTGAAGGTAGGCCTTGAAATACATCCACAGGTTCACCTCCAACTGACTCAAATTATGTTAATTAGCCTATCAGAAGCTTCCAAAGCCATGACATCATTTTCGGGAATTTTCCAAGCTGTTTAAAGGCACAGTCAACTTAGTGTATGTAAACTTCTGACCCACTGGACTTGTGATACAGTGAATTATAAGTGACATAATCTGTAAACAATTGTTGGAAAAATGTAGATGTCTTAACCGACTTGCCAAAACTATAGTTTGTTAACAAGAAATTTGTGGAGTGGTTGAAAAACAAGTTTTTATGACTCCAACCTAAGTGTATGTAAACTTCTAACTTCAACTGTACATGTCAGCAACCACAGCTAATGAAGTCACTGAAACCCTTAACAAGGAATTGCAGTCAGTTGTGGAATGAGTGGCCAGTAATAAACTGGTCCTGAACATCTCTAAAACTAAGAGCATTTTATTTGGTACAAATCATTCCCTAAGCTCTAGACCTCAGCTGAATCTGGTAATGAATGCTGTGGCTGTTGGACAAGTTGAGGAAACTAAATTACTTGGTGTTACCTAAGATTACAAACTGTCATGGTCAAAAACATATAGGTTCAATGGTTGTAAAGATGGGGATAGGTCTGTCTGTGATAAAGAGATGGTCTGATATTTTGACACCACACTCCACTGTAGTTTGATCTTATCTTGATTCTTGTCCAGTCGTGGTCAAGTGCTGCTAAGAAAGACCTAGTTAAGCTGCAGCTGGTCCAGAACAGAGCAGAACGTCTTGTTCTTCATTGTAATCAGAGGGCAAATATAAATACTATGCATGCCAGTCTCTCTTGAGGAGGAGAGACTGACTGCATCACTTCCTGTTTTTATAAGAAACATTCATGTCTTGAAAATTCCAAATTGTTTGCATAGTCAAGTCACACACAGCTCTGACACACATACACTAACCCCACCAGACATGCCACCAGGGGTCTTTTCACAATCCCCAAATCCCAAACAAACTCAATAAAGTGCACAGTATTATATAGATCCATTATTGCATGGCACTCCCTTCATCTCCTATTGCTCAAATGAACAGCAAACCTTATTTCAAAAAACAGATAAAGCAACACCTCCCGGCACAACGCCCCTCCCCTATTGGACCGAGATATATATTTTTTTTACCCCTTTTTCTTCCCAATTTCATGGTATCCAATTGTTAGTAGCTACTATGTTGTCTCATTGCTACAACTCCCGTACGGGCTTGGGAGAGATGAAGGTTGAAAGTCAACCAAGCCGCACTGCTTCTTAACACAGTGCGCATCCAACCTGGAAGCCAGCCGCACCAATGTGTCATTTTTAAATGGAGGTAGTTCTATCCTTGAACTGTTCTTGTTTATTAATGTTCTGTATTATGCCATGCTCTACTTATCATCGAAAATTGAACCACAAATTGTGGCTGATATTTGAACCCCAGCTCTCAAGCATGTATAACTGCAACAGTCATATTTCTCGGCCAACAGAAGTGGACGAAGTGGGTGCCCAGAAATGTCCTCATACGATATTAACACTCACAAGTGTTAATATGTTGACCAATCTTTACAGACTGTGTTATAGGATTGTCTCAGACAATGACTGTTTCAGCACTGGTGTTATGCCATGACAAATAACCTGACACATATATCCCAAGTTCATTCGTCATCCCCTAAAGCCCAGTGAATCATAGTTCTATTCCAGCCGACTATTCCTCCATGAGGAACCGAGTGGCTGAACACACGATGGATCAGCTACGAAACAAATACAAAAATATTTAACTTGAATTTTTTAAGAGTAAGAGTGGAGAATTTCACTACTTTGAATTATATATGATCAATGTGGACCACTTTTCTTCTCTCGCAACGGGTTCTGCAGGGGCCCAGCATGAAAGAAACTGGATGGATAGAGCCGTAAGCAGAATGGAAGCAGCAACACCTCGCCAGTTTGATAACATACGTCTGCTGCTTTTGATGTAGATCCATCATTCTCACCTGACGCTTGATTAAATTCCTGTCTGAGCTCCGCCTCGCCACGCCCTGGTTCTGTCTGCCAAGACTTGCTTTGTCTTGGCCAAGTCGCAGTTGTAAATGAGAACTTGTTCTCAACTAGCTTACCTGGTTAAATAAAGGTGACATTTTATTTTAATTCTAAAGTAGCACTATACTATTAAATACTTTGTTATCGTTATGGGGTTAGCTAGTGTTTAACGCGGGCTGTGGAGATTAAAGTGCCAAACATGGTATAGGTTTAGCATGTTGTGCATTTTTCATGACTGGGAAATGTCTTTTATGCTATAAAAATACTTATCATTATGGAGTTAGTATACCATTCACTATGGAGAATAAAGCTCTAAACATTTTACACATTGTTAGGCTATGCATGTTTTGTATTTTTCATGGAGTGGGAATTGTCTTTGTCTTATTATGGCGAGGAACTGTAGCCAAGTATAGTGCATTCGATTAAGATATGTTGGAGTAGGGGGTATGGCAGTAGTGAAATGAAAGTGAGTGGCTACTGGGCCTTCCTTACCAGTTGCCGTGGTAATGTAACTCTTGGTGACACCAAGGGCTCAAAGTGTCACCATGACATTGGGACAGAAGTGCGCTAATGGATTGGAGTGATGCAGGCTAAGGATGGGAGGCGAGGCGGTTTTAAACTGTTGTCCTGTATAGTTAAATGTAGACATGGGGAGAAAATTGTTGTTATCGCTAATGGTGTCAGCTAAGTGCTTCAGTGTCAGATGAAAATATCTTTGAATTCGGAGCCCCCTTGACAGGGTAGTTCACTATGGCTGTGTAGGCCATTCTTCTGAAATCCGTGTCGAAGGCGATAAGTGTAGGAACAGCTCTCCGTAATCTGATTAACATCTCAAGGCAAGGTATCATTAGAGAGAAAGTTACAACTCTTTCTGTGCTAATAACTTGGATTAAAAGCTGAGTGGCTCGGCTGTAAAAAAAATAATAATCCATTTGTGTTTTTAAAGCCTGCCGTTTCACTGACTGTCTAATTATTTCTCCCTAAGAGAAAGAGCTGTCACCATCTCAACTCACGCTCGCCGCAGATGACACCGTTGGAATAGCCCGCTCATGTTCCACCCGAGACACATAAGCCCATTACACAGCAGCAATTTATACATAAATGAGAGACCCAAGCAAACCAAGAGCATTTCTCACAGACAGGCCCAGCCCTATCACCATCACCAGAGCAAAGAATAGGCTGAATCGAGTAGAATACAACCTAATGCACTGTAACAGGCCCTTAGGAGGGGATTTCAACCATCCGTTAAACTACCAAGACAGCATTTCAAAACAGTCAACACCATACAGTATTGAACGTATCATGAGATGTTGCCGCTTCCTACTTCCAATAACGTTTCAGTTATATTCGTTCAATTCAGTAGTGTTCTACACGCTAAGTTGTCAACTTCTCATTAACATCAACGTCTAGCAGGCACACCAACTATGCACCCCAAATGGCACCCTAGTCCCTATGTAATGCACTACTTTTGACCAGGGCCCCTAATTAGTGCACTATCAATGGAATAGGGTGCCATTTGGGACACAACCAAGTCTTGTGAGATGGAAGATGGTAGCTGCATGCTGTGCTGGGCATCTGGAGATGGGGAAGTGTGCCTGACAGCATGGCCTGCCCACACATGGGCCTCTCTGTACTGCTGCTGCTGTGTAACATGCCCTACTTTTCTGCCCCTTGGGGCCCGGATTGTTCAGGGAGGAAAACTGAGTCATGGGACCATTACCCCCGCCTATCCCGATCTCTCCCCCCCCCCCCCCCGAGCCCACAAACAGCCCCTCAAGGGCCAAAGGGGAGTTTCAGCCTGAGCTACTCTCCAAGCAAGCAGAGTGTGACCACAATTGTTCAACTCAGTGGAGCTCTGGAGCCTTCAACCGCAAGAGGATGTGCTCTTAAACTCCAACCGTGCATACATAATATAAAAGCTGTGTGGGTGTCCATACTTGATTTTGGGACTTTTTCCGATGCTATTCTTATATAAACAAAACAGTCTGTTTTCTGCAATGTCATCTAGTGTAAGGTCCTAGATTTGGGAGTCTAAGTCAGTGCCATAGTAGTATTGCCTGGCTACCCAGACTCCTCGCTCCGACCAAACGCTACGCCACACCCACCATAGAGGTTCATTTATTTTCCGTAATGAGTCTGGATCGGAGTACCTCCTCAATCCTTCACCAAATGTGAACACTCGGGCCGTCTGATTGGTCCAAAAACTGATGGGTTGGGCCAGAGCCAGAACACATGTGGGTTTGATACTCTGATTGGTTTGAGACGATCCAATCGCTGATGACTTTGTTTTGTACAACACCCCTCGTGCCCACCGTCACCACAAACGACCCCAACCCTGGTAGACTAGTCTAGACCTGTTCTGGCCTGTGTTTCTAAGGCTTTTTCAGACTGTGAAGATTCAGCGTGTCTGTCTCGGGACTGTCTGCTGTTATTCTGACCACGTCACACACAGAGCTCCCTTCGATTGCTCTGCTAAGTGGCAAGTTATAAAGGCTCTGTAGCCTCATTGGGATCACCTCAGCTCAGACTGCAAAGAGAAGTTCCGTCACGACAGATCTGACAGGAGAGGGATGACAAGACTGATAAACAGAGAGATGGACTGACTGAGCAGGTACCATGTAAGACGTTCACCTGCAACAGTGACAAACACTTCACGCTGGTGCCCCCTAATGACTTTTTCTCCTAGTCTCTTTCTTTGACAACACCGTTTGTGTCCATGAAAGATAACATCATTTATCGTTCATGTACTGCATTCACATTTCCTTTGAAGAGGCTATTTGGGACCTCAAATAAATGATTGCTCACTTTTGCTCCGAAGGATCCCTCAGAAGGAGCACAATAAAAAAAAAGATACTCCAAGTGAGCTGTACTGGCTTGATCCGGCAGACTCTCTCTCCGAAGGAGCACAATAGAATGTACTGTACATGGAAGTCAAAGAGCACTATGATGAAGTGAGATGGTGGGATGCTGCCGCTGATAATAAAGGTCCGAATCCTACCTTGAAACCCATATGCTTAACACGTTTTTTCATAAGTCATGCATTGATAACAATGGGTCAAGTTATGCCCATGGATCTTATGTTAGGACTCAACCAAGAACGATTATGCATTCTACTGCTCATCCCCCATCTTACGTATTGGTGTGAAAGAGGAGGCACAATTATACATTTTGATTTGCCTTGTCTTTGCAGAACATTCCAGGAAGATTGTAATGCAACAGGGCCTCTTTTGCTTCAGAAAAATAAATGTTTGCGTGAGTCGCAGCTCAAAATTATTAGAGACCCAAGACATTTTTCTACGGTCAGCAGTTTGTGAAGATTTTTCACTAAAGGCACTCCAACAATTACTTACTTACTTACTGACTTTATTGTCCCCATGGGGAAATTCTGTTGCAGTGTCATGTACACATTTAAAGTGGCGTTTAAATACAAAACAAAATTATCAATACAACTTTCATAACAGTTACATACCAATAAAAATAATAATAGTAAGAAATAAGAAATAAATATTATATTATATTTGTATATTATATTATATTTTTTTAAAGACTAGCCTGCTGACCTTAGGGGAACATTCGCCCAAGCTATTTAGGAGGGATATCACACCTGGCACAAATGATTGTCTCGCTCTGTTTTTCCTGCTGAGGGGTGCCCTATACCTGCGCCCAGAGGGGAGTAACTCAAAGTCCAGGTACAGGGGGTGACTTGGGTCTAAAATTATTTTGTAAGCCTTACGGAGGGCCCTGACCTTAAAGATCTCATCCAGGCCTGTCTGTTTGACTCCAAGTACCTTGCTTGCTGTGGTAATAATCCTTCTCAGCATGTTTCTCTGGCTGATAGTGGCGTTGCCAAACCAACAAACAATACAAAAAGTTAAAATACTCTCAATAAAGGATTTGTGAAACAGAGTCAGTATAGTACAGTCTATATTAAAAGAACCCAACTTTTTGAGAAAGTACAGTCTCTGTTGGCTCTTTTTGTAGATCAGGTTTGTACATTTACTCCACTGAAGCTTATTGTCCGAAAGGACACCCAGATATTTATATTCCTCTACAATTTCTATACTCTGGCCTCTGATAGATGTTGCAGAGGTAGGTGTTGTACGCTTCCTGAAGTCTATGCACATCTCTTTGGTCTTGTTGGTATTGAGGACCAAGTGTGATTCCTCACACCACTCTACAAAGTCATCTAGGACCGGGCCATGATGTTCCTCGTCATCATGCAACAGGCTGATCAAGGCAGTGTCATCAGCGAACTTAACGAGGTGTCTGTCAGTATGGGAACTAGTACAACTATTAGTGTACAAGATGTACAGGAGTGGGGACAAAACACATCCCTGAGGAGAGCCTGCATATATCCGACACATGGGGACCTATTTTGACTCGCTGTGAGCGTTGGCTCAGGAAGTCCAAAACCAGCCCCCCATCTAAGGAGAAGTCCCGAATGAGTCTCTGTGCCAGAATGTAAGGCTGGATTGTGTTGAAGGCAGAAGAAAAGTCAACAAACAGAACCCTGACATGGGATTTGGCACCCTCTAGATGTCTGTAGACCATGTTAAGGAGGGTAAGAATGGCATCATCAACTCCTCTGCTAGGCTGATAGGCAAACTGAAATGGGTCGAGGAGCTTCTGGGTGACACTGAGAATATGACTTTTCACAATTTTCCCAAGGCATTTCATTACTAAGGATGTCAAGGCGACAGGGCGGTAGTCATTCAGCACAGTGGGATTAGATGCTTTTTTAGGAATTTGTATAATTATTGAGTTTTTCCACAATACTGGCACGTGTTGCTGGTCGAGTGAGGATTGGAAAATGTCTGTAAAAACACCAGCCAGTTGTTCAGCACAGTGCTGTAACACATGTCCACTTATTTTGTCTGGGCCTGGGCTTTTGTATGTGTTTCATCCCCTGAACAACTTCAGAACATCAGACCGTTGAACAACAACTCTCTCAAACATTTGTAATGATGCTTCCATTTGTTTTACCTCCGACACGAAGATGTCTGATTCAAATCTTGAGAAGAAAACATTCAGTTCATTAGCCATGTTCTGGCCCTCATATCCCCCAAGGTCAGCACTGGTTTTCCCCCCTGCCTATGTGGGGGGGCGTTAATCCCTTGCCAGGCCACCCTTGCGTATCCTGAGGACAGGGTCCTCTCCACCCTTTGCTTGTATGCCTCCTTGTCCACCAGTATCTATGTTTTGATCTCACGTTGTACATCTCTTAAAGCCTGTCTATCACCCCCAGCATAAACTGCCTTCTTCCTATCAAGTAGTGATTT
The DNA here is from genome assembly GCF_013265735.2 of Oncorhynchus mykiss. NCBI lineage: Eukaryota > Metazoa > Chordata > Actinopteri > Salmoniformes > Salmonidae > Oncorhynchus > Oncorhynchus mykiss. Next base: position 38,880,935 of record NC_048566.1, read on the forward strand.
TAGATGTTTTGATACCCGAAGCTTGTTGTTAGGGAAGATTTTACAGGTCTTAGTAGGCACAGCTGACTCAACACAGAAGTTTACATCATCTGAAATAACATCTGTGAGTTCATCCAGATCAGAGCTGCTGTCCTCAAATACCTCCCACATTGTACAGTCAAAACACCCCTGGAGACAAGTGATACTGTTGTCATTCCAGATCTGGACAGTTTTAACTGTGTAGTGGTGGAGGGAGATCCATTTTTGGACTTTTAAAATAATGATACACTACATGACCAAACGTATGTGGACACCTGCTCTTCGAACATCTCATTCCAAAATCATGGGCATTAATATGCAGTTGGTCCCCCTTTTGCTGCTATAACAGCCTCCAATCTTCTGGGAAGGCTTTCCACTAGATGTTGGAACATTGCTGCGGGGACTTGCTTCCATTCAGCCACAAGAGCATTAGTGAGGTCGGGCACTGATGTTGGGCGATTAGGCCTGGCTTGCAGTCGGTGTTCCAATTCATCCCAAAGGTGTTCGTTGGGGTTGAGGTCAGGGCTCTGTGCAGACCAGTCAAGTTCTTCCTCACCGATCTTGACAAACCATTTCTGTATGGACCTCGCTTTGTGCACAGGGGCATTGTCATGCTGAAACAGGAAAGGCCCTTCCCCAAACTTTTGCCACAAAGTTGAAAGCACGGAATTGTCTAGAATGTCATTGTATGCTGTGGCATTAAGATTTCCCTTCACTGGAACTAAGGTGCCTAGCCCGAACCATGAAAAACAGCCCCAGACCATTATTCCTCCTCTACCAAACTTTACAGTTGACACTATGCATTTGGGCAGGTGGCATTCTCCTGGTATCCATTACATGAAGCTCCAGACGAACAGTTCTTGTGCTGATGTTGCTTTCTGGGGCAGTTTGGAACTCGGTAGTGAGTGTTGCAACTGAGGACAGATGATTTTTACATGCTTCAGTACTCGGTGGTCCCATTCTGTGAGCTTGTGTTGCCTACCACTTCACAGCTAAGCCGTTGTTGCTCCTAGACGTTTCCACTTCACAATAACAGCACTTACAGTTGACTGGGGCAGCTCTAGGAGGGCAGACATTTGACGAACTGACTTATTGGAAAGGTGGCATCCTATGATGGTGCCACATTGAAAGTCACTGAGCTCTTCAGTACGGGCCATTCTACTGCCAATGTTTGTCTATGGAGATTGCATGGCTGTGTGTTCGATGTTATCCACCTGTCAGCCAAGGGTGTGGCTGAAATCGTCAAATCCAGTCATTTGAAGGGGTGTCCACATACAGTGTTTATAGTGTATATAGGCCCCATCCCTTAGCTTTTTACAAAAAAGTGGCAACAACTTAGTTGTTGCTTGTTAAAGTTATCTTTCCCTACTTTGGCTTTATTTTTTTTTACTGCTCTCTCTTATTAGTAAAACTGCACTTTTTTGGTGGAAAAAATATAGGCAATTAGCTCGGACCTCTGTACTGTAACGTCCCGCTTTTTGTTTGATTACTTATGCTTATAAGGACTGAGGTCGGGGAGTTTGATATAGTTTAGTTTAACTTTACTTAGAGTACGCCGGCATTACAGGGTTATTCACGAGGCTTCCGAGCACATCTATCGGTCCTGTGTAACACATGGAACTGGACTATTTCTGTACAATTACACAGACTGGATTACGGAATAACATTCACAACTTTACATGTACAACAGACATTTATTTTCTATACTTGTGCTCTTATAAATATTCATTTTGAAAATCGGACTGCATTATTTGCATGATTTTCTATGTAGCAGAGATTCTCATGCAAACACAAAAACGAATCCGCTCTCAATTGTCTTTAAATGCGACCGTGTGTTGAGCAAACACAGCGTGTGTATTATTGATGCAACACAGCTGGAGAAAAGGGCTCTAGCTTAAGCCTGTCTCTCTTGTCACACTGCACTCGGTCCACATTCATTCACACAGGCACGAGGCTCGCAATGCCCCTAAAAGCAGTCTTTAAAGGCCCAGTGCCGTCAAAAACGTGATTTCCTGTGTTTTATATATATTTCAATACTTTCTGGTTGGAATAATATTGTGAAATTGTGAAAATCATAATAATGACATTTTAGTATAAGACCTGTTTGAAAAGACCGCCTGAAATGTCAGCCTGTTGCGGAAGGATGGAGTTTTAGCCTGCCTGGTGACATCACCAAATCAAATCAAATCAAATTTTATTTGTCACATACACATGGTTAGCAGATGTTAATGCGAGTGTAGAGAAATGCTTGTGCTTCTAGTTCCGACAATGCAGTAATAACCAACGAGTAATCTAGCTAACAATTCCAAAACTACTACCTTATACACACACAAGTGTAAAGGGATAAAGAATATGTACATAAAGATATATGAATGAGTGATGGTACAGAGCGGCATAGGCAAGATGCAGTAGATGGTATCGAGTACAGTATATACATATGAGATGAGTATGTAAACAAAGTGGCATAGTTTAAAGTGGCTAGTGATACATGTATTACATAAAGATGCAGTAGATGATATAGAGTACAGTATATACGTAGACATATGAGATGAATAATGTAGGGTATGTAAACATTATATTAAGTAGCATTGTTTAAAGTGGCTAGTGATATATTTTACATCAATTCCCATCAATTCCCATTATTAAAGTGGCTGGAGTTGAGTCAGTGTGTTGGCAGCAGTCTGATGGCCTTGAGATAGAAGCTGTTTTTCAGTCTCTCGGTCCCAGCTTTGATGCACCTGTACTGACCTCGCCTCGCGGGATGAACTGACCTCGCCTCGCGGGATGAACAGGCAGTGGCTCGGGTGGTTGTTGTCCTTGATGATCTTTATGGCCTTCCTGTGACATCGGGTGGTGTAGGTATCCTGGAGGGCAGGTAGTTTGCCCCCGGTGATGCGTTGTGCAGACCTCACTACCCTCTGGAGAGCCTTACGGTTGTGGGCGGGGCAGTTGCCGTACCAGGCGGTGATACAGCCCGACAGGATGCTCTCGATTGAGCATCTGTAGAAGTTTGTGAGTGCTTTTGGTGACAAGCCGAATTTCTTCAGCCTCCTGAGGTTGAAGAGGCACTGCTGCGCCTTCTTCACGGTGCTGTTTGTGTGGGTGGACCAATTCAGTTTGTCTGTGATGTGTACGCCGAGGAACTTAAAACTTACTACCCTCTCCACTACTGTTCCATCGATGTGGATCCGGGGGTGTTCCCTCTGCTGTTTCCTGAAGTCCACAATCATCTCCTTAGTTTTGTTGACGTTGAGTGTGAGGTTATTTTCCTGACACCACACTCCGAGGGCCCTCACCTCCTCCCTGTAGGCCGTCTCGTCGTTGTTGGTAATCAAGCCTACCACTGTTGTGTCGTCCGCAAACTTGATGATTGAGTTGGAGGCGTGCGTGGCCACACAGTCGTGGGTGAACAGGGAGTACAGGAGAGGGCTCAGAACGCACCCTTGTGGGGCCCCAGTGTTGAGGATCAGCGGGGTGGAGATGTTGTTACCTACCCTCACCACCTGGGGGCGGCCCGTCAGGAAGTCCAGTACCCAGTTGCACAGGGCGGGGTCGAGACCCAGGGTCTCGAGCTTGATGACGAGTTTGGAGGGTACTATGGTGTTAAATGTTGAGCTGTAGTCGATGAACAGCATTCTCACATAGGTATTCCTCTTGTCCAGATGGGTTAGGGCAGTGTGCAGTGTGGTTGAGATTGCATCGTCTGTGGACCTATTTGGGCGGTAAGCAAATTGGAGTGGGTCTAGGGTGTCAGGTAGGGTGGAGGTGATATGGTCCTTGACTAGTCTCTCAAAGCACTTCATGATGACGGAGGTGAGTGCCACGGGGCGGTAGTCGTTTAGCTCAGTTACCTTAGCTTTCTTGGGAACAGGAACAATGGTGGCCCTCTTGAAGCATGTGGGAACAGCAGACTGGGATAGGGATCGATTGAACATGTCCGTAAACACACCAGCCAGCTGGTCTGCGCATGCTCTGAGGGCGCCCGAGTGGCGCAGTGATCTAAGGCACTGTATCTCAGTGCTAGAAGCGTGCATCACTGCAGACCCTGGTTCGATTCCAAGCTGAATCACAACCAGCTGTGATTGGGAGTCCCATAGGGCGGTGCACAATTGGCCCAGCATCGTCCGTGTTCGGGTCTGGCTGGGGTAGGCTGTCATTTTAAATAAGAATTTGTTCTTAACTGGCTTGCCTAGTTTAATAGCAGACCAATAGGAAAGAGTTCCAAACCTCTGCCAATAACAGGTAGTTTATGGTTTTCCACCTCCCTACTCAGACCATTCCTAGACAGTCCAAGCTAACCTGACTCACGACGGTCTGACTTGAGAAATTGCTCTTTGCTAAGAAACTATTTTTGTTTCTTTTTTACTATTTTAATTGAAAACAATCACAGTAATGTGATTTTAATGAGATAAAAACAGCCCCATTGGACCTTTATTTCTTTTATTTATCTGTTATTTTACCAGGTAAGTTGACTGAGAACATGTTCTCATTTGCAGCAACGACCTGGGGAATAGTTACAGGGGGATGAATGAGCCAATTGTAAACTGGGGATTATTAGGTGATGGTTTGAGGGTCAGATTGGGAATTAAGCCAGGACACCAGGGTTAACACCCCTACTCTTACAATAAGTGCCATGGGATCTTTAATGACTTCAGAGAGTCAGGACACCCGTTTAACGTCCCAACCGAAAGACGGTACCCTACACAGGGCAGTGTCACTGCCCTGGGCATTGGGAGAGTGTCTCCTACTGGCCCTCCAACACCACTTCCAGCAGCATCTGATCTCCTATCCAGGAACTGACCAGGACCAACCCTGCTTAACTTCAGAAGCAAGCCAGCAGTGTTATGCAGGGTGGTATGCTGCTGGCATACCAGTATTAAAACAAACAAACACACAAATGCAAGTCATCCTGCCGCACAGCTGTCTACTGACACACAGATACACAACCAGAGGTGTCCTGCCCATATGGGCCACAAGAGCACATGCCCCCTCAGATTTGTCCTGTTTTTTATTTTTCAGATGTTAAATGAATTACTCAACTTAATTTTTAAGCCCACGCTTTATCATAACTTTTTATTAAAAAAAATATCTGTCAGCGGTATTTTGCAGAGGGGCACACACAAAAAGAGGTATGCTTAGATAACGCAGGCAGAAAAATCTACATTGTTTTTACATAGAATTAGGCATAATGATTATTGCTCTTGAATGCTGGAAAATGCTGTTTCAGGTGTTTGAAAAATTCACCCCTGGATATACCACCCAAAGTGCAATATACCGAAATGCAGCATGCACCACTTAAACTGCCTTAAAGGGTCTTAGACACATTCTCACAGACTTCCAACCGCTCAGGGTGAATGGATACACACCACTCAAACGGCTGTGTGGCTATTTTTATATATCGGTTATGTCATCAAAGATTCTGCCGGATCAAGCCAGTACAGCTCACTTGCAGTATCTTTTTTCCTTTAAACATCTTGAATAGCTACTACGTCTCTGTTGCATCTGATGTGCATCTACCATCTGATGTTACACGTATTGAATTACGAAGAAGGGGCCCTCTAAAAGTTTCATGAGCTTCAATGCAGTCCGTGACAGCAGGCAGAGGGGACTCGATGACTCGACGTTGATGCAGTCGTTATCTCTGGGATGGCATTTTCCAACCTAATTGGCAATAGGTCATGTAGTTCCCTGATGTGTTTCCCTGCTCATCAAGTCCCATAAACAACAGTTCCCGCAGGCAGCTTTATTATGTCCCCTCTGCTCTTAGTTAGAGATGTCCTCATCCTCCCTGCCCGTTGCCTACTCAAAGTCATGGCACACTTGGCTATCAACTTTTTTGAAGTAATGGTATACTATTGTGTATTACAATACTATTGTACAGTATTAAGATCCGTTTACCATTTGGTTGTGTAAATGTGTTCTTTGGAAGATTCCTTACCAAAGCACACATTCTTATCTCATTCTTAACTCATGAATCCCAAACACTGATTCCAAAGCAAAGTGTCTGTCTGTCTCTCTGTCGGTCTGTTCCTTACCTTGAGGTTGTGTCTGTGAGCAGCGTCTAGGACGGCCGGCACCAGGTCCTCTGTGGGCTCCCCGTTGTCATCGGCCAGGCCCGGAGGATACCAGGACAGCACCAGTACCCCTAGACCACACAGGACAAGTCTCTCTCAGTCTCCACACAGGACATTTCAGGTTGGCTAAACCCCACACAAACATATAATTACTAGAATGGGGAAATAAAATGACGAGAAAGGGAAAAGCCCCTCATAGCATGGCAATTTTACAATACAATCAATATGGCTGCTGGACATTGACTTCAATGTCCATTCTAGTCATTCTCTTTCAATGACCACACATCTCTGATACCCAATCCTGAACCTCATGATGTCCCTGTTACACCATTTTAAGTCGTATTGGTCAGTGTGATGTTGACATTGATATATGTGATCGTTACCTACATCCCCTAAGGGTTCCGGATTGGCTTGAAGGACTTATTGATGTGATTGCTGCCGTATGCATGCAGCTAATTGATCAAGTCATGTCCACTTTGGTCACTAGCTGTGTGGAATATTTGATTACAATATCTAAAAAGTCATGTATTAAAAAGTTATGTCCGCACAATTCATTTTATTATGGGCTCCTCGCGTAGTGGTATCAGTCACCGCTGCCAGCAGGATGCTTTTTGGAATTTTTGATGGGTCTTTGTGCCAGTGGCTTTAATTAAATGGACTCTTTTTAACTAAGCACATTCAGTTGCCCTTTCTGTGTTCCATCTGTCACAGTGTTCGGTTTAGGGGGAAGGGAATGGAAAGAAAGGGGAAAGGAAAATCATTTCCCGGATGGTGTACAATAACCAGTTCAGCCGAAGGCAGACAACATTAGCATGGCTCGATTGGCTGTCCCATCAGTCGTTTATGAACACTTGTTTTCACACCCAACTCCAAGGCATCATCACTCCCATTTTGGTCAATAAAAGTAGCTTACATTTTTTTATTTAAAACATAGGCTACTTATTTCAGACAATGTACATGCCACTTCCGATTATGGTTTTCAGTGCTGACCTTTGCAGTGGACAGTCATGGCCACTTACTGATAATACTTAAGGGCTCCTTCTACTAACCAAGGATTTTCAATAACTTTCTCGAGTAAAAAGGGGACATCCTACTCGCGTGGCCTACTTCTGACTTTCAACTGTTTGTATGTTCGATTTCAGTGAAATACAGAAAAGCAGTAAACACATATTATTCAAGTGTTCAATTGTTCACGTTCAAGGTTGCTTGGAAGTGGATGTCAAGATAAACGCAGTTCCGAAACGACTGTGAGAAAAGGCTGCTGGTGGGCTTAGGTGAGCGTGCGGAGCTGTCCACTACATGAGTGCTGAAATAAACCGGCAAAGCGCAGGATAAGTGAAAAAAGTGCGGCCATAACTTTTTAATACACGCGACCATGGCTTTTTAGATATTGTAATCAAATATTCCATACAGCTTGTGGACATGGCTTGATCAATTATCTGCATGCATACTGTGTGTGCAAGTGGCCTGCTGTGCTGGCTGCTTGACAGAACAGTTTTTGATATTCCCCTCTATCAGGGTGTGGACAAGAATTTATCTGGCTGCAACATAGACATGTATGAGCTATCACTTCACGCGTGTACTGAAGGATGCTTACTATTACGATTAAAACAGAATGTCTATAGAGTCACTGCATGTAGGAAGGCAAATTTCATCACTCAGATATGAGGCATCACTTATGCTGTCTAAAGATACAGTAGAATGGTTGTCTGTTGGAATAAGGAAGACAGACATCACGAGCAATGTGCAACGCAAGCAATGTATTCCAAATGAGCCATAACAGTATACATCTGGCAGGATATATAAACTATATGCATCAAAGTGAGTCATTCAAGTCAGTGGAACTATTGAGTGATGTTGGCACATATACAGTTGAAGTCGGAAGTTTACATACACTTAGGTTGGAGTCATTAAAACTTGTTTTTTAACCATTCCACAAATGTCTTGTTAACAAACTATAGTTTTGGTAAGTCAGTTAGGACATCTATTTTATGCATGACACAAGTAATTTTTCCAACAATTGTTTACAGACAGATTATGTCACTTATAATTCACTGCATCACAATTACAGTGGGTCAGAAGTTTACATACACTAAGTTGACTGTGCCTTGAAACAGCTTGGAATGTTCCAGAAAATGATGTCATGGCTTTAGAAGCTTCTTATAGGCTAATTGACATAATTTGAGTCAATTGGAGGTGTACCTGTGGATGTATTTCAAGGCCTACCTTCAAACTCAGTGCCTCTTTGTTGACATCATGGGAAAATCAAAAGAAATCAGCAAAGACCTCAGAAAATAAATTGTAGACATCCACAAGTATTTTTATCCTTGGGGGCAATTTCCAAATGCCTGAAGGTACCACATCCATCTGTACAAACAATAGTATGCAAGTATAAACACAATGGGACCACGCAGCCGTCATTCCGCTCAGGAAGGAGACACGTTCTGTCTCCTAGAGATGAAGTACTTATGTGTGAAAAGTGCAAATCAATCTCACAATAACAGCAAAGGACCTTGTGAAGATGATGGAGGAAACAGGTACAAACGTATCTATATCCACAGTAAAACAAGTCCTATATCGACATAACCTGAAAGACCGCTCAGCAAGGAAGAAGCCACTGCTCCAAAACCGCCATTAAAAAAGCCAGACTACGGTTTGCAACTGCACATGGGTACAAAGATTGTATTTTTTGGAGAAATGTCCTCTGGTCAGATGAAACAAAAATAGAACTGTTTGGCCATAATGACCATCATTATGTTTGGAGGAAAAAGGGGGAGGCTTGCAAGCTGAAGAACCCCATCCCAACCGTGAAGCACGGGGATGGCAGCATCATGTTGTGGGGGTGCTTTGCTGCAGGAGGGACTGGTGCACTTCACAAAATTAATGGCATCATGAGGCAGGAAAATTATGTGGATATATTGAAGCAACATCTCAAGACATCAGTTATAGCTTGGTCGCAAATGGGTCTTCCAAAAGGACAATGACCCCAAGTATACTTCCAAAGTTGTGGCAAAAGGGTTTAAAGACAACAAAGTTAATGTATTGTTGTGGCCATCACAAAGCCCTGACCTCAATCCCATAGAAAATTTGTGGGCAAAACTGAAAAAGCGTTTGCGAGCAAGGAGGCCTACAAACCTGACTCAGTTCTGTCAGGAGGAATGGGCCAAAATTCACCCAACTTACTGTGGGAAGCTTGTGGAAGGCTACTCGAAATGTTTGACCCAAGTTAAACAATTTAAAGGCAATGCTACCAAATACTAACTGAGTGTATGTAAACTTCTGACCCACTTGGAATGTGATGAAAGAAATAAAAGCTGAAATTGATCATTCTCTCTACTATTATTCTGACATTTCACATTCTTAAAAGTGGTGATCCTAAATGGCCTAAAACAGGGAATTTTTACTAGGATTAAATGTCAGGAATTGTGAAAAACTGAGTTTAAATGTATTTGGCTAAGGTGTCTGTAAACTTCCGACTTCAACTGTAGATCCTATTGTAGCTGTGCTCAAAGTAGAACAAAATGTAACAACTTTACAGTTAACTGGACAAGCACTGCAGCAGCAAGACTAATGCGAATGTTAAAACTTGTTTGTATGTTTCAGTATAGAATAACCACTGCACCTTTGCACTCTACCTGCAGCAGCCGCTCCAATCTGCTCCATGTGTGACTCCAATAGATCCGGATCTCTCGAGCTGTACGGACCGAGCTCAGGGTAGAAACTGGAGCCGATGTCCTCCGGTGGCATATGCCTCCCTTTAGGGTAACTGGCGGCGATTTTGGGGTCCCAATGTGGCACGAGGACATGGTCCCAGTGCATGTATTTCCCATCCATCGACGGGTTCCCGTACCACACGCTGTAAAATATGTGGACGTCGTAAAATATGGTTCCTTCAGGTCCAGAGTTTGATAAATCTACTTTGGCGCGTACCTGCCCCGGGGAGGAGACGGAGTCTTGGGACACCGAGCGCCGGTCCATCCTTCCTCCAATCATCGGCAGGAGGCCCAACCCCGGGGCCAGGTCCGAGAACCCATCGCTGGGCTTCAGAGTTCTCAAACCCATCATGGTTCCGAAAACGAAGAGTGTAAATAAGAACAGAGCTATGCACGGTTTCTTCCGCAGCCTGGCCATTGTGGATAGATTGTCTCGTAGAGGCGATTCCTGCTGGAGTGAACCGGGGTTCGTGTTCGGCTGAAGTCAGCGGTGTGAATAAAACGTGCTTTTCTCCAAACGTCGTATAGCCTATAGGCAGTATACTATAACAGTTAGCCTATCTTACAAGTTCACCTACTACACTCTAGGAAAGTATACAATGCAGGCCTTCATATAGAGTATTCATAAATGCAGTCGCTGTCGGAACGCTGAAAATGTACAACTTTATGATTAATAGCCTAACTATTAGCCTACATGATTGCGGATGAAGCCTAATGGTCGCGTTGCATGACGCAGTGGAATCTGTCATTGCATTTAGATCTCAGTGATGTGAAATTATTTGGCCCTTTATCAGGTTAACATGCGGAGTTAACTTGTTCAATTCAATCAGTTAACAGAATATCGATGTCTTAAGGAGCGCACTTTACCTTGTTGTAGTGGAGATTGTGAAATAAGGATGCATGACACATTTTGTATTAGTGTTCCCCAATTGCAATGATGAAGGCTATACCACCATCTGATTATATGAGCTCTTGGAGAAAATGTGCACATTTCGAGTTAAGAATAGTCTCCATGTCAAGTGATCAAATCTCGCTGATATCTTTCTATCGTCTATAGGCTAGTCAGATGTTGGCTCCTGATGGCTTAATTGCCGTCACCCTGTTACACTATTTCGCTTTTCGCTGCTACGCTATTTCGCTTTTCGCTGCTGGCTCGATATATCTCCTACACAATGCTTTACATTAGGCTGGCAAGTAAACCCACGTGGGGACAGCAACGAAAACGTTCTAAATCCAATGCAACAAGATCCTGGACGTGCACACTCCGTGGTCGCTGTCCATGGTATTCACCATCAGCGATGGCTGCTTTTTACCGTCCATGTTTTGCTACATGGAGGCGGAGCTTTTAACGGCCCGGTGTTATACTGAGATTTGTTTGGCGCAAGGGGACTGGTGGATGGCAACTATAAGCTATGCATGTACCTATACACAGTAGGATATTGGAGCCTTATTGATGATGATAATAGACTGTAAATTACATACACAATAAAGCCAGGGTTGGAAAGTTGCAGTGTAGCCTACAGGATGAAAATGCTGTCAAATGAACAATGAAGCCATATAGACTCCAGTCTTTAACTCGTAACTTCTTCCTTTCCAATGAGGTGGTCATCTGTGAAAGTGGTATTGACTTAACCCATAACAGTCTAAGCCCTGTCTTAGCCATGGGGGTCAACTAAGCTATATGGAATTGTTTTAAGAAGATCATACCAAGGACAATTTAGCAATTTGATTTTGAATGTTAAGACCCCTTGAAGTATAACAAAAATATATAAAAAAAATATTTGATGCAAAGTTATTTTTGGCGTAACTTCTATTAGACCATATAAACGCATTGAATAACAGATTCACTACATGGGATAACAGATTGTCCCCAAAAAATAATCTAAAGGAAGTTTGTTCTGAAGTGGTTGTCCTATATCTGAAAAAAATAAAAGCAAGATCAGGAAACATATATATATATATATACTACGGTCAAAAGTTTTAGAACACCTACTCATTCAAGGGTTTTTCTTTATTTTTTTCTATTTTCTATATTTTGGAATAATAGTGAAGACATCAACACTATGAAATAACAGATAGGGAATCATGTAGTAACCAAAAAAGTTTAAAACAAATCTAAATATATTTCATATTTGAGATTATTCCAATAGCCACCCTTTGCCTTGATGACAGCTTTGCACACTCTTGGCATTCTCTCAACCAGCTTCACTTAGAATGCTTTTCCAACAATCTTGAAGGAGTTCCCACATATGCTGAGCGCTTGTTGGCTGCTTTTCCTTCACTCTGCAGTCCGACTCATCTCAGACCATCTCAATTTGGTTGAGGTTGGGGGATTGTGGAGGCCAGGTCATCTGATGCAGTACTCCATCACTCTCCTTCTTGGGTGCCTATTTGAAGAATCTCAAATCTAAAATATATTTTGATTTGTTTAAAAAAAAATTGGTTACTACATGATTCCATATGTGTTATTTCATAGTTATGATGTCTTCACTATTATTCTACAATGGAGAAAAGAGTCAAAATAAAGAAAAACCCTTGAATGAGTAGGTGTTCTAAAACTTTGGACCGGTAGTGTATATTTTTACATGTATTTAACCCTTTATTTTTTTGCCACTAAACAGACTCCATAAATACTTCCATTATTTTTTTCAACTGGTACCGGGAACCTTCTGATTAGTTTTGTGATGGCTTTGGGCATAGTTTGTAGGCCAAGCTGTTTGGGCTGTACAGGTGATTTTGGGGGGTGTCTCATGATCTGACAAACATAGCACTAGCTCTGTCACCTTTCACCACAGATGCAGAAGTGTGACATTGGCGGATGTGGTGGATTGAGAAGCATCCAATGCAAAAAAGTTATCTCTATCTTAAAATTACAGATTTTTATAGGGATTTTTTTATTATGCTAATTAGATTTCTGCAGGGGCGCAGACATCACACACACACACACACACACACACACACACACACACACACACACACACACACACACACACACACACACACACACACACACATACAGTATGAACTCATTAGTTCATTGGCATATTTCTAACCTTCGTGAAAGGGAAAAAGCTCCAGGGTGTCTGTCACATTGTTTCAACATCCTCATCAGCAGCCGTATGTCTACCTACAACGGATAAACCGCAGCGCAGAGGTCAGCGTCAGTACGTCAGGTGTCAAATAAAGTCACATAAGAGAAGGCGTAGGAAGCAAGGGCTGTGCATAACTCATAGGGACTGATTCTTGTTTGTTTGCTTTTGTCCGTTGGTTTGCAAAACTTCAAAAGCATCATCACAACTTGACTTTCCTGAACTATTTGTGTATGGACATTGTTAAAAAGCAGTTCTAGGACTACTGTATTCTATTGCGTAAAGCCAACTGTAGAACATTTTTACAAGACTGATAATAAACTGCACTCTTAGGTGGGGGGTTTCAAAAATGGTTCTTTAAAGGGGGGAGCAGCCGAAAAAGAATTTTAGGTTTTATATAACACCTTTTTCTCTCAGAGTGTAATCTCTCGTGGGAGAATTTTACTTCTGGGTAACCGAGATTAGAACACAAGCATTTCGCTACACCCGCAATAACATCTGCTAAATATGTGTATGCAACCAATAACATTGTATTTTATTTGGTTTTGAGATTACTTAGTTTAATACAAACTGCATGACATTATTTCAGTCTTCAGGTTTTGATCATCCCCGAATGAATCTCATCAAGCATCATAGTAGGGTATTCCTTCCCAGTGCATCTGATCATTTTGGAAAGTCAAACCTACATACTGTTTTCGTTTTAATTGTAGGGGGCGGCCTACTGTATTACCAACATGTATTGTGTGGTCATTAGCATATTATTTCAACAATTCCACATGGCAAACCTTATCTGTATTGTGGAAGAACTACAGTGGCCTCTAGTGGTAGATTATATTTGGCTCACTGTGCATGAACATCCAGCATCTTATGCTCAACTCTAAAAACTAGACCAACTCAAGGATGAAATCTTGACTCTCCTTTATACTGGGGCATTTCAATGGGAGAATTGTGAATGGATCTTTTCCTCTTTTTAACTATGCCTTGGTAGGCCTGTGTATGTGTACGTTTGGCTTTGTCAGTAGCTTACACCAGGTTTTCCCAAACTCGGTCCTGATGGTTCTGCATATCGTTGTAGCCTATTTGTTCAGATTTGATCATCAATCTATGTGAATGTGCTAAAAACGTGCATATGTGTATTTGGTGGGAAGTGCATGGTTGAGACTCAAATCAGAATAGTACCTTTTCAACTTCAGTTGAAATATAAAATACACAATAATGCAACTATGTCTTCAAACTCTTGATGCAGATATATATTTGTACTGTATATACACTACATGGCCAAAAGTATGCGTAAACCCCTTTCAATTAGTGGATTCTGTCATTTCAGCCACACCCGTTGTTGACAGGTGTATAAAATCGAGCACACCGCCATGCAATCTCCATAGACAAACCTTGCCAGTAGAATGGCCTGTACTGAAGACCTCAGTGACTTTCAACGTGGCACCATCATGGGATGCCACCTTTCCAACAAGTCAGTTCATCAAATGTCTGCCCTGTTAGAGCTGCCAAGCTGTAAGTGCTGTCATTGTGAAGTGGAACGTCTAGGAGCAACAACGGCTCAGCCGCGAAGTGGTAGGCCCTACAAGCTCACAGAACGGACCCCTGAATGCATAGCACGTAAGAACTGTCTGTCCTCAGTTGCAACACTTACTACCAAGTTCCAAACTGCCTCTGTAAGTAACATCGGCACAATAACTGTTCGTCGGGAGCTTCATGAAATGGTTTTCCATGGCCGAGCAGCCACACACAAGCCTAAGATCACCATGCGCAATGCCAAGCGTCGGCTGGAGTGGTGTAAAGTTTGCCATCATTGGACTCTGGCGCAGTGGAAACCTGTTCTCCGGAGTGATGAATCACACTTCACTATCTGGCAGTCCAATTGACGAATCTGGGTTTGGCAGATGCCAGGAGAACGCTACCTGCCCAAATACATAGTGCCAACTGTAAAGTTTGGTGGAGGGGGAATAATAGTCCGGGGCTGTTTTTCATGGTTCGGGCTATGCACCTTAGTTCCAGTGAAAGGAAATATTAATGCTACAGCCTACAATGACATTATAGACGATTCTGTGCTTTCAACTTGTGGCAACAGTTTGGGGAAGGCCCTTTCCTGTTTCAGCATGACAATGCCCCTGTGCACAAAGCGAGGTCCATACAGAAATGGTTTGTCAAGATCAGTTTGGAAGAACTTGACTGGCCAGCACAGAGCCCTGACCTCAACCCCATTGAACACCTTTGGGATGAATTGAAACGCAGACTGCGAGCCAGGCCTAATTGCCCAACATCAGTGCCCGACCTCACTAATACTCTTCTGGCTAAATGGAAAACAGTCCCCGCAGAAATGTTCCAACATCTAGTTGAAAGCCTTCCCAGAAGAGTGGAGGCTGTTATAGCGGCAAAGTGGGGACCAACTCCATATTAATGCTCATGATTTTGGAATGAGATGTTCGATGAGCTGGTGTCCACATACTTTTGGCCATGTGTATTTTTTTTAATATCCATAAGGGATCAATAAGGGATAACAAACGCATTTGATGAAACACTGTCTTATATGCCTATACATGATGGTCATTCCTTTTTGGGGGGCGGGGCATATTATTTTTGACCATATTGGCAAATGACTGCATGTCTTATCCATGGTTTGAAATAATAAATCATTATTTTTGATGTGTTACACAGGCAGCACAATTCTGACCTTTTTCAACCAATAGTATTTTGACCAATCAGATCAGAGTTTTTGCGAAAAATTAGGTAAAGGATCAGAATTGGTCTGCCTGTGTAAACTTTAGTTGAGCAACAGGTTGTGAACCAGTTCAATGTGTGGAGCTTATGTGCAACTGTGCTAATTATGAACTCTTACTGATGTGTGGAGCCTTATACAACAGTTAGTTTATCGTAGAGATGTAACATAAGCACTTTGTAGCTTATAGTTTAAAATTATTTTTTGTGTGTTTTGTTTTTAGAATGAAAACTTTGCAGAATTGACGGTGTCACCTTAACCCCACTGGAAGCAATTGCCATCGTTCTCCTCAACTACATTTTATGAGTCAATTCGTAATTGTATGATGCAACCTAATCAAGCTGTTCAATTATTTCGAACAAGAAACAGCACATTGTACAATGAACAAGACAATTACGTTTATATGGATGACACAGGACCTACTGCCAACTAGAATTAAAGTTATAAACAGAACCATCCATATATGGCTCATTAACCAATGAAGATAACGATTGATGGCGTTGTCTGTACCATCCATGCATTGGTTTTGGTTCCTCGTTTCAGTCTTTCGGTAAGGGAATACAAAAACCATTGGCCTACATAAGAAAACTCTCTTAGGCCCAGCAATCAAGAATACATTAAAACGTTTATTGAATTCTGTGAACCTCAACCTCTCTCCTTCGTTTAAACCACTTGTCTTGGTTATCTTTTCAACGACGATGTTTAAAATACCCACAAGGGGTCGTGGTGATAAGGATATCTAACACAGCCAAATGTTGAATCTAAAAATGGTTTATCTCTTCCTGAAACACATTTCCCTGACACTTTTATGTTTTTAACACGATTGTAAAAAAAAAAGTTAGCAAATTAACACTGCAGGGATTATTTTAACAGCATAACTTCATTATAATAAAGTATTATGTCATTTTCGTTCATATCATTGGTATATTCATTAAATAATGGGCAGATATATAATAAATACAATGGTAATAATACAAATAATTACTGTTGTATTATTATATTTGTACTATATTTTAAGCATCATAATTAGTATTATTATATAACTACTAGGCCTACACCACCTCAGAGCGAGGTCAATGAGAGCTTAAATAAGGGGAGTTATTTGGTTTATTTTTGCTTCATTAATCATTCTACAAGGAAAACAGTCAACAAGAGATTAACATTTGTGATCAATCATCATCGACCTGGGAATTCGTTATACCAGATAGGCCTGTTTTTTCATGCCACAATTCCAGAAGAGGTGTATGCTGAAGGCAATTGTTTCGTTTGCGTCGTTTCGGTTGTATTTCTTTAGGCTACTCTTCGAACTTCCTGATGAAGATTTGACTATGAATTGAATCAAAAAAAATCCACTGGCTACATCAAAATGCAGTGATTTGATGATGACCGAGCCAAACATCTTCGTGGCCATCCAGTCCCATTCCCCTCCCCCTCCCATGCGTCACCTCAAATGAACCACAACTGGTTGACTTACCTCTCCAAACCAACTTTTTGCATCCATCAGCAACATTGCGACAGCAGCAAAGTGACTGATTACGATGGAACACATTGAGTATTCAATATTAACCCAATCACGTTACACCTAATTTCGTCACCCAATTTCGAAAGCGAAATTGGCCTAGTTATAACATGGAGTTGTTTAGAATAGCCTATTATATCCTCTATTATTTAAGGGATATTTATTTAACATAAATTACGCACACATTTGATTTATACATTATAAATTCAACAACTCCCAAATATGGGCCATGTTCGGATGTAATGTTGTATGGTGGGGTTGCAGTTTTCTCTGACCATTTGCGTTGTATTTTATTAGGCTGTGTGGGGTCGAATTCACACTCAGGACAGAGAGAGGTGGAGGGGGTGGGGGCTCAGGGCTAGCGCCGTGATAAGCAGTGGTGCGGTGGTCTCTCTGAATAAGCAACTCTGCGGTGGTCTTTCTGAATTGTGATTGGTCACTCGACATATGTGGGGCCCTCCAAGATCAGGAACGTGCAATTAATCATGTAGGCTAATTTGGAATCACGTGGACATGACCGAGAGGGTTGGGGTTGGTTGGTGGTGGGAAGAAGATGGTCTTTTCTATATTGACCAAGTGTGAAAACTGACCAGGGGAAAAAATACGTGATTCAACTCGGAGCGGGGCCGAGAAGTCCAGGCAAAAACATAGGGGGGGACAGGGACTGATATAGACTAAAGACAAGCGGGACTGAACATGGCAGATGGTAGGCCAATAATTTGGACTAGAACGCTTTGCTTGGTTATTTGGTTTGACGCTGTAAAGCCAATAAGTCTCTCTGATGGCAATAGATGAAGAGGTTTAGGGTACTGGGTTACCTTGCATTGTGTTTTAGATCTTGGGTAATTATTCTACAAATTCTTCCCTGTGACCCCCACCCCTCATTGTTTGGGGCAATAAGTTGCCAGACCCTTTTGTTAATTTCGCCCTCCCACTTTCCCCCCGAAGTTGAGCTTTTGCTTTACAGCGCATTTGGCATGAATGTGGGAAACCGTGGGCATTACGCTGCTCGAAAGGGGAAAATGATATCCTACATGGGGGGCTCAGGGCTAGCGCCTTGATAAGCAGTTGGTCTCTCTGCATAAGCAACTGTGCGGTGGTCTCTCTGAATTGTGATTGGTCACTCAACATATGTGGGGCCCTCCAAGATCAGGAACGTGCAATTAATCATGTAGGCTAATTGGGAATCACGTGGACATGACTGAGAGGGTTGGGGTTGGTTGGTGGTAGGAAGATGCTCCCTGGTCCTTTCTATATTGACCAAGTGTGAAAACTGACCAGGGGAGGAATAAAGACGTGATCCAACGCAGAGCGGGGCCCGAGAAGTCCAGGCAAAAACATAGGGGGGGACAGGGACTGATATAGACTAAAGACAAGCGGGACTGAACATGGCAGAAGGTAGGCCAATAATTTGGACTAAAACACTTTGATTGGTTATTTGGATTGAGCTATAAAGCTAAGGAGTCTCTCTGATGGTCATAGATGAAGAGGTTTGGGGGGCTGGCTTACCTTGCATTGTCTTTTAGATCTTGGGTAATTCTTCCACAAATTCTTCCCTGTGACCCCCACCCCTCATTGTTTGGGGCAATACGTTGCCAGACCCTTTTGTTTATTTCGCCCTCCCACTTTCCCCCCGAAGTTGAGCTTTTGCTTTACAGCGCATTTGGCATGAATGTGAGAAACCGTGGGCATTACGCTGCTCGGAAGGGGAAAAGGATATCCTATATTAACTTGGGTGCTTCCTTTGACTCAAGGCGTGAATTGGCAAGATGGGTTCTGTCTCTAACCAGGAATTCCCAGGTTGAGTACAAATCTAACGATATATTGTGTTTAGTGTAGTCTCTGTCTCTAAAGAGATATAGAATGAATTTCAGCTTACGAATGTACAATTGTGTACAGTATGGAACTATGTTCCTTTTTAAATTGCCTAGTCAATACCAAAACATGCTTTATTTTGTTCGCCATGGACTAACTCAAGTTATTGTGTTGTTGACAAAGTAGGCACTTGATAAATGTAAATGTTTATTTTTGTAGACGAATTTACAAATGTAGTCTTGTAAATTAAAATTCATTTGTTTTATTTTTACAAGTAACTTTTTTTCTGTCGCACAAACGCAGCTAACAAGAGGTCCATAAGATTCAGTTCAACATAGACTAGCCATTTAAGTGATATATTAGGTTTCGTAATTCGTTTCGTGTTGGCCTGTGTTGTTTCTTCACATACAAGTACACTTAATATATACTCACTATGAGTGTGAAATATATAGATCCTAAGTGTGAAAGATTGAAATATAAGATGGGAGAATAACAAATAATTCTAGCCAGAGTTAGACCTATAGATAATTGTCATTATGGACCCATACAATATTGTTGTTTATGTATTGAAATTATTTGTAGATAGGTCTATATTTAGGCCTATGGATATGATTGGTTACTGATCAAATGAAATCGTAACATATCGATCGGTTTTGCAACGATTTCTCCCCGTTTTCTACCTAAGGGTTATGGATGCGCAAGGAAAGAACCAAGCTGAATGGCAATTTTACGCGCACACTCCTTTCTTGTGTTCTGGTAAATAGTCAAACTAATTTTTTAAAACATATTGTTCGAAATTACAGGAGTCTGCAAGACCGAAGAGGATGAAGGACCAAGCACAGAGGAGGACTCGGAATCTTTCCACGGTGTCGGCGTATGTAAATGGTTCAACGTGCGCATGGGCTTTGGGTTTTTGTCCATGACCAACCGAGAGGGGGTCCCGCTCGAGTCTCCGGTCGATGTGTTCGTCCATCAGGTAAGAGGGGCGCCTTGGTTTTCAAATGAACTGATTTACCGTCTACTTCTCACACCAAATATGTGGTGAATGGTGGTCCACTATACCTTGACACAGAATAACATATTCAGGCAGTTTTCCTTCTCAAACGAGCATGCGTTGCTGGCTTACCATGTGACCTCGTGGTCATGTACAGTGGCGTCCAAAATCACGGACACCCTTGATGAAAATGAGCAATAATGACTGCATAAAATAAATAATTCAAATACTGAGCTATATTGTATGCAAAAAAAATAAAACGGAAAGTATGTTATTTTATTCTAATACCATTGTTCAGAGAAATATATATTATTTGTTATTGACCAAATTGGTTTGGGTGATGGCAGGTAGCACAGTGGTTAGCTCATTGGGCCAGTAACCAAATGGTTGCTAGATCGAATCCCCGAGTTGCCAAGAACTTGTTCTTAACTGACTTGCCTAATAAAATATTGAAGGTTTTGCAACCATTTCTCCTGTTTTCTACCCAAGGGTTATTAATGTGTGAGGAAAAACAAGGAAAGAGCTAAGCTGAGTGGCACAGCAGTCTAAGACACTACAGACACCCTGGTAGAAATCCAGGCTGTATTACAACTGGCTGTGATTGGGAGTCCATAGGCAGCACACAATTGGCCCAGCATCGTCTGGGTTTGGCAGGTTTAGGCCGCCATTGTAAATAAGCATTTGGTCTTAACTAACTTGCCTAGTTAAATAAAGGTTTTAAAAAAGTTTACTTTAACAAGTCAAAATAATTGACACCCCTAAAGATTCTTATAAATAATGTAGTCAAAAGATTAGTATTTGGCCCCATATCCCTAGCACCCAATGACTACATCAAGCGTGTGACTCTACAAACTTGTTGGATGCATTTGCAGTTCGTTTTGTTGTGATTCAGAGGGTCAAAGATCATACCCCCAAGACATTCTAACCTCCCCTGTTATTGGTAATAGTGAGAGGTTATCATGTCTTGAGGTTTATGATCTTTGACCCTCTGTAACTTTCTCACTCATCATTATTCACAATTCATAATTTTAACCCCTACCTTTCTGAGATGCAGTGCCTTAGAACGCTGCGTCACTCGGGAGCCTATTGACTGATAAAGGCACTGTATTATGAGCTGTCCTGTTTGCTAAATGAACAAATGAAGAAGGCAGTGGCATAGTGCATATAGCAATAGAAGCACAGTGACATATGCCTCAATGCATTCATACTTGTGGCTTTCAGTTAGTTAATTTTGGCGACCAATTCCATGAGAGTGAATGTCATTCCAGTTCATCTGAATATCATTCTAGTGCACTGCTTGCTATGAATTATATCTGATGGTGTTTGCATGTTTAGGTAAAAAGACAAATAATGTCGGGTTTGGCACACTGCCAAGTAGAGATATTTGCTCGATTGGGTGAGCCTGGCTCCCCAATGGGTCGGCCTGGACACACCTTTGCCTTACATGGCTGGGTTTAACATTTAACCTGACCAAATTCACATAGAAGTGTGAGATAAAGATCTGTCATTCTCATTAAAAGCAAGTCTAAGAAGCAGTAGATCAGTTCTATGTGCACTATTTCTATTCTTCCCATGTTTTTGCGTCATTTACTTTCAGTTTTGTACACCAGCTTCAAACAGCTGAAAATACAATATTTTGGGTCATGGAAAATATATTTCACATTTCACGGTTTAGATGGTACAATGATTCTCTACACTATACAGTGCATTCGGAAAGTATTCACACCCCTTGACTTTTTCCACATTTTGTTATTTACAGCCTTGTTCTAATATTGATTTAATAAAACATTTTCCTCATCAATCTACACACAATACCCAATAAAGACAAAGCAAAGACAGGTTTTTAGAAATGTTTGCTCATTTATATTTTTAAAATATTTTTAAATACAAATGTATTCATGTTTTTAGATTTTTTTTGTGTGCAAATATACTAAAATTTATATAGGAACCGCCAGCTGTAGACTTCTTACTTTTTTTAAAACAGAAATACTATATTTACATAAGTATTCAGACCCTTTGCTATGAGAATCGAAATTGAGCTCAGGTGCATCCTGTTTCCATTGATCATCCTTGAGATGTTTCCACAACTTGATTGGAGTCCACCTGTGGTAAATTCAATTGATTGGACATGATTTTAATAGGCACACACCTGTCTATATAAGGTCCCACAGTTGACAGTGCACGTTAGAGCAAAAACCAAGCCCTGAGGTCAAATAAATTGTACATAGAGCTCTGAGACAGGATTGTGTTGAGACTCAGATCTGGGGAAGGGTAACAAAAAAATTCATTCTTAAATGGAAGAAGTTTGGAACCACCAAGACTCTTCCTAGAGCTGGCCGCCCAGCCAAACTGAGCAATCGGTGGAGAAGGGCCTTGGTCAAGGAGATGACCAAGAACCTGATGGTCACTCTGACAGGGCTCCAGAGTTCCTCTGTGGAGATGGGATAACCTTCCAGAAGGACAACCATCTCTGCAGCATTCCACCAATCAGGCCTTTATAGTAGAGTGGCCAGACCGAAGCCACTCCTCAGTAAAAGGCACATGACAGCCCGCTTGGAATTTGCCAAAAGGCACCTAAAGACTCTCAGACCAGGAGAAACAAGATGCTGTGGTCTGATGAAACCAATATTGTACTCTTTGGCCTGAATGCCAAGTGTCACGTCTCGAGGAAACCTGGCACCATCCCAAAAAGATGAAAACCTGCTCCTGAGTGCTCAGGCCCCCAGGCTGGGGCGAAGGTTCACCTTCCAACAGGACAACGTCCCTAAGCACACAGCCATGACAATGCAGGAGTGGCTTCGGGACAAGTTTCTGAATGTCCTTGATTGGCCCATCCAGAGCCTGGACTTGAACCTGATCAAAAATCTCCGGAGAGTCCTGAACATAGCTGTGCAGCGACACTCCCCATCCAACCTGACAGAGCTTGAGAGGATCTGCAGAGAAGAATGGGAGAAACTCCCCAAATACAGGTGTGCCAAGCGTGTAGCGTCGTACCCAAGAAGGCTTAAGGCTGTAATCACTGCCAAATGTGATTCAACAAGGTACTGAGTAACATTTACAAACATTTCTAAAAACCAGTTTTCACTTTGTCATTATGGGGTACTGTGTGTAGATTTATGAGAGAGAAAAAAGTATTAAATCTGTTTTAGAATAAGGTTGTAATGTAACAAATGTCGTAAAAGTCAAGGGTTCTGAATACTTTCTGAATGGACTGTATATACATTTGTGCGGACACATTTTTAGAAAGTGATGCAAACGGTTCTCCGCCAGTTCTGTTTGTTTAGACTGTCTAGAGCCCTTAAGGCTCGCACACATTGCGTCGAAGGTGGATCTAGCTTTTGTCTACCGACAGCACGCAGTGTTTTAGGAACCGCCAGCTGTAGACTTCTGACTGACAATGTTTTTCCTCCGATTCTACATGTAAAATCAGTGCACGTTCGCTTCCCAAATTACATTCAGAAGTGCTAAGTACTCTTGGCCAGCAAACGCAATTTGTGTATCTCAGCCATTACATGTAATTATAACTCTTTCCTCCTTTTCAGAACCGCTGCTTTTTAGACCATTTATTTTTTAGACCATTTATTTCAGCTATTTGAACTTTTGATCTGTTGAAATGGCCAGGACTACAATCACACTCCAAATGAATGATTTTTTCCTGACAACCTTTCTTTAATATTAATCTATTTCTCAATAAGTAATTTGTATGACTAAATACTTATTTCATTCTTCCCAGAATGCAGACATCCCTCTTCTAGTGCCGCCACTCTAGATTCCAAGCCTTTTAAAGCATGTTTGAACAAGTGAACAATATCTGTTAACAATGTAACTGGGACAGTGTCCTCCTGAACCCTGTCTTTTGACATCTTACATAGTGACTTCTCCACTGATTTCCTCCCCTAGCCATCAGGGTTCGGGTCAGTTACATTTCATTTGAATTCAGGAAGCAAACTGAAATTCCAATTCCAATTTTCCTCAATGCTTGAAAAATTCATAATTAGAATTACAGTTTACTTTTTGAATTGAAATGGAAGTGACCCCAACCCTGCTAGCCATTGTTAGGAAGGCGAGATCACGTGTGTTCAATGTTCATCCATGATGGACGGATGGGCGTTATGGCTACGGTGCATTATGGCAATGGGGCTTTGGCCCCGAAATAAGTCGCTGCATGTCAGGAAGAGAACATGAACTCCTGGGGCCTTCTGGCCATTGTGTGCAGGTGAACAATAGGACCACGCATCCCAATGAAGCATGCTCCTCTCGGCCGTGACCGAGCCCCTCAGCCCCACTTTGTCCTAGCAGCAATCCCTTCCCATTGTCCTCTTTCTCTCTCCTCCTCGTATGTCTTCATTCATCTACCCCACTCTGTTTTCTTCAAGCTAGTATGGAAATAGCCTACAGTAGAGCTTCATATCGCCCTCCAATGCACTTCACCAGGTTGGTAGGGTTTAAGGCCATACTAGGAGTCTCCTTTCTCTTTCCACATGGTATGTTCTCTGTGTTGGGGGTGGATATGGATGGACCTGGAGCGGGGGAGGTCACACGTGTGAGGGGAAGTGAGTTAACGGTCACTGGGGCCAATGTTCAGTGAAGCAGCTTTTTAACTCTGCACTTTTGTCACCCAAATGGAGTTATGGATGACCCATCGTGTGTCCCAGATCTGCTTGTAACTTCACAGCCGATGATCATCAGTGACCATTAGAGTATTAAGGAACGGTTCACTTTAATGTAATGCTAGATTCTATTGCATTGCTAGTTTTCATTACACAATAGATGCAGTTCTTTGTAGGCCATGTGGCTTGTATCTGAATTAGTGTCCTGGTTAAAATACAATCTATGGCACATCATTTTTTATGCTTTTCTTTTCAAGCTAGCCTAATTGTAACTGTTTAAAGCTTCCCATCAATGCAACTGCACAGTTACACACACACAGTGTTGTTGCTATTTGAAGCAATATGCAGAGAAGGCTGTCAAAGAAGGATAAATCAGATAGTGTCAGTTTCCCATTCACAGATGAATCCTAGTCCTGGACTTAAAAGCATCTTCAATTGATTGAGCTTGCTTTTTTAGTCCAGGACTAGGCTCATTCTGGGTCTGGGAATCCCACCCCCTGGTCTTTAAATATATCCTTAAGATTTCCTCAAATGATATAAGATCGTCCCAGTCTGACAAAGGCAGCCATTGACATTTCAGGAGAGGAAACCCTCTGTGGTGAGCATGGCTGATGTCTTTCCGCTCCTAAATTGGGTCCAGGAACCGAGACAAATGGCACTTGGTGCCTAGGAAATACCAAAATGAGGCGGCATAGCCGTCAGTCTGGTCCTGACGCCGACCTGAGCATGAGAGAAATAATTGGGTTTTTGGCTCTACAATTGTGGAATTCTGTTTGCAGCACAATATTGATCACCCTATAATGGTGAAGTTCTCAAAGGTTAGTTGAAACTTCATTGCTAATCATATCAAAATCAACGATGCCTGCTGCCCGGTTGCAGATATACCATACCACCAATCCAAAAGCTATTTTGGAGGGTTCTTGTTTTACCCAGGCTGCCTCTGGCATGACCCCTTAATGCACAGCACGTTCCCCTTTTTCATAGCCTCCCCTTTCCTCCCTCCATTTCTTCATCACTCCCTCCCTAATTTTCCCCTTCTCCAAGGCTGTTTTTATCTCATGGCTGAACCTCTCTCTGCGGAACAGAGCTGCCTGGGTCAACTGAGGTGAAGGCAGCAGAATGGGATCTGGAAAAAAATTGTAGGATACTGTAGCTAAAGTACTGGGTCGTATTAATTTGTCACCAATGAAACAGAATGGGACTATTTCAGTTTTCCACTTCATAACGTTTAAAACGTTCTCTGTTGTCTGCAGGTACACGAAACCTGGTTTGATGTTAGCATAGTCTTTAGCGTTAATCTTAGGATCATGGTGCTGATTGTGTCCTTACTCTTGAGCTTTGAGTGTATTGATTCCATTCTAAATGTGTCACATTTTAGTGAAACAATCGATCAATTATTGAATCAAAGCATGCAGGTACCTATCATTTGGAGTGAGAATGTGTTAATTCTCAACTTATCTGTGTATCTCTCTGCCAAACAACCATCCAAGGAATGTCTCCCTGACCCACCCCACCCCCAACCCTATCCTTCCCAGCAAGAATCCTGCAGTGGTGGTTAGTGTGTTAGTGGTCCTTTGTGATGTAGTTGGGAAGAGAGGTTGGGGGTAGGGGACGTAGTTGTGCGGAATGCAGGTCCTTTGGCAGAGGGGGATGGGTGAAGGTTATCACATCAGGTTTACCACTCAAACACAGGAGACTCACAGGCCACTGTGGCCAGTGTTGGGCAACAGACCAATGCAGGCTAGTGGGGGGGGGGGGGGGAGACAAATAGTCTGTCCGACAATAAGAGGCTTTGTAGTTTATTTATGAGGTGAGACAGAATGATCAACAGTCAGGAGACTTAGGACAGATACCTGATAGCTCCTATCTCTGTCCGAAAAGGTTGAAGATAGCATAGTGTTCTCCCTTGGTTGACTATTAGTTGATTTGTTAGCTGATGCTGTAAGGTTTTTGTGATTGCGTCACTGTTGATTTGGAACATATCACGCAGCAAGACTTCAGTTCTTAAGATCTGTTCGTAAGAATGTGTAACGACTAAACAAATCCTCCAAGATATGTTTGAAATGCCCCCTGGAAAGTGTTCAAAATGTGATATTTGATATGGCCTCTAAAAGGTTACAGGGCCGTGTTCACAAGAGTCTCAAAGTAGGACTGCTAATAAAGGATTGTTTTTTCCTTTTAGATCATAATGAATAGAATTATTGGGCAGGGGGAGCTGATCCTAGATTAGCACTCCTACTCTGAGATTCATTTGGAAAGGAAGGGGCACAGGAATGAAGGTGAAACTGCTAACACTATTCTGACGGTTCTTTCTCCTGTCTTTCTCTCCCATCCAGAGTAAGCTTCACATGGAGGGCTTCCGCAGCTTGAAGGAGGGCGAGGCAGTCGAGTTCACCTTCAAGAAGTCAGCCAAAGGCCTGGAGTCCCAGAGAGTCACTGGGCCGGAGGGCACACACTGTGTGGGCAGCGAGAGGAGACCCACAGGCAAGAGCATCCAGAAACGCCGCTCCAAAGGAGATAGGTGAGTGCCTGCCTTGTATGCACACTCTGTCTGTACATCAAATGGGGGTAAGGTATACACTAAACTGTACACACTGAAACAGAAAAATATGATCAGATAAGCAACCATGTATATATTAATCTTACACACATACCACATCTATGTGTACCATAGTAGGGTTCTAACATTCTCAAAAGATGGTGGCCCAAAGTATTTTCTTTATTGTGGTTGGATCTCACATCTGCAATGGTCCATCCATTTTGGATATGATTCAAAATGGTGTTTCAGTTTTATCCCGTTCCGGCCTCTTCTTCTTTTCCTTGACCCCTGGCC
Source organism: Oncorhynchus mykiss (assembly GCF_013265735.2). NCBI lineage: Eukaryota > Metazoa > Chordata > Actinopteri > Salmoniformes > Salmonidae > Oncorhynchus > Oncorhynchus mykiss. Next base: position 38,908,337 of record NC_048566.1, read on the forward strand.
GTGGTTAGGGTCACACAGGCAGGCTTGACGTGTGACCTGGATCAATAGCTGTTTAATTCTGGACGTCCCTTGTGGAGTTACACGCAGTGGTTCTCTCTTGGAAAACCTTTTCCCAACCTCTTCTACAGAATGTGTTTTTGTGGTGGTAACCTGAACTGGCAACATGAATGTTTCTGAATCTCTATAGATGTGGATTATAATTATCCTGTCATTACAGTTTAGAACTAGTCAAATATTACACATTTAATTCAAGGTGTTTTTATTTACAAAAAAAAAGCTTTATTTAAGTTGGCAAGTGTTTGGTGTTGAAATAATGTTATAAGACCAATTTACAAAAATACGAGTTGTTTGGGCTTGTCCCTGTAAAATAACCCTTAATGGTTCTAGGTAGAACAATCTCCATTCTCACCCTGATTATATTCTGGGCCTAATCACAACTGACAGGACACCACATTGATACCCCTCTCTAACCCATCACAATATCCACAACGGACAAAGGACCAACAATGTTGGCCCGCCTCTCACTTTTACTTTACGATGAGAAAAAGTGAAGGGATTTGTGCATTTTAAATGGAATGCATTATGCAAGTAGTGGGGAATGGAAACTTTTGCATAAAAAAGTTTCTAAGTTTCATAATGTATCCATTTAAAATGCACAAATCCCTTCACTTTTTCTCACCATAAAGTAAAAGTGAGAGGCGGGCCAACATTGTGGGTCCTTTGTCCGTTGTGGATATTGTGATGGGTTAGAGAGGGGTATCAATGTGGCCCCCTGCCAGTTGTGATTAGGCCCAGAGTATAGTCAGGGTGAGAATGGAGATTGTTACGGCCTCAAAGAGTCCCAGGAGGCCTGTGGCGCACGATTCACTCTCCCAAGACTATGCTAGTCCTTATAAGAGGAATCATATGGGGCCAACTCCAACATTTTCAATGGAGAATAAGACAAACTGTTTTATGTCTTGAAGAGTAGCCAGTACATAGGTCTAAGATTCTAAATTATTTTTGTTAATATTCTTTATTAGGTGGCGGTGTTTGCATGGGATTAGAAACAGAGGACCCTGGCACTCATTTCACCAGTGTTATCTGGACTCTCCATATTTCTTAAAATATGGCCAAAATCAGCCACAATTTATTTTCTGATTCCATCGTAAGGCTTCCGAGCCGAAACAGTTCGGAAGAGTTCGTGCATATATTACGACGACATTTCGTGACGTTTTTGTTCATTTTGGACTTCGGTAAGGGTTTTTTCGGTTGTACGAAATGTTTTCTTGAGACAATCTGAAGTCAGTAGCCGAAGTCTAAGCCCCTTCATCGGCGATTGGTCAACAGTAAGGATTCCTCAGTAAAGCCTTTGTTGTCATTGAACAAGAGACGACTCGTTTTCATGCACTTTTTTATTTTATTGAGAAATACTGTACCAAACATCTTAGTTGGATGTAAAATTGCACAACTAAGATCTCCTCTGCAAAAATGTCAAAATCAATGACAGATTTCTTGCGTTATCTTAGATTAATATGGACTATTTTGAGTAAGTGTACTGACTACGGTGACTCAAAATGGACAAACAGTTCTATTGCCATGACATTTTTTTTAAGTGAAGGTATTTCAAGGTAGTATGCGAGCACACGTGTTCGGTTCGCCAAGCCGACTTCGGCTAGTTGCCAGCCGAACTGAAGCATGCTGACGCATTTAGTAGGTATATATGATGCAGGGAGGGAAGAAAAACCCTGTCCATTTAATTGATAACAGATGTAGGCGCCCGAGAGGGGGTTAGAGGTCACGGTAACCATGGCAGCCGCGTATGGCTAAAATATAGGGGGTTAGGGTTGCGGGGGTTAGAGAGGACTGCGGGGGTCAGAGTTGGGAGATCATTGCTGTGGCTTTTTAGACAAAGGACCACTTCCCTTTTCCGGCACGCGCTCCATAATCGATGTTGAGACAGTTGGGCCATGACACCAACCCAACGGCCAGTGGTACAAAGAAGCAACTGACCTCCTTGAGCCTCCCCTGACCAAGCCTCATCTACATCATTGGAGGAAGGGGGTCCTTAATAGCTCCTCAGTGGCACAAGCAGCGGTGACAGCCCCAATGCCACTGCCCATCTGTCAGCCGCCCCTGGACGCGTGGCTATTCTATAGGTCCTGTTTAAACCAGCTATCAAAGGAAGGCTACTCTTAAGGCTACCATTGACCCTAACCCTTCTGCGTGGACTGTGATACTCTGTGTATGTTCTATGGCGAATGAATATAATTGATGTAGCTAAAAAGACCTCATTGCAGCAAAGTACTGTGGACAAAGAATGAAAAGGGTGATTCATTTGTTCATTTGTAGATGAGACCATTCAAAGTAACAAATAGCCTACTGAAACATACAGACAGAACATGCTTTTATAAATAGCGTACGTCCTGTAGAAAAGAGTTGCATGCTGTTATGTTCAATTTACATTTGCACATGGGGTAGAACAAAGATCATTTGCACTTTTTAACCCACTTTTAACCCTGTTCACATGAAAAGGATGGTCATAGGCAGTGCTAGAGGCGTCACTACAGACCCTGGTCCGATTCCAGGCTGTATCATGATTGGGAGTCCCATAGAGCGGTGCACAATTGGCCCAGTGTCGTTAGGGTTTGGCCGGGGTAGGCCGTCATTGTAAATAAGAATTTGTTCTTAACTGACTTGCGTAGTTAAATAAAGGTTAAATAAATACAATAAATAAATAAGCCACTGCATGGTACTGGCCAGAGTTCTTATTTGGCTGCTGCAGCACTGGCCTAACTGGCATATGCTGCCCTCTTGTGGATTGCAGGTGACAGCGCATCCCACTCAATACAAGATCAGGGGACATATGTAGGGAAAGGAGGGATGCCTAGTCAGGTACAACTGAATGCATTCAACTGAAATGTGTCTAACGCATTTAACTCAACCCCTCTGACTCAGAGAGGTGCGGGGGGGGGGTTAACTGCCATGCACAGGGGCAGAACGACAGATTTTTACCTTGATCCACTAACCCTTCGGTTACTGGCCCAACGCTCCTATCAAATGTAGGATCTTAATTTGAACCAGTGTGCTTAAGCAGGAAAATAATCCTGCAGCAAGGGCTCCCGAGTGGCGCAGCGGTCTAAGGCACTACATCTCAGTACAAGTGGTGTCGCTACAGTCCCTGGTTCAAATTCAGTCTGTATCACATCTGGCCATGATTGGGAATCCCAAAGGGTGGCGCACAATTGTCCCAGCGTTGTCTGTGGTAGGCTGTCATTGTAAATAAGAATTTGTTCTCAACTGACTTGCCTAGTTAAAGTTGGATTACAATTACTGGACATTTTTGAAGGTGTTGATATACATTTTTCTTAAGGGAAAATCAAAGTCTGAAATTTCAAACTGGAAATGACAAACTTCAGAAGCCTTTTCAAACCTCAAATACACAATACATTTTTTTTTACATTGCAGGAAGGTTCTCCTGTAACAGGGTGCTCAAATGAAGATCCTACATCTGTAGGATCAGGTCCTCACTCACTGTCCATACAATTCATATTCATTGTGATATAAATGCTAAGCTGATCCTAAATCAGCACCCCTGATCTGCAACGCTTGATACATATGGCCCAGTCCTACATTTATCAGCTTGGGATCAGTTTGAGCAAGGCGAGGTTCAGAATTGCTGACCGTCACATAATGAGTAGTTATTTGAGATGCAAGATTTGCAGATCAGTGATTCTGTGCAGTGTCTTCAATGTCAAACACGGCGTCTTGTTTTTTAGGTGCTACAACTGTGGAGGCCTGGACCACCATGCCAAGGAGTGCAAGTTGCCACCCCAGCCTAAGAAGTGCCATTTCTGCCAGAGCATTGCCCACATGGTCGCCAACTGCCCAATCAAAGCACAGCAGTCCTCGCCACGTTCTCAGGGAAAGCCCTCCTCCTTGAAAGGAGACGAGGAGGAACACGGCCACTCGCCCCCGTCCCCCGTGAGCTCTGATTGAACGAGGAGACGCAGGAAGGAAGCTGGGGGAAGCACAGAAGCCAATCAAACTGCTTTACTGGAAAGATGGCCGCTAAGTTTCCTTTCAACTATATAAGATGCTTTTGGAACTACCTCAGGTTTTTGTAAACAAAACGATCATGAAGAAAGAATGTACTGAAGTTAATATTTTTTTGGTGTAACACTCACAAATACAGCTGTATTATTATAGCACTCAGGAAATATTTGTAAAAATGTATGGAACCACTAATGAGGGGTTTAAACTTGTAATGGCACATCACATATTACTTTGATGTCTTTATAGAATAGAAAGTTGTTTAATTTTTACAGAGCAGATAATGAGAAACCATGCCAATCACACTGGCATGCTACTATACCAAACTCACCAGGAAGCTTAAAATCACAGTGTCAAGTAGATAGCTAAACACTTTTGCTGCCTTACAACTTCTTGACTTTCCTGATTGTTACACCCCACTATATCCGACAAAGAAAGAGTTGTGACACTACACCTCTGCAAATGAATGTTAGTCTCATGGGTGGTAATGGGTGGGTACATATGAACCGACAGGGTATTGGGTAATAGCTAGAGGCAATGTATTGGTGGCTGCCAATATTGTAAGTGACCATCCAGATGTCCTGGGGACAAATGAATGTCAAACCAAATAGTATGACTTCTATGGCCAGCTTCTGGTTGTTGTTGTTGCGTAACTTCTTTATGTTGGGCCGGCACAATGCTGTCTCTTAGGTACTCATTCTCCCTCGTGGTACATGTCTGATCTGCTGCTGCTACATTACAACCAGACACTTAGACCCTACAGATGTAGGATCTTAATTTGATCACTCTTTTGTTGCTGAGAATTTTCCAGCACAGCAGGAAATGCAGCTTGTAGTGCATTCAAGGATTCTAAAGTTTGTAATTTCCACTTGAAAATGTCACACTTAATTTGCCCTAAAGAAAAATGTATCAACCCTTATAAAAAAAATGTCCATTAATTTATAATCCACATAATAAATCACATTTCCTGTTGCTGCAGGATTATTTTCCTGCAGTAGCAAACTGATCTTACATCTGTATAATCAACTTGATCATCCTCTGCTTAGACTACATACATCAGCATTTGGAATTGAGCCACTGACTCCAGTAATCACACCAATACCTATGAAATGTTTCAAACATAAGTAATTTACCATGTAGAAATCACATGCAAGATTTGAATGGATTATTGAGGTTGATTCAGGAACCTACATAATCATACTTGTCTCGTTTATACTTGACAGTCAAAGCAGCAGCAGCAGCATCCGGCGTTAAAGTAGGAGCAACAAATGTTTTATTCAGTGTCGTCAATTACTAGGTACCTATTTAAGACATTGTCTCCAAGGAGCTTGTGGGGACTATACAGGAACACCACAGTTGTAGTCACAAGGCACCAGAACGGAAGAGAACGGACTGAAACAGGGAGGGAATACCAGAATTTGCCCAATAAGAAATGCTTGTTTTCGTTTGTTGCGAATCATTTCTGCTACCGTGCACTAATGAATGTCGACCCAGCCCTGCATGGAGGTGCATTTAGAGCTAGCTAAGCCATTCAGCCGTACTCCCGTTTTACAGGAGAAGCTGAAAGACAGACCTCCAACATCCAATTAATATATATTTAGAATTATTATGGAGCCTTTTTAAAATAGTCCTTGTTATTTATTTGTATCTAAATTGCGCTGCAGCTTCTCCTCATATTCAGGTTTAGGTCACTCTGTGATAGCCTGGTCCCGGCTCTGTTTGTGATGTCTTTCCAACTCCTATTGTCATTGTTACGCCAAACAAATACAGATCTAGGACCCGGTTAACTGTGACGGGTTTTCCATTACATACCAGACATCAGATATCTTAGCCACTCATGTCTGCCTTTATCTTGTTCAATGCTGTTTGAGTTTAAAGGGACGTAACACCCAAAATCTAAGTTTGTCAAATACCTCAAAGGGGTCTTCTGTTGAGGTAAGTCCATGTCCCAGGCAAGTTTTATATCCAGCTATGCCATAATCCAAAATGGAATTGCAGTGCTTATCTTTTCCATTAATTTGGGGTTGAGGCATATAGCTGGATCTATACCACCAATGGCAAAGGATGTGCATTCATCTTGATATAAGACAACTTTTGTGGTCTAAAAATATCGGGACAAATTTTATGACCTTTTTAATTATTTTGTTCTCTTTACTTTGCCTTGTATGATTTACTGCTACGCACAATTAGCTTTCCAGCGATGTTGTGTTGTGAATCTTCTCTTTTTTATCTATGCCAAAACCAATGTCACTCTGCACTAATCATGTAGGAGATACATTATTCTATTCTATTCAGTTTAATCTTATGAATATGTGTTCCATATTTTTATATTTTGATTTACACGATACTTTTGTGTGTAGGTGGTGAACGAAACGTGTATATATAACCTCCACTCAGGCTTGTCTCTCAGGAATCACACATCTGAAAACTCAGGGAATACTTCAGATTTTTTTCAAAGGCTTGGAAGGGGATATGGATGGGATTGGGGTGCAATGTTTCTCTATATTAGTTGTATGTGTGCAGTGAAAGACAAGGGAGTGTTCCGGTGCCAAATCAAAGTGCATGACAATAAAATGGTAGAGGACCCCCGGGTCCAGTTTTGAATGTCTCGGCATAACAGCAAAACTCTCTTTTTCTCTAATCCGCACAAAATGCTTTAAAATGCCAGTTAATCATGAAGAATAAAACAAAATCTTGGTGTCCTTAAAACTAGTCTTAAAATGTTTTGACATGTGAGACTATATGAGTTGTTATTACACACGATATTATATACTCATACCGTGTCAACATATCTAATACCACACCTGCTGATGTTCTCTATTATTTTTTCCCTACATAATAATACGCCATGATAGGCCTGTAATATTCCTCTAGTATTGTATTTTTCCCTCTATACTTGTTGTTGATGGGGGAATTTAGGAGAATATTGTTACCATGGGTTAGTAGCATTATACACATTGGGGTTGTCTCGTCTCAGTACGTGGCTCAAGCATGGTATTTCAGACTATCAATGACTAATGTGACGATCCCAGATTGTTGTTATTGGGTGATGGGATACATTATTTTCCGAGTCACACTGTTTAAGTTAAGTGGTACATGTTTTAACTCAGGATTTTGTGGTGAAAGCACACGTTCATTGATTCAGTCATGTGGGACTATAGCGCACATAGAACATCTGTGTATAATAGGAGTCAAGTTTTTTTAAATGAACATTTGTACTTGCCGGGTTTAGAAAATGTTGCAGTGCGAATGAATGCTGATTGCCACGGATGAGCTACACGTATACCCTTCCCATTAAAAAAGAGACACACACCCACGTGTAATTTTGCTCATCTCTGGTTAGTGAGCCCTCGGATGATTCAATTACATCAGAGTTGTTTCACAATGTATCACTCTCTACGACCTCTCAAATTCTCCACTGTGGACTGATGAAAAGTAATATTACTAATTTCTGCAGAGGACATTGCTTAGATCATAACACTGTTTCACTGTTCTGGACTAGTAGAAATAAGCAATGCGAGTGCCAAACTGAATGAATATAATGTAAACAAAATGTTGTACCTCAATAACTACATCAGCTACATTGGTATCTTGTATGGCACAGCTAAAGTTTAACCATGTGTGTTTGAGCAAAACTGTTTTACCTCAACCTATTTTGACTCCCCATTGATGTGATGTCACATTGTGATTTGATTGTTGGTTGTTAGATGGGTTAGATGTATCTTAAAAGGCAAAGTACTGAGTATATTATTATGTGCTCAGGGTTACATGGAAACCACAGAAAAACATATAGGCTAGTGCATACACAAGTGACCCTTGTGTCATGTTTATGCTTGTTGTGCCATTGCATCATTTGTGATCAAAGGCCATTTGATGCAGTGGTGTGGTATCTATGCGGGATGTTGCCTGTCATTTCCAAAGAATGTGCATTTATTATACTGAGGAATGTATCAATGTTTACTGCCATAAACCTTTGGCGCTTGGACCATATAATCTTATGCTCAGGTATTTCAAGCACCTCAGGAAACTGGGGTGATTGGTTGGATTTGTTATTCACTTCCTCAATTCGTTAAATGGCGTGAAGCATGCATTCCAAAAGAAACTGACTAACAGTTTACTGATTTGTGAAGATACAATTTCCTACTAGGTAATAATAAACATCTGCCACTATTCAATGTGTTTCCTGTTGTAGTTTTTTCTCCCAATGTATATGTTGTTTACACATTCTTTAGAATAAAAGGTTTGTCTAGCCTCTGATTATTTGCATTAAATGGTCGAAAACTGTTCCGCATTCATCCGCCAGGGGCAGTCTACTCTTTATACTCTGACCAGAGTTTGTCAGCGGAGCGGAGCTGGAGCCATGCGACGAGCGGAGCGTGCCCAATTTGACGGTTTCCACCGCTTACAGCCAGACGACGTTCCGCTCCCATTCATTTTCAGCGGGAGCACGCAGAGCAATGCGCATGGGATTGTGGGAAGGTGAGCAGTGCCAACCCTGCTAGCGGAGCGATAGAAAAAGGTCAGCTCTGCTCTACTTTATGCAAATTGTACTTAGCCACAGCCGCGGTTAACCAATTAGGTGAGGAGCAGATGTTTGCTTGAAAATGGAGGCATGGAGGAGGATTGTAGAGATTGTTGGTGTTGATGGTGGGTGAAGAGAGATTTGCACAACAACGTTTGCTTGTGCTGCTAGCTAGCTATGAACATCAAGCAACCTAAACCTCAAAACTGTGATCAAAGTCACCATTTGTGAATGTGATGAGCAAAGTAAATTGTGAAATGTGCCCACCAAAGGATATAAATCAGCAGTAACATGCATTATAACATTGTAAATGATACACTAAGCATTAATTTCCCATGTAATATGCTACTAATTGGATTATGGTATCTTAACATTATGATTCTCATATAAACTCAGCAAAAAAAGAAATGTCCCTTTTTCATGACCCTGTCTTTCAAAGATAATTTGTAAAAATCCAAATAACTTCAAATCTTCATTGTAAAGGGTTTAAACACTGTTTCCCATGCTTGTTCAATGAACCATAAACAATTAATGAACATGCACCTGTGGAACGGTCGTTAAGACACTAACAGCTTACAGACGGTAGTTCAGTTAAGGTCACAGTTATGAAAACTTAGGACACTAAAGAGGCCTTTCTACTGACTCTGAAAAACACCAGAGGAAAGGGGCCCAGGGTCCTTGCTCATCTGCGTGAATGTGTCTTAGGCATGCTACAAGGAGGCATGAGGACTGCAGATGTGGCCAGGGCAATAAATTGCAATGTCTGTACTGTGAGACGCCTAAGACAGCGCTACAGGGAGACAGGACGGACAGCTGATCGTCCTCGCAGTGGCAGACCACGTGTAACAACACCTGCACAGGATCGGTACAGCCGAACATCACACCTACGGAACAGGTACAGAATGGCAACAACAACTGCCCGAGTTACACCAGGAACGCACAATCCCTCCATCAGTGCTCAGACTGTCCGCAATAGGCTGAGAGAGGCTGGACTGAGGGCTTGTAGTCCTGTTGTAAGGCAGGTCCTCACCAGACATCACTGGCAACAACGTCGCCTATGGGCACAAACCCACCATCGCTGGACCAGACGACTGGCAAAAAGTGCTCTTCACTGATGAGTCGCAGTTTTGTCTCACCAGGGGTGATGGTCGGATTCGCGATTATCGTCGAAGGAATGAGCGTTACACTGAGGCCTGTACTCTGGAGCGGGATCGATTTGGAGGTGGAGGGTCCGTCATGGTCTGCGGCGGTGTGTCACAGCATCATCGGACTGAGCTTGTTGTCATTGCAGGCAATCTCAACGCAGTGCGTTACAGGGAAGAAATCCTCCTCCCTCATGTGGTACCCTTCCTGCAGGCTCATCCTGACATGACCCTCCAAGCATGACAATGCCACCAGCCATACTGCTCCTCCTGTGAGTGATTTCCTGCAAGACAGGAATGTCAGTGTTCTGCCATGGCCAGCGAAGAGCCCGGGATCTCAATCCCATTGAGGGCGTCTGGGACCTGTAGAATCGGAGGTTGAGGGCTAGGGCCATTACCCCCAGAAATGTCCAGGAACTTGCAGGTGCCTTTGGTGGAAGAGTGGGGTAACATCTCACAGTAAGAACTGGCAAATCTGGTGCAGTCCATGAGGAGATGCACTGCAGTACTTAATGCAGCTGCTGGCCACACCAGATACTGACTGTTAACAACCCCCCCCCCCCCCCCCCCCTGTCCAGGGACATACAGTATTATTCAATTTCTGTTAGTCACATTAACTTGTTCAGTTTATGTTCCATTTCTGTTAGTCACATGAACTTGTTCAGTTTATGTCTCAGTTGTTGAGTCTTGTTATGTTCATACAAATATTTACACATGTTAAATTTGCTGACAATAAACGCAGTTGACAGTGAGATGACATTTCTCTTTTTTGCTTAGTTTATTATAGCTTATTGCTCTTTCATTATGCTTGTGTCATGACTTATGGTTATAGCTCACTTCCTGTAAAATACACAGGCCTACTTGCACACGAATGGGTACTCTGGGTAAAGGAAATTGCAAATATATTTTTACCCACAATCAACATCTCTGCAATCCTCCTCCATGTCACTGACCTTCTGATTTTGTCTCTGTATTCTAAAATAATTCTCAGATAATTAACAAGGTAGAATTACAACGCTCCCCACGCCACATTATTTTGCTTTTTGATATTTTTAAGTAGCCCACAAATTGTCAGCTCCTTATTTGCAGGTACAGTGCTGTACCTAGAATTAAAGTGTTGGATTTGCACTAAACAATTTCATGTCAGAAAAATCATGTAAAATCAGGTCCATGGTTGACCTCATATACATTATCTACTGGTATCATTTTAAATTGAGAACATACAGCTAGCTCATCAATATACAAATGATGTGTAAATTTAGCTATTTTCTGCTTCAGATGTACAATGACAAGAGGCACATTGATTGCACAGTTATACATCATCCTGTAGGCCTCTTGGTTTCATTGGTGATGCATGCCATTATGAAAAGCTGCAGAATGGGTTCACATGGCTGATATCCTGAGACAGAGTGACAATCAAATAAAACCGATTGGAAAGCTCACAACTGGATTAAAAGGTCATGTTCATTTGAGAAAGCAACACAGAAACACAGACAAATTAGAGACAGATCCCATTCACACCTTTTTATTGCAGAATTGTGATCTGTGATGAATTAACATTGACACATGTTCATTTTGAATAATGTTTTTAAGTTCACAATTAAAACGAGTTCAAACACTTCCCTTCAATTAATCAACACTGAATTAATCAAAATATTATAAAAAAAAATGTACAAATAATCTAACTCATTTGTAAATGTTACACATCTTCATAAGTAGCTATTATAATTAAAGCATGATTTTGGGTGAGAAAAAAGTCCATACCAGACATGGCCAACAGAGCTCCACTCCCTGATCTGAGCAGACTTCTATTCCAGCCTAGCAATAATACACATTATAGTCAACTCATTAGGTTTGATAAATTGAATCAGGTGTGTTAGTGCTGGGCTGGAACAGAAGCCTGCACACCCAGCATACCTCCAGGAGAAGGACTGGCCTGCTACAGTTGTAATACGTTTGTAGCCTAAATTGTGTGTGACTTTTAACTCTATTGTTGTATACAACATTTGCTAATTTATGTACACATACAACCCACGGCATACAAGGATGTGCCAACAGTCTCTTGGGACATTCACTGGGACCGCTACATCTGCAGACATGCTTTCCATAACTGAGGACAGACATAAAATAAATCTGGCTTCCTTTTATTACAATTAGACAGCCCTGACAATTATCTCTCTGTCTGTCTTCTTAGTTTTCCTCTCTAGAGAGTAAAATTTGAGAATATTTTAAAGCCATCCCACAACCTACCCCATCAAACTACTACACCTACTACACCTACTCTCTTTTCTGACAGCTGGAGGAGAAAATGCTTTCACCCTCTTCCGTTGCTGTTATCTACCAATGCATTTGGAGCACAAGTTTTTATTTTACAATGATCATATATGTTCTACTATATATTCTGTACAATAGGCCATGATTGTTTTGTTTTTTTACCTAAAAAACTTGAGGTCTACCTATAGAAAAAATAATAATCTGCATCCCTGCCCAGCCTGCCAAGCGTGACCAAAATGGTGTTCAGCATCCCCAGTGGCTCTGCAAGCGCGAGGGGATATCCTCCGCTGCTGGCCTGCTCTCCAGGCACCATCACATGAGCGTGAAGCCACAGACTATGGCCAAACTGGTGTTTCTAAAAATGAATTCAAAGGCACTGTAGACTGAGCCTAATAAGGCATTTTCGCAAAATGTATATTTAATTCTAAGTAAGTCACAGCCTATATGCGCAATTTAAATACTATTGTGATTTAATACAATGAAATGTTGTTTAAATGCTGAGCTCTCAATGTCCCTGACTCCCTACCAGCCTTGTGTCCCACTTGCAAATTCTTCACAATGTATTTCTTTGTACGCTATAGCCTTGAAAAAAATGAAATAATATAGCCTAAATAATTAGGCTCCCTGTCTGGCTCTTGACCTATTAGAGTGTTTATATGCAGTTGAATATAACATGAAGCGGGATGGGTGTTGATTAAATTGGGATTTTAATTATTATTTTTTGTCCTGTGAGTGGAGCTGTTTTTAGCAGAGCGGTTGGAAAGAATGTTGCGAGTCACAGGCACCACTCCATGTATGATAAGCGGAATTTCCGACCATTCAACTCTGCTCACATATACTGCTGTAGACTGAGCCTAATAATGCACTTTTAATTTAATTTGTATTTCATTCTAAGTCACAGCCTATATGCCAATTTATAGAATACAGGCCTAATGATTTAAAATAAAGAAATCTTGTTTAAATCGTTCAGCCGCGACTCAGTGAAACATAAGATATTACAGTTTTTAATGTTCCGTTGGTAGGATAGTCTTGATCGTATATCATCCATTTTGTTTTCCAATAATTGCACGTTGGCCAATAGAATGGATCGTAGTGGAGGTTTACTCACTCGCCTACAAATTCTCAGAAGGCAGCCCGACCTCGGCCCCCTTTTTCTCCACACAAATGAAGGGTTTGGGCCGTCGCTAAATGACATCATCGCCGTATTTGCATAATTGGCCATGTGCATGTAATTGTGATGGACGATGTAGGAGAGAGGAATAGTGTCGTGGGAGAACCAAAAAGTGAGTAAAAAAACACCCTAAATATGTTTAAAACTACAAATGAACTTTCTTCTGTAGATTCTTGTTTTTTTTATGTCACAATTCCAACCCTCCTCCTTTATCCGGGCTTGGGACCGGGAAAAGTGACCCAAAAGAAACACTTCGTTTTTTTATTTTAAGTTTAGTTTTCTTAATTTGGTTTGGTTTTGAGCCTTAGGAGCCAACAACAAGTCACAGTAAAACATGAACATTTTTAACCATAACATTTTTTACATTTTTTTGTATGCAATCTACATTAACAATCTAAATGGACCAAAAAGAGACAATAGAAAAAACTGTCAATGGCAATGTGAGAAAATTATGATAACTAGTCTGGCCCTAATTCAGGTTAGTAGTTTTTTTTCCAGACCCCCCTCCACACACACACAGGCTGTGCTGGCTCACAGAAAGAGTGGGTCATCGTCATTTTGGTCAAGGCTCTCTATGGCAGGTTCAGCAACTGAGGGAGCTGACTTAAATGAGTAAGCAGCTGATGTGCCAAAAAGCTGCAAAACATTATCAGGCAGGTGGTGCTCATAGCAAGCCTCACCAGACAGCTTCAGTCCATATCGAATGTATAGGATGGAGTTAAGGGTCTGCAAGTACATCCGATTTCTAAGTTTGCTTTTTACCACACTCATCTGGCTGAATACTCTCTCGACTTCAGCATTCGAGTGTGGCAAGGACAACACAGACACAGCAACCATGGCAAGTTATTGAAATGGGTTGATATCAGCTGCATCCCTGAACTTCCAAATCTCACTCCAGAAGCCCAGTGTGTTTTTTGTCTCATTCTATTTACTACGATGGATGGCATGCCATTGCTGGACAATCTTGGCTATCTCTGCAGGGGAGTAGCCAAGGAGCTTGGCTATTTTCTCTATTTCTCCAGGGCTCTTATTGTGCTTTAGAGTTTCTTCCACATTGAAAACTGAAATGTACTGCAATGCTTCGATGTTGTCCGGCAGTCTCACCCTCAACTCATTAGTGATGGGGATGGTGAAGGCTACACACCGCTTTCGGACATTGTTTTCATCCTCAGGCGCAAGGTGGAGCTCAGCTGCCTTTGACTCAAAAAGGTAACCAAGGTACAGTTTGGGACTGATGTATCCATCTATTGGCCCTTTGAGTACATCAACATTTGCCAGTGGATTCAGCACCCTGCTGCTTACAGACTTGATCAGGCTAACCAAGCTGTCAAGTAGCTTAAGAATATCTACTTGCTCTCCCTCAAAAGCCTTGATGGCTTTTGTACCTCACCCAGCACTGACTGTCACGCCCTGACCTTAGAGATCCTTTTTATGTCTCTATTTTAGTTTGGTCAGGGCGTGAGTTGGGGTGGGCATTCTATGTTTGTGTTCTATGTTTTCTATTTCTTTGTGTTTGGCCGGGTATGGTTCTCAATCAGGGACAGTTGTCTATCGTTGTCTCTGATTGGGAACCATACTTAGGTACCCTTTTTCCCACCTGTGTTTGTGGGAAGTTGTCTTTGTTTGTGGGCACTATAGCCTTTAGCTTCACGGTCGTTTTTGTATGGTTTATTGTTTTTGTCGGCGTCATTCTTTAATAAAGGAAAAATGTACGCTCACCACGCTGCACCTTGGTCCTTTCATCAGCCGTGACAGAGACTTCAAAAACGTCCAGATAACGTACATATCTCCCTGGCATATTACATACTTTATGCAGCAGCATACAATACATCACCTTGTTGTGCTGTGCTCATTTGAACAGGAAGTTGGCGCTGCGGTCGTTGTGGGAAAATTTTGTCATCACATTTTGTAATAAAAGTCTGGCATTCTCTGGGTTTATGGTGCTTTCAAGACAACTGGGAACTCTGAGAAAAAAACAAAGTCGAATCATGACATCAGTGATATTCAGGTCAGAGCTCTAGAAAGAGGCCCGAGTTCCTGACTTGGAATTCCGAGTTGGATGACCGTTCAAAACCTATTTTCACAGTCAGAGCTAGTTTTTTCAGAGTTCCCAGTTGTCTTGAATTCACTGAAGTCTGAGATTTCCCAGTTTTCAGTTGTTTTGTCAAACTTTTCTGGCACATAGCATATGAATGTTTATCCTTTTAAGCTTGGAAAATAAACCCTAAAACTCAGACATGAACCACACACCCACTCCACTGAATAGCAGGCTAGTGATTGCTTTGCAATGCTTGCAGTTAGCCACTGATTCCCTCCAAACCACTCATTGTTGAGTTTGCGATTTCCAACTTGTTGTGTAATGTTTATGTCCAATGGCGTATGAGCCCCGATACTTTTTCTCTATAATTTCTGTTCATGTGTCAAGGATTGAAAAGGATTTGCCAGTAGATTGTTGACGTGATTCATTATGAAGTCTGCTTGTCTAGCTTGCTAGGTAAGATTTTGAAAGTATGATGTTGACATGATCAGTCCAATCAAAGCTACGGTAGATAAAACGTGATATTATCTGTGGCCAATGACCTTGAGCCTTCTTGGATGGGTACTTCTAATGTAACTCTATGGAAAAAGCCAATGGGCTTGAATTTTTTGTTCTCCCCATAGATTTTGCGGTGTAGTAGTGTCCCCATGACTGACAGAATGCTGAGCCAATCACAACGCAACTAGAGAACATTACCAACCCCGACGCTCCGTATTGTCCGCTGGCTGCCCCACCACCACAGAAAGCACTGAGCTAGGCTGAAACACCTGCATTTTGGACCTGCCTTACTCAAGAAAGCAAAAAAGAAACCATGTTTGTATGTGGCTTTATCAACTCAATGGTTTTCTATTTTTACATTGTTTGCAAACTGATATGTGACACGTATTAATGGCAAAATAACATGCAAAACAGGCAACAACAAAATACCTAAAAATATTTTGGGCTCAAAACAGGTGGGTATTTGCCCCATCTGCCCTGAAGGATGGGTCGCCACTGAGTAGGTGTAGTGGTTAGATGGGCAGGTTGTGGGATGACATTAAAATATTCTCCAGTTTTAGTCTCTAGAGAGGAAAACTATGAAGACACAGAGATAATAGCCAGGGCTGTCTAATTGTAATAAACTGAAGCCTGTTTCTTTGATGTCTGTCCTCTAATATGGAGAGTTGTGAAAGCCTGTCTGAAAATGAAGAGGTCTCAGTGAATGTCCCAAGAGACTGCTTGTACATCCTTGTATGCCATGGGTTGTATGTGTACATATGTTAGCAAATGTTGTGTACTACAATACAGTTAAAAGTCCGAAACAATGTAGGCTACAAACTGATTATAACTGTAGCATGCCAATCCTTGTGTGCTGGCTTCTGAGTGTGCTGGCTTCTGTTCCAGCCCAGCACTATCAAACCTAATGAGTTGATAATAATGTGTATTATTGCTGGGCTGGAATAGAAGTCTGCTCACCCAGGTAGACTATAGAGTGGAGAAAGGTTGGCCACCTCTGGTATGGCTGTTTCTGTCCCCCCAAAAATATGCTTTAGCAATAATAGCCCACTTACTACGATGTCTAACATTTACAAAGAAGTTCGATTATTTGTACATTTTGAAATTATATTCTGGTTAATTCAATGTTGATTCATTGAAGTGTTTAAACTTGTTTCAATTGTTCACTTTTCAAGATTAACTAGTGTCAATGTTCATTCATCACAAATCACAATTTTGCAACAAAAAGGGGTGAAGGGTATTGGTCTCTAATTTGTCTGTGTTTCTGTGCTGCTTTCTCAAATGGACATGACCTTTTTGTCCAGGTGAGAGATCTCCAATCAGTTTTATTTGATTGTCACTCTGTCTCAGGATATCAGTTATGTGAACCCATTTAGCAGCTTATCATAATGATAGAGGAAAGCCCATACAATTGTCAGAGACTCCAGTCACCCAAGTCATAGACTGTTCTCACTGCTACCGCATGGCAAGCGTTACCGGAGTGCTAAGTCTAGGACCAAAAGGCTCCTTAACAGCTTCTACCCCCAAGCCATAAGTCAAAATGGCCACCGGACTATTACATTGACCCCCCTTTCCCCCCTACATGTGTTTTGTACACTGCCGCTTCTCGTTGTTTATTATCTATGCATAGTCACTTCACCCCAACCTACATATACAAATTCCCTCAACTAATTTGTACCCACGCACACTGACTCGGTACAGGTACCCCCTGTATAGGCTTGATTACCAACAACGACGAGACGGTCTACAGGGAGGAGGTGAGGGCCCTCGGAGTGTGGTGTCAGGAAAATAACCTCACACTCAACGTCAACAAAACTAAGGAGATGATTGTGGACTTCAGGAAACAGCAGAGGGAACACCCCCCTATCCACATCGATGGGACAGTAGTGGAGAGGGTAGTAAGTTTTAAGTTCCTCGGCGTACACATCACAGACAAACTAAATTGGTCCACCCACACAGACAGCACCGTGAAGAAGGCGCAGCAGCGCCTCTTCAACCTCAGGAGGCTGAAGAAATTTGGCTTGTCGCCAAAAGCACTCACAAACTTCTACAGATGCACAATCGAGAGCATCCTGGCGGGCTGTATCACCGCCTGGTACGGCAACTGCTCCGCCCACAACTGTAAGGCTCTCCAGAGGGTAGTGAGGTCTGCACAATGCATCACCGGGGGCAAACTACCTGCCCTCCAGGACACCTACACCACCCGATGTCACAGGAAGGCCATAAAGATCATCAAGGACAACAACCACCCGAGCCACTGCCTGTTCACCCCGCTATCATCCAGAAGGCGAGGTCAGTACAGGTGCATCAAAGCTGGGACCGAGAGACAGAAAAACAGCTTCTATCTCAAGGCCATCAGACTGTTAAACAACCACCACTAACATTGAGTGGCTGCTGCCAACACACTGACTCAACTCCAGCCACTTTAATAATGGGAATTGATATCAAATATATCACTAGCCACTTTAAACAATGCTACTTAATGTAATGTTTACACACCCTACATTATTCATCTCATATGTCTACGTATATACTGTACTCTATATCATCTACTGCATCTTTATGTAATACATGTATCACTAGCCACTTTAAACTATGACACTTTGTTTACATACTCATCTCATATGTATATACTGTACTCGATACCATCTACTGCATCTTGCCTATGCCGCTCTGTACCATCACTCATTCATATATCTTTATGTACATATTCTTTATCCCTTTACACTTGTGTGTATAAGGTAGTAGTTTTGGAATTGTTAGTTAGATTACTCGTTGGTTATTACTGCATTGTCGGAACTAGAAGCACAAGCATTTCGCTACACTCGCATTAACATCTGCTAACCATGTGTATGTGACAAATTAAAAAAATTATTTGATTTGATATAGCATCGTTATTGTTATGTTATTATGTTACTTTTTATTATTTTTTTTTTTTTTACTTTAGTTTATTTGGTAGATATTTTCTTAACTCTTCTTGAACTCCACTGTTGGTTAAGGGCTTGTAAGTAAGCATTTCACTGTAAGGTCTATACTTGTTGGCATTCGGCGCATGTGACAAAAAAAGTTTGATTTGATATGCATCACCAATGCAGCCATAGGCCTACAGTATGATGGCATAACTGGCCTAATGGGCATGTGCAATCAATGTGCCCTTTGTCATTGTACATCTGACGCAGAGAATAGCTAAACGCACACATAATTTGCATATTGATGAGCTAGCTATATGTTCTCCATTTAAAATGATAGAAGTAGATCATGTATATGAGGATAACCATAAACCAGATTTTCTCCATGATTTTTCTGACATTCAATTGTTTATGCAAATCCAACTCTTATATTCTAGGTGCGGTACTGTACCTGAAAATAAGGAGCTGGCAATTTATAGGTTAAGGAAGAATATCAAAAAGGGAAATAATGTGACGTGGGGAGCGTTGTAATTCTACCTTGTTTATTTGCAGAGAATGATTTTAGAATAAAAAGACCAAATCAGAAGGTCAGTGGCAGTAGAGGAGATATTGGTGTTGATGGCCACAATTTCCTTTACCCAGAGTACCCATTCATGTGTATGTGATGTAGGCCTATGTATTTTACAGGAAGTGAGCTATAACAATCAGTCATGACACACGTATAATGAAAGAGCAATAAACTATAATATATGAGAATCATAATGTTAAGATACCATCATACAATTGATAGCATATTACATGGGAAATGGATGCTTACTGTATCATTTACAATGTGTGTTTTCTGATTTCTGTCCATTGGTGGGCACATTTCACAATTTAATTTACGCAACACACTCACAAATGGTAGCATAGATCACAGTTTTGAGGTTTAGGTTGCTTGATGTTCATAGCTAGCGAGCAGCACAAGCAAACATTGTGCAAATCTCTCTTCACCCAGCATCAACACCAACAATCTCCGCAATCCTCCTCCATGCCATTGACCTTGTAATATTGTGTCTGTATTCTAGCAAAGCAAAATCATATAGAATTGGAAAACCAGACATAGCGATGATTTGCTTTCATCCATCTGTCCTTGTTGCGCTTGCCCATAACCAACGACAGGCGGAACTGTGATTCATGAGCAATCTTCTGCTACTCACCTGCTTGGTTAACCGCAGCGGTAGCAGCGTGACATTTGCATAACGTAGAGCAGAGCGCCGCTCCTGCGCATTGCGCTACTTGCTCCTGTTGAAAATAAATGGGGGCGGTACTTTGCCTGGCGAATTCGGAAGTGGTGGGACCCCTGCTTGACTCTGGCATGCCAAGGGTTAATCCAAGATGGCTGGGTTTACGGGTTCATGCTTTCTATGTTTTAAAATGAAGGTGTCACGTATCGCATGGTTATTATGTAAAAGAACCGAGGTGAGGAGGCATACAGTATGTAGAACATTCATCAGTGGATCCACCACCCTACAACAACAGCTATCAAGCGCGAGGGGTAGTATTTGTAGGTATTCAACTGAATCTTCAATCAATGGTTGTACGGCCCTGTTGTACAGAAACCACGGCGACCCGTCTCAAGTTGTTCAGTAAGAATGTTAGCTCAGGAAAATATTGAGTACTGTGTACCATTGATTCTGGATGTAAGTGCAATGCTGCCGTGACGTACTGTCATAGTTGCAGATTTATCTGAAGAGAGAATCCAGAGGCTTCAAATGTGTCTTGTGTGTTTTACAGGTTGGAGAGCATGGAGCTTCCCTCTGTTGGTGCTAAGAGTGTCCTTGTAAAATTGTTGGCAGCCCCCATCAACCCTTCTGACATAAACATGATCCAAGGTAAAAAGGAAATAAAAAAAACAGCACTGGTGACATGCAAACAGACAATTGCATTTATTGTTGAGTTCCTATCATGAATTAACTGGATCGAGATCAAATTGATCCTAACCATAGTTGTTTTATATCTAAAGCCAATGTCCCTATTTGGTCCTGTAGGTTCCTATGCCATCCTACCTGACCTTCCAGCAGTAGGAGGAAACGAGGGGGTGGGCCAGATCCTGGAAGTGGGCAGCCAGGTGAAAGCACTCAGACCAGGGGACTGGGTGATCCCAAGAGATGCTGGATTAGGTAAGTTAATACTTTATTGCTCATGAGATATCTATCTAGGTTTACATTCAAGCCCTTCATGCTTTAGAATCCAGGGGCCTCATTTATAAACCATGTGAATCTACTAAATAGACCACAAAGCATGCATGCGCCAGCTTTCATGCTAAAGTTGCCATTTATAAAACCTGAACTAGATGTGAAAATGTGCTCACCTTCCTGCAAACTTTAGACCATACCTACGTGCAGTTTCTAGTGGTTAAAGAATTGTGTTGCAAGTAGATTTGAATGTTTTGCACATGGGGGATATGAGGGACAGGCTTATTTATAGCAATCAACAGGTTAAGAAGAGAGAATCTATATTTTGTTTCTTTGCATTTTAAAATAATTAGTAATGGGTATCTATTTCCTAGGCCATTATTTATTGAATTTCCATAATAAATTCTTCACCTTTTCTGTGATGGTTTTATACTTACGAGGTAGCATAGGCCTACAACAAGGATACCATTCGTCCCATCTCATTTAATTGGACCCACTTCACAGTGGTAAAACAGAAAAGGTCATTTCAATATTTTGCTGTATGTCATCCAATCCGCAGCACAGTTTATTAATGGTGGAACAGACAGTTGTAGGTTACTTCTGTAGCTTACGTCTGAATACTGAAATTTCGCATTTCTTGAGTAGACAATATCATGTGCATCTCTCATTTAATTGGGCCCACGAGATAGGCTATTTTTCAAGTAATTTGCTCTATGTATCAGAAAGGAAGCTGGTTTATAACATACAGTAGAATTGAATAGGTGAACAGACCGTTGAGCTTTTGCATTGACGTATGCATGGCTACCGCTGTGAATAGACAATGTTTCAGATTTCGGGCAATGAGGTTAGGTTAGAGGAAAAAGTAAATCCCAAAACATTAGTCCATATTAAATTCAGACGGTCTGTTTACAGGTCCACAGCAATTTGTAATGGTTGTCTTTCATGAACCTTTTGTCTGTCAGATAGCTTAGGACAACAGTAAATGTCACTGCAAAAGATCAACGTTCTGCCATCACTTACAAAGACATTTAATCAAGTTTGATGTTGCTATTTCCTTTAGAGAAACGATTCGGCCTAATTCGAATACTTCCAAAGTGGACAGCAAATAAGGGAGATGTTGTCTCCATAAAAGGTGGATGATGGGTGTTTTTCATGCAGAGTTTTAATGCTTCATGCGCGCACAGTTTCAGGACGGGTCTGATTTGTAACGGAAACATGCGTATGTAGGGAGTGCGCCAAGTTTATGAATCTCAATATTTTTGTATGTGTGCAGTCTTTTCAGAAATGGCGCACGCAGATATTTCTTGTGAAATATATGCAACGATTATAAATGACGCCATACATACGCATGTTTCTTGTTATAAATCAAACCTGTCGCAAAACTACGCACGCGTGAACGAGCATTATAACTTCTCCTGAATAATTCCCATGGTTCACCTTTTATGGTCACAATTAACGCCCTTGTTTGCTGTTTGGAAGTATTGGAATTAGGTCAAGACAGTATCTAACGGAAATAGTAATGGTGAAATTGATGAAATGTCTTTGGGGGTGTTGGCAGAATGTTTTCTTTTGCAGTGACATTTGCGGTATCTGACTGTTTCTGAAAGACAAAAACAATTGTAATTTGTTGTAGACCTGCATTCACTTTTTCCCAAACCTAAATATGCTGCACTGCCTGTGAATTCTGAAACATTGTTTACTTTGGGAAAAAAATGAAACTACAGTAGGCCTACTTAGTGGTAGCCTACACACTTCAATGCAAAATATCAACTGTCTGTTCACCTGTTAAATTCTACTGTACAGTTGAAGTCAAAAGTTTACATACACTTAGGTTGGAGTCATTAACTCGTTTTTCAACCACTCCACAAATGTCTTGCTAACAAACTATAGTTTTGGCAAGTCGGTTAGGACATCTACTTTGCGCATGACACAAGTAATTTTTCCAACAATTGTTTACAGACAGATTATTTCACTTAATCACAATTCCAATGGGTCAGAAGTTTACATGCACTAAGTTGACTGTGCCTTTTAAACAGCTTGGAACATTCCAGAAAATGACATGGCTTTAGAAGCTTCTGATAAGCTAATTGACATCATTTGAGTCAATTGGAGGTGTACCTGTGGATGTATTTCAAGGCCTGCCTTCAAACTCAGTGCCTCTTTGCTTGACATCATGGGAAAATCAAAAGAAATCAGACAAGACCTCAGGAAAAAATTGTAGACCTCCACAAGTCTGGTTCATCCTTGGGAGCAATTTCCAAATGCCTGAAGGTACCACGTTCATCTGTACAAGCAATAGTACGTAAGTATAGACATGGGACCACGCAGTCGCCATACCACTCAGGAAGAAGACACGTTCTGTCTCCTAGAGATAAGTGCAAAAGTGCAAATCAATCCCAGAACAGCAAAGGACCTTGTGAAGATGCTGAAGGAAACCGGTACAAAAGTATCTATATCCACAGTAAAACAGGTCCTATATCGACAACCTGAAAGGTCGCTCAGCAAGGAAGAAGCCACTGCTCCAAAACCGGCAAAAAAAAGCCAGACTACGGTTTGCAACTGCACAAGGGGACAAAGATCATACTTTTTATAGAAATGTCCTCTGGTCTGATGAAACAAAAATAGAACTGTTTGCCATAAATGACCATCGTTATGTTTGGAGGAAAAAGGGGGATGCTTGCAAGCCCAAGAACACCATCCCAACCGTGAAGCACGGGGGTGGCAGCATCATGTTGTGGGGGTGCTTTGCTACAGGAGGGACTGGTGCACTTCCCAAAATAGATGGCATCATAAGGACAGAAAATTGTGGATCTATTGAAGCAACATCACATGACATCAGTCAGAAAGTTTAAGCTTGGTCGCAAATGGGTCTTCCAAATGGACAATAACCCCAAGCATACTTCCAAAGTTGTGGAAAAATGGCTTTAAGGACAACAAAGTCAAGGTATTGGAGTGGCCATCACAAAGCCCTGACCTCAATCCTCTAGAACAGTGGTGGGCAGATCTGAAAAAGTGTGTGCAAGCAAGGAGGCATACAAACCTGATTCGGTTACACCAGCTTTGTCAAGAGGAATAGGCCAAAATTCACCCAACTTATTGTGGGAAGCTTGTGAAAGGCTAGCCAAACCGTTTGACCCAAGTTAAACAATTAAAAGGCAATGCTACCAAATACTAATTGAGTGTATGTAAACTTTTGACCCACTGGGAATGTGATGAAAGAAATTAAGCTGAAATAAATCATTCTCTCCTATCATTCTGACATTTCACATTCTTAAAATAAAGTGGTGATCCTAACTGACCTAAGACAGGGAATGTTTACTAGGATTAAATGTCAGGAATTGTGAAACTCAGTTTAAATGCATTTGGCTTAGGTATATGTAAACTTCTGACTTCAACTGTATGTTATCAACCGTGCACCCTGTCAGATGCATGGAGCAAAAACTTGAAATTATAATAGCTTAACTAATGGTCCCAATTAAATGAGAGATATGCATGGTAATTTGGTATATGGATACAATGGGAATATGGACTCATCAAGGTGAGGAATTTATTCTGCAATGGTTATGATATGCATAACATGACCAAAAGTATGTGCCACCAGAGACTCTGGGTTCGCGCCCAGGCTCTGTCGTAACCGGCCGCGACCGGGAGGTCCGTGGGGCGACGCACAATTGGCCTAGCGTCGTCCGGGTTAGGGAGGGTTTGGCCGGTGGGGATATCCTTGTCTCATCGCGCACCAGCGACTCCTGTGGCGGGCCGGGCGCAGTGCACGCTAACCAAGGTTGCCAGGTGCATGGTGTTTCCTCCGACACATTGGTGCGGCTGGCTTCCGGGTTGGATGCGCGCTGTGTTAAAAAGCAGTGCGGCTTGGTTGGGTTGTGTATCGGAGGACGCATGACTTTCAACCTTTGTCTCTCCTGAGCCTGTACGGGAGTTGTAGCAATGAGACAAGATAGTAGCTATTAACAATTGGATACCACGAAATTGGGGAGAAAAAGGGGTCAAATAAAAAAAAAATTTTTACTTAAAAATAAAATGTTCTACCGTTAAACTGCACTTCAGATTGTATTGCACACTATTTACTACTGTGAAGTGGGTCCAATTTAAATGATGGGGCAAATGGTTGCCTATCCTAACTTGTTGTTCGCAAAATAGCCTACAGGCCTACAGTCTATGAAACCATCACAGTCAGAAAAGGTGAGGAATTTATCTGTATTGATCATGGAAATGAAAAAAAAAAAATAGAATATGCAGTGTGCCTACTTGTAATTATTTTAGCATGCAAAGATAAATTGGTTTACACTCTTCTCACTAACCGCAAATGATTGCATCGTGTTACTATATTTCGCTAGGCCTACCTGTTTTTATTTTGTTGTTGTGATGAATAAGAGTGTCATCATATTACGCATTTGCACAAGGCTACTACTAGGCTACTCATGCCTTCTTGCAATGCAATACTTTAACCACTAGAAACTGTGCATATGCATGGTCTAAGGTTTGCTGGAGGATAAGTACATTTTCATGTGACATTCAGTTTTTATAAATGCCAACTTTTGCTTGAATTGGCGCACTTATGTTTTGGGACATATTTTGTGCCCACGCAAATGTTTATAAATTAGGCCCCGGGCCCTTATTCATTAGGGTGGGGCACACATGATTAAAACGTCCCTCCCTGTTTCAGTCCGTTTTCTTCTATTTGGTTCCCAATGAATACGACCCCGTCCTTTTCTCTCTCTCTCTCTGAGCAGGGACGTGGAGGACAGCAGCGGTTTTAGCTGAAAACGATGTGATCTCTCTGCCCAATGACATCCCCCTGTTCTCTGCAGCCACACTGGGCGTTAACCCCTGCACTGCCTTTAGGATGCTCTCTGACTTTGAGGAGCTGAAACCAGGTGTGCTAAGTTCACCATTTCAACAAGTTGATGCTAAGCTAGCTGTTACTTTTTTTTATACAGAACCTAACTTTCCTTCATCACACTACACTGTATAATATGTTTATTGCACTGCCCTTTGCATGTGAGTTCATTCCAGGTGACACAGTGATCCAGAATGCAGCCAACAGTGGTGTGGGTCAGGCTGTCATACAGATCGCTGCTGCAAGGGGGATCCAAACCATCAACGTGGTCAGAGACCGGTAAATCCAAACGACCAGTTTCGTATTCATCAGGGCACATAACTCAAAATCTTTTGCAACAGAAAATGTGTTTCTTATGGGGTCCGGGTAGTCGCTCGACTCCCTCCCTGTTTCAGTCTGATTTCTTCGATTTGGTGCCAAATGATTAGAACCAATGCATACTGCACTAAGCTACATTTCAAAAAGGGAACATCTGTGAATTAGTGATTGATTAAGAATTTGACCTTTCAGCAGCTGAAGTAAAACCATTTGGGGGGGGGGGGTTCCAGCTCTAATGATAACACTGGGTTATCAGCTGGAAATAATGAAAAGAGTACTTGTACTAGACCAGGGTTGTTGTAAGTAACTCACTGTCATAATATAGCCTACTGCCCTAATAAAGTGATGTATTTTGTGCGAGAGGGACTGATATAGAAAATTCCTTAGAGCAGTGATTATATTAAGCAAGGTTGCGTATTCAAGAAGGCCCGTGTTGAAGAACTGCATGTACTTGTGTGCCCCTTTTCACAGGCCAGACCTCACACAGCTTATTGACAGGCTGAAGGCTATGGGCGCCAGTCATGTGATCAAAGAGGAGACCCTGAGGCGGCATGAAATGAAGGAACTTTTCAAGGTCTGTGGATATCAACACTGCTCTGAGGGCCAAATTCTGATAATGATCTTTCCTTGGATGTAAATTCACTATTTAACTTCCTTATAGACCTGTCGAAGGCCTAAGCTGGCACTGAACGGAGTTGGGGGAAAGAGTGCAACAGAACTTCTCCGTCACTTACAGTAAGTATTCAGGTGACTGAATTGAACCTTCTTTGTTGCCATAGCTTGATGTTCTGAGATTCAAGTGGATTTGATATCTGATCAAGTAAATAGTCCCCCCCACAAACTTTTTCAGAGTTGGAGGGTCGATGGTGACGTATGGAGGGATGGCCAAGCAGCCAGTCACTGTTCCTGTGGTAAGACTGCTACTTCCTATAATTCCTATAATATAACAATTTCAACAGACTGTTTTCTCTCTCCATCTCACAAACATGGCGATAGCTTTTAAATGCTAATACCTATGGAAACCACTTGTGTGTGTTGTGCATACTTACAAACAAATCATTGTCTGTCCTCTCCCCAGAGTGCCCTGATTTTCAAAAATGTGACAGTCAAAGGGTTCTGGGTCACCCAGTGGAAGAGAACCCACTCTCAGGGTGAGCCAGATACAATACACACACACACACAAAATAGGTAGGAGTATGGAGAGACAGATCTATGCTCTGCATTTCTCACATGCCATTATAGTGGGTCCAAGCTATGAGTGAGACACATGGTACCTTTAATTTTGTCCCTCTGAATGTCCAGGGTCAAAAGTTACTTTCAATAGCCTGCCGATATGATGCTTTATAACCTGTTATATGGATGAGTTTGCATGCATGAGCTTCTATAATGCCTTTATAATAAGGCTTATAATATGTTATGTCTGTATATTTCTGTCTCCCCAGATGAGGGGGCCTTACGGGGAATGCTGGATGAGCTCTGCTCTCTGATCCGCCAGGGAAAGCTGACCGCACCTGCCTGTTCTGAGGTAGGCCTCCAAGACTTCCGGAAAGCACTGGACACTGCCATGCAGCCGTTCACCTCAGCCAAACAGGTCCTGGTCTTGTGACCCCTCTTTTGACCAGCCCCAGCCTTTCTCAGGGTCATGTTCATTAGGTACCAAATGGAAGAAAACGGACAGAAACAGGAAGGAACTACCTGGACTTGTCCAATAAGAAACATTGTTTTGCACTGGGTGCCCAATTGAACACGACCCTGCATACAAAACGAAGTCCCGGGCACGTTCAACGGGTGCAGCCCCAAGACTGCTGCTTCATCATTGTCGGAAATGCGTTGCTCAAGCACACGTTCAATAAATGTGTATTTTCCGTAGTGTCTCAAAGTCCACTATATATATTATCAGCACCACTTTAAGTCATATTTCCTGACAACAGTTAATGGAAATGATTTCAGAATGGTCATGGATTCCTTGACAACTTATGTATTGTCGACATGTTTATTTCTCCTGAATGGTAACATTGTTATATCCTGGTCCCAGATCGGTTTGTGCTGTCTTGGCGACTCCTAAGGTTATTACTATGCAAGACGGCACAAACAGATCTGGGACCAGGCTAACGTGGTTATGCAACACATGGTGTTCTGGTAAAACATTTGTCAAAGATTAAGCTATTTTTAAAGAGTTCAAATTACTTGTTGTATGGACACGAGCAAATATCATCATGATGCGTGTTAGACAGGTTTATTGCTTTAAAAACAATAGCGCAGGGTCCAACTAGAGCTGTTACACTGACCATGTTAAATTCCATGTGAACATTAAGTTGTAGTAACTACTAGGCTTCTCTAAGCTCTGATGTTGCTGATGGTCATTAGTAGTCTACCAAACTTGCTAACTGCCTGGTACTCAGCATTCCATTGTCCCTTTAATCACTCTGACATCAATAAAATTTATCAAATCAAACACTTCATAAGAGCTCATTTTGAGCAACATTTCTATAGGCTATGAAATGGTGTGAGAAAAGGGTTTTGATGGCCTCTAATAAAAAGAGGATCCCATCAGCTTTCTATAGGCTAGGCCTACTATATTTATCAACTTTCCTAATATTAAGCACATTGCTTCGCTTTACAACAGGAGTATAGCCTACCTGGCTGGCATGGAAAATGAACCTCAGGCAAAGCGTCCTCCATTCGCTATTTAAATGCATAGATGACGTGTATTTTTTCCCCCCATGCCGCCGTTGCGAGACAGGTGCACGGTAATGGTCCATTCTATACTGAACAAAATGATAAATGCAACCATTTCAATGAATTACGGAGTGACAGTTCATATAAGGAAGTCAGTCAATTTAAAGAAATTAGGCCCCAGCTATGGATTTCACATGACTGGGCAGCCATGGGTGGGCATAGGCCCAACAAATCCGAATGAGTTTTTCCCCACAAAAGGGCTTTATTACAGACAGGGTGGCTGGTCTCCGATTATCCCGCAAGTGAAGAAGCCGGAAGTGGAGGTCCTGGGCTGGTGTTTTTACACGTGGTCTGCGGTTGTGAGGCCAGTTGGACGTACTGCCAAATTCTCTTAAATGACATTGGAGATGGCTTATTGTAGAGAAATTAACATTACATTTTCAGGCAACAGCTCCGGTGGACATTCCTGCAGTCAGCATGCCAATTGCACGCTCCCTCAATTTAAGACATATTTGGCATTGTGTTGTGCAACATTTGAGAAATAAGCTTTTTGTGTGGAACATTTCTGGGAGCTTTCATTTCAGGTCATGAAACATGGGACTAACGCATGTTGCGTTTTATATTTTTGTTCAGTGTAAATCAAAACTAATTTAACACCATTATTTAGTATATGTAAAGACAACATTAAGAATAGTCTGATGGGTGACAACATTAGCTTATCACTTGTGAATGATGTATTATCAATTGTGAATTTAATTTTACATTTTTTTATTTTACCTTTATTTAACCAGGCAAGTCAGTTAAGAACAAATTCTTATTTTCAATGACGGCCTAGGAACAGTGGGTTAACTGCCTGTTCAGGGGCAGAACGACAGATTTGTCCAGCATGTGCAGTAAAGCAAAAAACAGCACATGCCTTTTTTTGCAACTTTTTCAAATCATAGTCGCACACCTCATGTAGCCTAGCCCATAGGCCTATGTGTTTTGATCAGATTTGTATCACAACTAAAGTGGCCAAATAACATTAATTTGCTTTACAACCGATTGTAGAGCCTACCTGGCATACCTACCTACCAGTAGGTGGCGCGTGAGTTTCAAGTTTGGGGAAGATAATTTTCCCCATTAAAAATGCACCTATATAATAAAGCATTACACATCGTATTTGCTTTCATTTTTGAGAACAGTGTTTTCCCGCTGATTGATTGCATTTAGGAATATTTGCGCTTATAGCCTACTGCCATTGCTGCACTTATGTGAAGAAATAGCCTGATAGTGGGCCTCCCGGGTGGCGCCATCAGAGTCCCTGGGTTCGCGCCCAGGCTCTGTCGTAACCGGCCACGAGACGCACAATTGGCCTAGCGTCGCCCGGGTTAGGGAGGGCTTGGTCGGTAGGGGTGTCCGTGTCTCATCGCGCACCAGCGACTCCTGTGGCGGGCTGGGCGCAGTGTGCGCTAACCAAGGTGGCCAGGTGCACGGTGTTTCCTCCGGCGCACTGGTGCGGCTGGCTTCCGGGTTGGATGCGCGCTGTGTTAAGAAGCAGTGCGGCTTGGTAAATATGACATTTACATACACTTAGGTTGGAGTCATTAAAACTCGTCACCACCAAACTTCACCGTAGGGATGGTGCCAGGTTTCCTCCAG
Source organism: Oncorhynchus mykiss (assembly GCF_013265735.2). Lineage (NCBI taxonomy): Eukaryota > Metazoa > Chordata > Actinopteri > Salmoniformes > Salmonidae > Oncorhynchus > Oncorhynchus mykiss. The sequence goes on from NC_048566.1 coordinate 38,938,590, forward strand.
ACGTGACGCTTGGTATTCAGCCCAAAGAATTCAATCTTGGTTTCATCAGACCAGAGTATCTTGTTGCTCATGGTCTGAGAGTCCTTTAGGTGCTTTTTGGCAAACACCAAGCGGGCTGTCGTGCCTTTTACTGAGGAGTGGCTTCCGTCTGGCCACTACCATAAAGGTCTAAGTGCTGCAGAGATGGTTGTCCTTCTGGAAGGTTCTCCCATCTCCACAGAGGAACTCTTTAGTTACCATTGGGTTCTTGGTCACCTCCCTGACCAAGGCCCTTCTCCCCTGATTGCTCAGTTTGCCCCGGCAGCCAGCTCTAGGAATAGTCTCGGTGGTTCCAAACTTATTTCATTTAAGAGTGATGGAGGCTGCTGTATTTTTGGGGACTTTCAATGCTGCAGACATTTTTTGGTACCCTTCCCCAGATCTGTGCCTCGACACAATCCTGTCTCGGAGCTCTATGGACAATTCCTTCGACCTCATGGTTTGATTTTAGCTCTGACATACACTGTCAACTGTGGGACCTTTATATAGACAGGTGTGTATCATATCAGAACAACAGTTCAGTTCATTTTTGACAAGCATTAACTATATGATAAATTATTACTTTTACCAATTATTCTTAATACCAATGTCTAAACATATGTCAAAGAGAATAACACATTCTATTTTAACTATTTTTTTCAAATTGGCATATACTCTCCATCACACTGTCAACTTCATCGCAGAGCCACAGGAACAGGAAGTTAGACCTATAACCCATCAGGAAAAATCCTAACAATCCAGCAGACCTAATCGGGTGAGATTTGTATCAGAACAAACACCACAATAATACACTCCTTCACATATCAAGGCGTGTAAACTTCAATCCAAAACTTAAACTTTTACCTCCCCCTTTTTGACACACAACTACCCATGTGAGTAATGTGTAAAAAAAAAAAACACAAAAAAACACTACTACTGGTCAAAATAAAATAATTTAAAACAACAAAATCGAATTAGAATCACTACCCTTAACTTCATAAAGAAAAATTATTGTACCCATACGGTCATAGGAAAAAGGCAACTCCCTCTCCTTCACATTGTAAAAATCACAAATATGGCTAAAAACTATAAACGTCATCATAATTGTCAATAATACAAATGAAACTATTTGGAATTTTCGTCTGCGTTGTCGTGACCGCTCTTTCCCATGGATTTCTGAATATAACGCGACAAACAAACAAACGGAACATTTGTTGTGTAACTGGGAGTCTCGTGAGTGAAAACACCCGAAGATCATCAAAGGTAAACGATTAATTTGATTGCTTTTCTGATTTTCGTGACCGAGCTTCCTGATGCTAAGTGTACTTAATGTTTTATCGTGCGATCGATAAACTTACACAAACGCTTGGATTGCTTTCGATATAAAGCTTAATTTCAAAATCTGACACGACAGGTGGATTAACAAAAGGCTGTGTTTTCCTATATTGCACTTGTGATTTCATGAATATAAATATAGTAATATTTATTGTATGTAGTGCTTTGCTATTCAGCGGTTGTTGATGACACTTATCCCGATAGGGGGATTGCAGCCATAGCAAGTTAAGGGAGACCTAACTCTGAGTACACCCTCAACAGGCGCATTTGTTGTTTAAAAAATATATATATATATATATTATATTTTCATCACTTAAATGTTCAGTTATGTCTAATATGTACTATTAATTCTGTGCACTTTAAGTTCAATTATTGAAAGAAACCAGTCTCACCCTTAATCCAATTCTGTTAAAAATTATGTATCCATTCAGCTGACGCTCGCAGCCAGGTGGGGATCCGATCTGCTCCAAATAGTGGAGAGTGGCTTTCCTCTGGTTGCATCTAATGCAACTCCGTGTGCACGGTTAACCTGAGTTTCACTGGGAAAAATCCGAAAATTAAGTTTATCATCCCATCCTTGTCACCAAAATGGTGGTACAACTATTGTAATCAAAAGGAGAGACTTTTAGATTTCTTCAACAATCACTTTATTATTTAATTACTGCAGTAATGGAGCTGGTTGGTAATCACCCCTGGAGGTGATCACTGAGAACTCGAGCTGGTTTGAGCCACAGCATTTTATTACAAAGTCCATCCTCCTTCAGTCTACATGACACACAACAGATGCATGGAATGTGTCACAAGGTTAAGATTTGTATGAAAGATACTGTCTGCTGTGAATTATAAGTATCTGCTGTAAAAACAGTTTTCATTGTGTAGAGACCAGTGTCTGGCACCCCAACTCTATACTGCAGCCATCTCCGCCTGGTACCCCAGTACAGAACAGAAACATTAACTCTGGAATGCGGTATCCCTGAAGACATCGTAAATCTCCTGTCAGTGTTATCTCCCAGAGGCATGTCCTCTGCAACAGGGGACACACCCTTTTCACGCCAATTCGATAAAAAGTGACTTTCGTAGCAGGTTAGGACAGAGTCCAGCATAACCCGAAGATGCGTGTTGGCTTCAAGGAAGTGGAACATGTCATATGACAGACAAGGGATAAGGAAGGCGGAGAGCACGCTTGTTTGAAATTGAAAAGTGTTGCGGTAGCTTTTGATAAATATTACCATCAAGATGAAGCAGCTGCGTTATAAGTGGGATGTACTGTTGAGCGCCACATCCCGACGGGCTGATTGTACGGAGATTGTGACAGCCAGTTAAATGGGGTCCCTTGAGAAAGCAAGAACAAGATATGTCAGGAGAATTGCAGCATTATCATAAGGATAATACTTGAAATACAGAGGAGGAATGGAGGGGAAAAGAGAGGCAGATGAGGTCTAAGAGAGAGAGAGGGAGGAAGATGGTGAGCTTGAGTCAGTGAAAAAATGGCTGGAAAAAGGGAGATGGTTTGCTACAGAAGAATGGTAGAAAATGTAAGCAGAGTGAGCTGAAGACAGGAGGAGAAATTGAAGTGAATGAGGGCGAAGTATCAGAGGTAGTAGGTGTGGTGAAGTTCTTGGTGCCCTTGAGGCTTGCACTGAGGGTGAGGATAAATATGAGTCTGTGACAGTAGGAGTGAAGTTTTTGGAAAAAGTGGACACTTGCCTTTTGGCTGATCCATTTGTGGTTTCAGGGTGAGTGAAAACAGAATTGGGTACTGTGGAATCGGTGAGGGTAACCAGAAGTGGTCTTGTGATAATTGTTTGTGTTTCTGCTGGTCAGAGGGAGAAGGCACTCGGTGTTAAACGAATGGGGGCAAGAAATGTGAATTGTTTTGCTCTCAATTAAAGGGTGGTTACTGGGGTAGCTGTAAATGTGATAGTTGACCAATTAAAAGGGAAAGATTTTCCCCTCATTTTTCCTAACCTAAAACTCAGTATCCTAACCTGCTGCATAAGTTCTATCCTGCTTAGGGTGACATTTATTAAAATAGGTTGGATTTTGTGGAAATCCCCCCACCCAACACACACAGACAATGAAAGCGCTTACCATATTCGAAACTGACAGAACACTAAGCCAATCACAGCGCAACTAAAGAAGATTGCCTACGCTCTGTATTCCTCGCTACCCCTCCACCACAGAAAGCACTGAGCTAGGCTGAAACACCTGCATTTTGGAGCTGCCTTACTCAAGAGGCAGAATGACGGGTCGCCACTGTTAATGCCCATGATTTTGGAATGAGATGTCATGCGAGCAGGTGTCTACATACCCATGTAGTGTATCTCTGGGTAAACTAGTGCGTCTAGCAATCTCGCATGTTCATTGGTTTTAGCTACCAAATCTAGTCAGAATCTCATTGGACAATGGATTTCGCGGCATTTCTGTAGGGCGCATGCGTTCTATACTGTCAACTTTCCAGCGCGCGGAATTGTTCAGGAAGGGGAATAGTTGTGAATACTTTTTACACGTTTTATTGTCTTGCCACCTGTTTAAACATTATTTTATCATATAACGTAAGGTAACGGCACCATGTGGAACCAAGGTGAGTTTGTCTTTGTAGCAATGGTTTATATGGCTGTCAAGAATAGCTCAAAAGTTGCCTAGTTGTAAATAACGTTAGCTTGCTATTGTAGCCAGCTCTCTTGAGGTCTGTTTTGTTGTGCAAAGTTTGTGCGCTGACTTTGTGCAAAGATAGCTAGTAGCTGACTTGACCTTATTTCTTCTGTAAACTAAAAGGCACCGAGCTTTTTGTCGTACAGTAACAGGAAACAACATTAGCAAACGTTAGCTAGGTAACTAACTAACCTTAGCTACTGTAGTTAACTTGTTACTATAGTGCTTTTGTCAGCTAACGTTAGCTATTTGGCTCACTCGTGTGTAGTCTCCAATCAGCTACCTAACGTTAGCTAGTAATGCAAGCTTGCTTGTTTCCATGGTTTTAGTCAGACAGTGAATTATTGCTGCAGTTGTCTCATTGACACAACCGTCGGTGATTGGCCTAGTTAAATATATATATTTTAAAGACTGTCATTTCATGTAGGTGGATCATACGGTGAATCAAACATGGGTGGTGGATACACTCAGTCTCCGGGAGGATTCGCATCACCTGCTGCCTCCCAGGGAGGAGAGAAGAAAGGGGTCTGTATTTGTCATTCACCAACTCCATATATTATAGCGAACAGCAAGTGGAAAATGTCTGTCATCGTAATATTAGTAGCATAACGCACTATTGTGTCTGCCATTGTGTCATTTTTTTTTTTTGTAGGTTAAAGTTGGCTCTGAATTACTCAGGCTTTCTGTGTATGTATGTTTACAGAGACAACGTGCCCAACATATTGTCCCCTGCACAGTGTCCCAGCTCATGTCTGCTGCCCAAGCAGAGGATGTCTTCAGAGTGGGAGAGATAGAGGTTGCCCAGGTAACCCAAAATACATCTTAAATATGAGGATGGTGGCCATTTTGTTGGGGTTTGTGGTGTGTTGCGATACGGTGACTCAAAGACTGATTAGGATTTTACATTTACATTTGTACATGGAAGGTTGAGGTGTGCCTTGGTATACTATGACAGTATTCTATTTTTGTGTGCTAGGTTACCATTGTGGGCATCATCAGAACCACTGACAAATCCATGACCAACATCCAGTACAAAGTCGATGACATGACAGGGGCCCCTATGGACGTGAAGCAGTGGGTAGATACGGAGGTGAGTCTCATCAGGGCTGCTAAGTACTAGGATCAGGAAGGATATACACTACAGTCAACACTTGCGGTTTAATTTCAAAATAATGTTCAATAAACATATATTTTTTGACATCAGGCTACACTCAAATGAGAGTTCAACTGCTAACTCAACTCACCTATGGTTCTGTCCTGCTCTCTCTCCTCTTTCATAGGATCCCAGTGTGGACAGCACTGTCATCCCCCCAGGCACTTACGTCAAGGTCTCTGGCAATTTGCGCTCCTTCCAGGTGACGTCATCATCCCCACACAACTACATACCTTTATCTGTAGGTCATATCACAGCCATGACCACATCATTCTACACGTTCATTTGTTTTTGTTTTCAAACAATGTGTAACCTGCAAATGTTTATTTTGCAGTTGAAGTCAGAAGTGTACATACACTTAGGTTGGAGTCATTAACTTCTCTAGGGTAGTGGGCAGCATTTGGAATTTTGGATGAAAAGCATGCCCAAATTAAACTGCCTTCTACTCAGGCCCAGAAGATAGGATATGCATATAATTGGTAGATTTGGATAGAAAACACTAAAGTTTCCAAAACTGTTAAAATGGTGTCTGTGACTATAACCGAACTGATTTGGCAGGTGAAAACCTGAGAAAAATCCATTCAAAAATCATTTTTGTTGTTGTAGTTTTCTATTCAATGCCATTACAGTATCCATTGACTTAGGACTCAAATTGCAGTTCCTATGCCTTCCACTAGATGTCAACAGTCTTTAGAAATTGTTTCAGGCTTGTATTCTGAAAAATGATGGAGTAAGCTCATTTCATGCGCACGACCGAGAGAGTGCCTTTCTTGTTTACCTTTTATATTGACGACGTTATTGTCCGGTTGAAATATTATTGATTATTTAGGCTAAAAACAACCTGAGGATTGATTATGAACATCGTTTGAAATGTTTCTACGAACTTTACGGATACTATTTGGATTTTTTTCTGCCTGTTTGACTGCATTTGAGGATGTGGATTGATGAAGAAAACGCGCAAACAAAACAGAGGTTTTTGGATATAGAGAGACTATCGAACAAAAGGAACATTTATTGAATAAATGAATGTCTTCTGAGTGCAACCATATGAAGATCATCAAAGGTAAGTGATTCATTTTATCTCCATTTCTGACTTGTGTAACTCTTCTTCTTGGCTGGTTACTGTTTGTAATGATTTGTCTGCTGGGCTATGTTCTCAAATAATCGTAAGGTATGCTTTCGCGGTAAAGCGTTTTTGAAATCTGACACCGTGGTTGGATTCACAAGAAGTTAATCTTTAAACCTATGTTAAATAGTTGTATATTGGCGCTCTGCAATCTCACTGGATGTTGGCCAGGTGGGACACTAGCGTCCCACATACCATAGAGGTTAAAACTATTTTTTTAAACACTCCACAAATTTGTTGTTAACAAACTAGTTTTGGCAAGTCGGTTAGGACATCTACTTTGTGCATGACACAAGTAATTTTCCCAACAACTGTTTAGATGGATTATTTCACTTATAATTCACTGTATCACAATTACAGTGGGTCAGAAGTTTACAAACACTAAGTTGACTGTGCTTTAACCTCTAGCGACGAGCAATCCTGTATCCGGGAGCGTAATCATAGCCTCAATTGCATTACCATAACGCAACGTTTCCTATTCATGAAAATCGCAAATGAAATGAAATAAATATATTCAAACACAAGCTTAGCCTTTTGTTAACAACACTGTCATCTCAGATTTTCAAAATATGCTTTTCAACTAAAGCTACACAAGCATTTGTGTAAGACTATTGATAGCCTAGCATAGCATTAAGCCTAGCATTCAGCAGGCAACATTTTCACAAAAACAAGAAAAGCATTCAAATAAAATAATTTACCTTTGAAGAACTTCGGATGATTTCAATGACGAGACTCTCAGTTAGATAGGAAATGTTCATTTTTTCCAAAAATATTATTTGTGTTGGCGAAATAGCTTCGTTTTGTTCATCACGTTTGGCTAAGAAAAAGACCGGAAAATTCAGTCACTACAACGCCAAACTTTTTTTCCCAAATCAGCTCCATAATATCGACAGAAACATGGCAAACGTTGTTTAGAATCAATCATCAAGGTGTTTTTCACATATCTATTCGATAATATATCAGTCGTGGCAGTTGGTTTCTCATCAGAAGCAAACGGAAAAATACTGCAGCTGGAGATTATGCAATAATTGCAACGGAGGACACCAAGCGACCACCTGGTATGGTCAATCTTCCAATGATATGCCTACAAATACGTCACAATGCTGTCGACACTTTGGGGAAGCGACAGAAAGCCTAAGCTCATTCGTGCCCCATTCACAGCCATATAAGGAGTCATTGGCATGAGGCGGTTTCAAAAAATGCGGCACTTCCTGATTGGATTTTTATCTGTGTTTCGCCTGTAACATCAGTTCTGTGGCACTCACAGACAATATCTTTGCAGTTTTGGAAACGTCAGTGTTTTCTTTCCAAAGCTGTCAATTATATGCATAGTCGAGCATCTTTTCATGACAAAATATCTTGTTTAAAACTTGAACGTTTTTCATCCAAAGATTTAAATAGCGCCCCCTATATCCAAGATGTTAAACAGCTTGGAAAATTCCAGAAAATGATGTCATGGCTTTAGGAGCTTCTGATAGGCTATTGACATCATTTTAGTCAATTAGAGGTGTACCTTGTGGATGTATTTCAAGGCTTACCTTCAAACTCAGTGCCTCTTTGCTTGGCATCATGGGAAAATCAAAAGAAATCAGCCAAGACCTCAGAAAACAAATTGTAGACCTCCACAAGTTTGGTTTGTCCTTGGGAGCAATTTCCAAACGCCTGAAGGTACCACGTTCATCTGTACAAACAATAGTACGTGAGTATAAACACTATGGGACCACGCAGCCGTCATACCACTCAGGAAGGAGACGCGTTCTGTCTCCTAGAGATGAACGTACTTTGGTGTGAAAAGTGCATATCAATCTCAGAACAACAGCAAAGGACTGTGTGAAGATTCTGGAGGAAATGGGTACAAAAGTATCTATATCCACAGTAAAACAAGCCCTTTATCGACATAAACTAAAAGGCCGCTCAGCAAGGAAGAAGCCACTGCTCCAAAACCGGCATAAAAAAGGCTACGGTTTGCAACTGCACATGGGGACAAAGATCGTACCTTTTGGAGAAATGTCCTTTGGTGTGATGAAATAATAATAGAAATGTTTGGCCATAATGACCATTATGTTTGGAGGAAAAGGGGGGGCTTGCAATCCGAAGAACACCATCCCAACCGTGAAGCAGGCGGGTGGCAGCATCATGTTGTGGGGGTGCTTTGCTGCAGGAGGGACTGGTGCACTTCACAAAATAGATGGCATCATGAGGTAGGAAAATTATGTGGATATATTGAAGCAACATCTCAAGACATCAGTCAGGAAGTTTAAGCTTGGTCGCAAATGGATCTTCCAAATGGACAATGACCCCAAGCAAACTTCCAAAGTTATGGCTTAAGGACAACAAAGTCAAGGTATTGGAGTGGCCATCAATTCTGACCTCAATTCTATAGAAAAATATGTGGGCAGAACTGAAAGCGTGTGCAAGCAAGGAGGCCTGCAAACCTGACTCAGTTACACCAGCTGTGTCAGGACGCCAAAATTCACCCAACTTCAGCTTGTGGAAGGCTAATTTTTACTAGGATTAAATGTCAGGAATTGTGAAAAACTGAGTTTAATTGTATTTGGCTAAGGTATATGTTTACTTCCGACTTCAACTGTATATGCGTCTAGGGCAGGGAGTTGCCGCTGGCATTTTGATTCACAAATGTAAACTTCACCATGCCAGTGGCAGTCGGTGCTGTTTAACATTAGGGATGACAATTCATTTTTTTATGAGCATGGCCTTATTTCTATTACAGAATATTGGATGACTGTAGTTTGTATTCTATTCACCCAGCTCAATGTATCATTGATAGGTTTAGGCTATTACATGATACGCAAATTTGCCATATACCTATCATGAGAGAGCCTACAATTGAATGTTTATAGCCTTGGTACACAGGTCGAGAGACAAATTGGAGTAATCAAGGCGAGACCGTGACACTTTAAATATTGCCTTGCACAGTCTTGCCTGCATCTAGCTGATCTGGTGTGTAATCATTTGTCCAAACAGTTACAAAACGTTCCGTTTTGCAACTTACACAAGAGTTTCTATTGGACAAATTTGGGTAGGTCCATTCCCGTTTTAGTTCCGTTTGCTTCCATTTAAGAAACGTTTTGCAACAGAATTGGTGAAGTGAATACACCGTTGATCACAAGCACACATGGTTCACTTTCATAGCAGCCACATACAGCATCATCACTTTGATGACCAGGTGCAAAAATCTCCCCAAGCCAAACCAAAACTGCGACACTGCCTAGATCGTTGTCACCATATGAGCTAACGTCATAATCAACCAAGTAGAACTAGTAAACCCACAATCAATCCCTGTGTACAATCACGCAGTACAGTGTACAGCATTCAGTTTAGCAGTTACTCCGGTGAGCCCCTGTGGCAATACATTTATAAAACAGAAAGCTCCCCTTGACTTGGAAGAGTTGCAGTGTTGAATAGCCTTAGCCAACAAATTGCATTCCTCTCTGTCAGGTTCTTGTGTAGGTTAAATCGGCTACATTAGCTAAGTATGTGAAAGCTAAACCAATAATTAAAAAATACACTGAGTGTATAAAACATTATGAACACCTGCTCTTTCTACGACACTGACAAGCTATGATCCCATATTGATGTCACTTGTTAAATCCACTTCGATCAGTGTAGATTAAGGGAAGGCGACAGGTTAAATAAGTATTTTTGAGACAGTTGACATGGATTGTGTGTGTGTGCCATTCAAAGGGTGAATGTGCAAGATAATATTTAAGTACCTTTGAACGGGGTATGGTAGTAGGTGCCAGGAGCACCGGTTTGTGTCAAGAACTGAATTGGGGCTGTTCTGAAGGCAGAAGTGGTGGTGCAACTCAATATTAGGAAGGTGTTCTTAATGTTTTGTACACTCATCGTATAGCTAGCTCTCTCTCTGCTGCTTCTTAATTTAAGAATTTAATTTGTCCAAACTGATCAACTATTTTCTTTCTCGATCTTTGAGTCAACTATTCACCACAATTTATGCACTGCAGTGCTATCTAGCTGTAGCATATGGTTTCAGTACTAGATTCATTCTTTGCTCCTTTAATTGGATGGACAGCATGTCAGTTTATGCCGATAGCGCTTATAGGTTGGAGGATGTCCTCCGGAATTCTTCATAATTATTTTGTTAGTTTATGGAAGGGTGTGAGAACCATGACCCTCCTAGGTTTTGTATTGAAGTCAATGTACCCAGAGGAGGAGGGAAAAGAGCTTTCCTCTGGCTACACCATGGTGCTCCCCTAGAGGGTGCTGTTGAGCCCCTCATTGCAAAAGTTTTTTTTTTTTATCAGTTATTTGTTGACATTAATATATTTAGTATAGTTTATCTAAAATGTTTCACTTCATTTTTTTAATGCAATTCACTGAGTGGGATGGTCCTGCATTCTCTGAGGAGCCTTCACTGACCTGTGCAAATGCATTCATGTTAACTGAAAGTGTGCGTTGCACATTCAGTCCTGTGTGTCTCTCTGTGTCTGATGCACTGACTGTGGGTGTTTGTGTAACTTCCTGTCTTCGATAGAACCACAGGTCCATGGTAGCATTCAGCGTCCGGCCCCTTGACGACATGAACGAGATCACCTCCCACATGCTGGAGGTGGTGCAGGCACACGTGCTGCTCAGCAAACCACAGACGATTATGGTGAGAACTTCCTTCACACATGACAAAGAGCACCAGGGCCTAAAATTAACACCCCCCTCCTGCGGGTAGATTTTGGCATTGGTGGGTAAGATGCCTTCTTCACCAGCCATGTTGGAGGGTGGTCAGGGCTTCACACTTCTAGAGTTTCACTCACGTTTGTTAATAAGAAGTCAAGTATGATCATATTTATAGCAAAATAAATGCTGCAGTAGCTGTTTTCATATTATTTCTGCCATTTTGTTTCATAGTTGGTAAATTAATCGCACAAAGTCAAAACTACGTATCCTATAGCCTATCCCACCTCGAGCTGCCACACTGCCTGTCTTGGGGCTGTGCGTCCATGAAGAGCTGAGTGAAAAATTATTTTTTAGAAGAGCTGTGCACAGGCATAATGTTGGTCTAATTTACTTGACTCGGAAGTCTACTGATACTTTGTCCTTGTGTTTCTTGGCAATTTACATTTTGTTCACAATCTAGGTATTTTTTTCTTTATTTGAGTTTCAACTGCTAGGGAAGAGAAGACAATGCAGTTATTAGTCAGACTCTGAATCTCAGACACATGACTCTTGAGTCGTGTAACCGCGGTAACCTCCTGCCCTTAACGGGGCATGTGAACATCTGATTATTTTCGTTAACACTGGTCACAAAAATGTATATGAAATTAAACAATATACCACATTACTTCTTACTAGTAATACATTATTGTTTTAGAAACATTACAAAGCATGCTCATCTGTTTTTGTTTTGTTGATGTAATTTTAGGGGTGAAGAAAAATATTTTGACTGGTAAAAAATGTAGTGGCTGGTAGATTTTTAAATCTACCTGACACAGTGGCTGGTGGAACAAAAATTACATTTTAGGCCCTGAACAGCACCAATATGCCTGAATTTTTGACTTTCCCACCTGTATAACAGTAGTCACAGAGCCGACGAGTTGGCCTTGGCCCATCTGCCACGTATTTAAATGGAGATAAATGAATCATTAAACTTAGCTTTGAATAAGGCCATTCAACCTCAGTAATGCCACAATCAGCTGCTTGTGCTTTTTATGAATAAAGTTTTGTTTTGATTCTCTTCCTGCTTGGCACCACTCACACACAGTTCTGGTTACCTTTTTAGATGGGCGGAGGAGGGGGAATGAACACTAGCATGGTGCCCTTGTCGCGGCCGGGAGTGGGTGGCAACATGGGAGGTGGATACTCGGGTGCCAACGACATGTCCGCTAACGGCCTGAGCCCAAGCCAGAACCAGGTGAGTCTGCAATGGACTAAAGAAAATTGCTGGGCACATTAAATAGTTGGTAGAATAAACAATAGGTAGCCTAAACGCACCGACCATACCAATTGGAAAGTAAACCCGCACCTGTTACCAGGTGAAAGGAGAAAAAAGTGTACTTTATTTAAAAAATCTAGCACATTGGTCTAATGATTACAAAATGAATTGGGCCTCATCAGTTTTTATTAAAAATGCCTCACCATACTGCCATCTGTAGGACTGGCATAACAATTGGGAAGTTTTCAAGAGTTGTTCTACATGTGATTGGCACAATATTCTATATGAATGGTTTTTGTTATGCTCTTGTCCTCTCATAAGGTGCTGAGCTTGATAAGGAGCTGTCCAGACGCGCAGGGTATCAGCACACAGGACTTGAAGCAGAGACTCAGCGGCATGAGCTTGGCTGTCATCAAGTAAGACATTCCCTTCCCTCCATCCTCAAATCAGTTTCTGAAGTTCTTGATATGCTTGAATGTGTCCTGTTGGACCACAACAGTGGTTTGTTCTGCAGGGCACAACTTCGGCCGGCTTTCAGATATAAATATTTTATAGAAAAAAACATGTATTTCTGGGATGTAGAATAAGTCATATTGGCTTTATTCATTGTATTTTTATCTGCAACGTTCAACATTTGCCTACTGAACGTGGCCCAGTGCACTCTCATGTGCAAGGCACAAGAGTAGACTGCATAATTAAGCATGCTGCATTGGCACCTATCTTACTGTCCTTGGTCTAATCATAGGCATGCAGTGGAGTTCCTCAGCAACGAAGGACACATCTTCTCCACCATCGACGAGGATCATTTCAAGTCTACAGACAATGACGACTAAAGCATCTCTCCATTCCCTGTTAGCGCTAAGAACATGATCATAGTCTTGGGTCCATTCTCAACACACTGTGGGCTATGAGCGGACGATTGTATTTAAGAATAACACCCAAAGTCCTCTTAGAATTTTAAGATCTCAACACTGAAAATAGAACCTGTAGTCATTCATGGAAGCATGATTCATACTGAGGATCATCATGGGATGTCTATATAATCCTGAGGGTTTCTGCGAAATTAGGCCTTGGTTTGACTGACATGGTGGCCAGTGTTCACATATCCTGTTTCAACTTCCGTTAATGATATTACAGTAAGAGTGGGCGCATCATAGGCCAATGGTTTTTCTCACAATGAATGCAATCTGTGACTACCAGTTCCTCAATCATTGGTCTTGGTAGTTGTTGTTTAAAAATAGTGAACAGAATGCAAAACTTTGCCATTCAGATTCTTATGTCTCTATGTTTTGTTTTTGTCTCTAGTAAACATATATTTTCAGAAAAATGTGTAATTTGTTCTCAATATAAATATTACTATTTTATATAGTCAATTGGAAAGTATCTCTTAATGCAGAAGTATTGTCATGCAGTATCGATACCCCTGCACTAGAAGAACCCCACTCCACTCTTTTTTAAATTATTTTTTTTTACCCCTTTTTCTCCCCAATTGTTGTAGTAGCTACTATCTTGTCTCATCGCTACAACTCCCGTACGGGCTCGGGAGAGACGAAGGTTGAATGTCATGCGTCCTCCGATACACAACCCAACCAGCCGCACTGCTTCTTAACACAGCGCGCATCCAACCCGGAAGCCAGCCGCACCAATGTGTCGGAGGCTACACCGTGCACCTGGCACTTGGTTAGCGCGCACTGCGCCCGGCCCGCCACAGGAGTCGCTGGTGCGCGATGAGACAAGGACATACCTACCGACCAAGCCCTCCCTAACCCGGACGACGCTAGGCCAATTGTGCGTTGCCCCACGGACCTCCCGGTTGCGGCCGGTTACGACAGAGCCTGGGCGCGAACCCAGGGACTCTGATGGCACAGCTGGCGCTGCAGTACTGGCCCTTAACCACTGCGCCACCCGGGAGGCCTATTTACCTCCACTCTTAACAGTAAGGTCACTGACGCTGCCAGAATAGCATCATTGAGTTTTAAAATAAGGGGACATTTTAAGTTACAAAATACATGGCTAAATTATTAAATGTAACAACCATAAACACCAATAGGCTTTTATTATGATAAGCATTTGGGATAATCGGTTGGCAAGTGTGACTTGTGACTGTAGCAATGTAGAAAATGAAAACCAAGTAACAAAATATGTGTACAATAAGACATGTATCCTGTTTTGCACAGTCCCATCTCAAAGTATTCACAGTTACAGTGGCTGGCTATCAGTGCGTAGTTCTGACATTGTCTTGCACCCTATATAGTCTAGTCTATTTTATGCAATGAGACTTTAGTTAGCCTTTTAATAGTTATTCCTCAACCTCGCTGGTTCAGTAAAATAAAAAATGGTCCTGTGCTCTTCTCAACTTGTCGTCCACTTGCTCATAATCATGGTCACTGTCCTCATCTGCTTGAACTTCATATTTCGCCGCTGCTGAAAGACAAGTTAATTTTAGGTTTACTGAACAATTGAGGTTTTGTGTGACGTGGTCACCCAGTGCAAAAACATTTACCTAACAGAGAACTACAGATAACAGTAAAATGTTGTATAAAAATATGCACCAAATTCAGAAACTGAATGGGGTAATTTTTGCCATTGACTTTTACTTCCCTGATGAAATAGCTCAAGTCATTTCCAATGTAAGACATACTGTACCTTTATTGTTGGGCTTGTGACTTTTAGACTTGATGTAAGTGTTTGGCTGAGCCTTGCCTGACTTGACATCGGTCATAGGTTTTCTTGGATTCAGCGGAAGAGCATCATCCTTGAAATCCTTCACGACAACAGGAAAATGAAACTACCGTTATTCTAGGAAGTGTACATACTATGTTGAAAAAACAGGAACCACATATTTGCATGGTGTGAGGAGTCTGCATCAGCAAACATTTTCACATAACTGATGAGACTACTGTAACAAATGCGGGGTGTGTTATGTGTGAATGTTCTAATATTTTTTCTTTAACTAGGCAAGTCAGTTAACAAGTTCTTATTTACAATGACGGCCTGCCAAAAGGCAAAGGCCTCTTGCGGGGATGGGGGCCTAGGATTATATCAAATATAAATATAGGACAAAACACACATCACAACAAGAGAGACTACATAAAGAGAGACCTAAGACAACATAGCAAGGCAGCAACACATGCAACACACAGCATGGTAGCAACATAATATGGTATAAACATTGTGCAGAGTCAACAGCAACAAAGTGAAGAAGGTAGAGACAACAAAACATCACACAAAGCAGCCAAAACTGTCAGTAAAAGTGCATGATTGAGTCTTTGAATGAAGAGATTCCAGTCGCAAGCTGCAGCGAACTGAAAAGAGGAGCGACCCAGGAATGTGTGTGATTTTGGGACCTTTAACAGAATGTGACTGGCAGAACTGGTGTTGTGTGTGGAGGATGAGGACTGCAGTAGATATCTCAGATAGGGGGGAGTAAGGCCTAAGAAGGTTTTATAAATAAGCATCAACCAGTGGCTCTTGCGACGGCTATACAGAGATTACCAGTTTACAGAGGGGTATAGAGTGCAGTGATGTGTCCTATAAGGAGCATTGGTGGAAAATCTGATGGCTGAATGGTAAAGAACATCTAGCCACTCGAGTGCACCCTTAACTGCCGATCTATAAATGATGTCTCCGTAATCTAGCATGGGTAGGATGGTCATCTGAATCAGGGTTAGTTTGGCAGCTGGGGTGAAAGAGGAGCGATTACGATAGAGGAAACCAAGTCAAGATTTAACTTTAGCCTGCAGCTTTGATATGTACTGAGAGAAGGACAGTGCACCATCTAGCCATACTCCCAAGTTATTGTATGAGGTGGCTACCTCAAGCTCTAAACCCTCAGTGTAGTAATCACACCTGTGGGGTGAGGGATATTCTTCTTAACAAACCACATGACCTTTGTTTTGGAGGTGTTCAGAACAAGGTTAAGGGTAGAGAAAGCTTGTTGGATAATAAGAAAGCTTTGTTGTAGAGCATTTAACACAAAATCCGGGGAGGGGCCAGCTGAGTGTAAGACTATCATCTGCATATAAATGGATGAGAGAACTTCCTACTGCCTGAGCTATGTTGTTGATGTAAATTGAGAAGAGTGTGGGGCCTAGGATTGAGCCTTGGGGTACTCCCTTGGTGACAGGCAGTGGCTGAGACAGCATATTGTCTGACTTTATACACTGCGCTCTTTGAGAGAAGTAGTTAGCAAACCAGACCAAAGACCCCTCAGAGACACCAATACTCCTTAGCCGGCCCACAAGAATGGAATGGTCTACCGTAATACAATACATTGATTGAGCAACCCAAGACCCTATTATATGAGGCAGCATTTTAGTCCTAGTCAAATCAAGTCACAATTTACTCAAATTATTAAAAGTGTATTTCACAATATCTCAACATACTTTACAGAGAACATTTTGAAGTTAAAACAGAAAAACATCAGACATAGAAACAGTACAGTGCCACATTTTTGTTTGACAATTTCACAGCTAAGACAAGGGATGTGGGGCTGCAAGGCAGAGTACAAGGGCAATACATAGGATGCAAGACAGTAGGCAGGACATGTAGGACAGTAAACAAGTCCAGCGAAACAGGAGTGACAACAGGAGATGAGTAGTGCTATATCCTGTCTAGAAAGTACATGAGGTCTGAAAGGAAGAGCTTACCGGAGGCAGAGGAGCAGGGGGCCTTTGAGCCTTTTTGCTATCAAGACTTAGATCACTCAACAGGGAAAGGGTGCCGCTTTTGGGTGGAAGACAGGGGGCATCTGGGTGTGAGGGTGAAGGGGTTGCCTTGAAAGACTTTGAGCCTGACAATGGCTTTGAGCCTGACAATGGTTTTGAGGCTGACGGTGGATTTGATCTTGATGATGGCTTCGGCTTTGGTGGACGTGGTGGTGGGGGCTCATCTGATGCGGTGAGCTTTCGAAATTCGTAATAGAATGAGTCTGTCACCTCTGTAACTGTCTCCAGGTGATATTCTTGGGTCAAAGGCAAGGGGTCGTTAGTAAAAGACAAAGACATGTTAAGCCAGTCTGTGGGTATCTCAAAGCACCTCTCTGGCTTTCCTGGAAGGCTGGCCTGGACCATGGGCTGTATAGTAGCCTCCTGCAGCCTCAGGGATGAGAACCCCACCAGAGGATCTTTCTCCAGCTCTGCGTCACCGCTCACCACCTTAACGTCCAGTGGCAGAGCAAAGGCCTTGCACAAGTCCTTCAGGCTGTACTTCTTATTGTCCGTGAGCTTCTCCACAAAGTGGCTCTGCATGTACATGGGCAAATGGACCACCTCACTCTCCTCCTTCTCCTCTTCATCCTCCTCCTCGTCATCGTCCACTTCTTGAAGACGTCTACATACAAGGACCTCCACGGTCTGGTTATTCTTCTCCTCCTGGCTGGTTCCTCCTCCGGGCAGCTTCACCTTCTCGCAGCGCAGCACCTCCAGCTGCTCGCCCACACTGAGTGCCAGAAGCCCCTCCTCCTCCAGCTCCTCACTGTGCCGCGTCACCCTGACCGTGAGTAACGGCGCTTGGGTCGAGGCGGCGTACAGCTCGTACACCGACTCGAACTCCCGCGGCCTCCGTCGCAGCCGTCCCCCGTAGCTCTGCGACATTAGGAAGTACTGGCGGGCCTTGCGCCCCTTGAGACCCGAAGCCAGAACCATGGCTGAGGAACCACGCTTGTGAAGGACTAGAGGATGGCCCTTGTGTAGCTCAGCCAGCCAGGTACAACGGAACAGAGGCTGGCCCTCATGGTGCTCCAGTATTTCAGCCATTGTGGGGAAGGCCTCGTCTGGCTGTGCAAAGACCTCGAGCAGAGTGAGCGGGGTCACAAATGTCAAGTCTTGGGATTCCGTCGTCACGTCGACCACATCCACCTCCAAGCTGGAGGGGAACTTGACTATGTTCTTCCTCACTGTGAGAAAATTTGAGAAATGATGTTGAAAGGGTGAAGACCCATACAGTAAAGTACTAAACTTGATGTTGAGCAGAATAAAAAAAAACTAAGCTGTATGTTCAAATTGCACAACCTTGTGCAGGCTACAGTTTGCCAATAGCTTTGATGATGTGCTCCTCAGGCAACACTTCTCTCAGTTCTAGATTCTAACATTATAGCTCAATGTTTTTTCATTGGCTAAGGAAGTATGCCATTGGTTGACTCAGAACCAGGTTCTACTCACAGTGCATGATGGCCTGGACCTGGTATATGGGGCTGAAGAATAGCGATGCCCCGTGCTTGGTCTTCTTGCTGAAGCAAAAGTGCCGGCTGCAGAGGTGGGGCGAGGACATGATCTCCTGGAGGGTGTAGGTCTGGTCACTCTCACACTCATAGAACTCCCCACGGCAGGAGTAGGGGATTAGCACGTCAGCCGAAGCCCCCTGCTGGCCTCTGAGTTGACAGCGGACGCAGCTCTCCTCACCCCCGTCCTGCTGCTCGATGTGTAGCATGGTCACGGCCATCCCGGCACCGAGCGTGAAATTCTGTAAGGTCAGCTCACATCGGCTGGTGAAGGTGAAGGGAAAGCAGGTGTCCAGGCCTACAGGCCTCAGACTCACCATCTCCTCCACTGTGCTGTATGGCATCTCCTCTGGAACCAGCTTGAACAGATCTGAGCGGGAGAGTCCACAATGAGGCCATTAATAACACAGCATTGATCAAGTGATTTTATTCAAATTAATTAAACATATTACCATGGTTAATAAAGAATAAGGGGGGTTCACATACATAGAATTACTAGAACTGCCATTCTTGGTCAAGTCAATCATCTGTGCTAGGTGGACCGGAGGCATTTATTTTATTCTTTCTAGGCCTGGCTAAGCGCATTTGTTGAAAACCGTAAGCCTCACCTGCATGGTTGATGGGCAGCTCAAACTTATCATTGTTGCTGGTGTCCTCACAGCTGACAGACAGGAGCTCGATGTCGATGACCTTCAACAGGTCCCCCGTGGACAGGCACACCTCGCTTCCCGACAGCTCATAAACAGAGCCTATAAAGCATCAACACACCACAATTTCAGCTCTGATGATAATATTTGATAATATTTGCAGCAACATGCACATACTGTACTGGGTTGATTTTTTTAATGTTTTTATCTCAGTTGTTTACTCAATAATACTCTACCGTTACAAAGCATGCCTGAACTGATGGAAATAGATATACAGTACACAGTACTAACTTATCTGTTCCAGGAACATCACTCATGAGGCTTTGCTACTTTCATTTTCCCTCCATTTCCTTATTTGGAATTAAATAGCTTTTTCTTGTGGGTTGCAGGTCATTTATTTGATACATTGTCTCAATATCAACCTGGTTGTAGGTTGTCTACTGACTGACCATCCATCCATATAACCAAGCATATTATTATCTATAAACCTTTAAACGTGTGATATTACATATAGTCCTCTACGTATTTATTTAGAAAGTGAAGCAAAAACATTTTTTTTGGCTCTACACTCCAGCATTTTGGATTTGAGATCAAATGTTTCATGAGGCGACAGTACAGAATGTCACCTATTATTTGAGGGTATATATACACATCTGTTTACTGTTTTACTATTTAGAAATGAAAGCACTTTATATATCTTCTCCCATTTGAAGGTGTCATCAGTATTTGGACACATTCACTTATGTGAGTATTAAAGTAGTCAAAAATGTGTACTTTGCTCCCATATTCCTAGCATGCAATGACTACATCAAGCTTGTGACTCTACAAACTTGTTGGATGCATTTACGTTTGTTTTGGTTGTGTTTCAGATTATGTCGTGCCCAATTAGAAATCAAATCCAAGTTTATTGGTCGCCTCCAGTTTTGCAGATGTTATTGCAGGTGCAGTGAAATGCTTACGTGTCACGGATTCCTCCGGTACTGCTGCTCATTCAGTTCACCAGCTCCGTCTCACTGAGCTGGATCATTACCACCAACCCCGGACTGTCTTGTCTCATTATGCACACCTGGTTCCAATTCCCTCTGATTAGTATGTGTATATATGTGCCCTCTGTTCCTCATTGTCCTTGTTGATTATTGTTCCATGTCCGTTGGTCTTGTGAGTACATGTGCTCAGTTGTGTCGGCTTGCGCGTTACGGTGTTAGTATGCATTTGTTAATACCGGTCTCGTCCCGTGTATTTGTATTACGGGTCTCGTCCAGTGTATTTATTAGAGGTTTACACCTCGCTC
Organism: Oncorhynchus mykiss; assembly: GCF_013265735.2. Taxonomy (NCBI): domain Eukaryota; kingdom Metazoa; phylum Chordata; class Actinopteri; order Salmoniformes; family Salmonidae; genus Oncorhynchus; species Oncorhynchus mykiss. Next base: position 38,958,943 of record NC_048566.1, read on the forward strand.
TTTGTTTATAGCGCTGTGTTGTGTGTGTCTGTTTCTTTTGGGCTTCGTCCCCGTCATGTTCATGAGGTACGCATTTTCGGGTAGAAAAAAATAGAACTATTTTGGATTCCTGCGCCTGTCTCCTATCATTATACAACGTGCCATTATGTTTCTAGCTCCAACAGTGCAGCAATATCTAGCAATACAATAACAATACCCAAAAGTCTTAATTCGTTTAAAAAAAAAATGTCAGAGTCCGGAATATAAACATGTGAATGGGGGGATATAGACAGTATGGATATGAATAGAAAAGGTGTGAATGGTAAACAATGTATTGTCACTTTTTGTAATTAAGAATGTTTCTGAACACGTCTACATTCATGTGGATGCCAACATGATTACGGATAATCGTGAATAATGAGTGAGAAAGTTAGCAGCACAAAGACCGTATGCTCAAGACATGGGTATCCTAACTGTGGTCTTGCCATACTGGGAGACTTCAATAGATGGGTTTACCCAAGTTGTGCAGGATAATATGATTAGATTTGTAGAGTGATTTTCATTTACAGATGTAAATCACAAAGTTCTTTACATTGAGAGCAACCATTAAAATAAAGCAGGCAACAAGGACAAAACCACAGAACTCAAACTAACGTATATGACCAAGACACCAACCAGACAGATCATATTTAGCGAAAGACTTTGAAGAAGTGATTCTCGAGCTCAGACTTAAAGGCAGTTGTTGTCTGGGGCATGCAAGAGGTGGGGGCTTGTTCCAGAGCTGGGGGACAACAGAATGCTTAGTCAGCCATTGTTTTTGAGCTTGTCTTTGGGACTGCAAATTCTTTGATCATTTGATCAACTGACTTGCCTAGTTAAATTAAGGTTAGATTTACAATAATACAAAAATGTTTTGACCATAATGACCATGAAGACTGTTTCAGGCTGAGGAGTTCACTGAGGCATTGAAGGTACCAGAGGTGATGCAGTACTGGACCTAAGCATTAGACATGAACCAGCTTTACTATAAACCCTCCATCCTACCAGACATTGGCCTCAGTGATCATCAGGCAGTCCAATGGTCTTGAAAAGCAAGAAGTATACAATGCCCCTGATGCTACATCCAAGACTGCTGCCTTCTATAACATGGACTGCTGTGTGTAATGACCACTTCCCTGTCCAAACTGTGAAAATGCACCCTACTGACAGACCCTCGATGACAGCAGAGGAGGTATAGGAGGATAGGCTCAATGTAAAGGCTGGAACAGAATATATGGAGTCAAACACATATGGAAACCATAGTTAAACACGTATAGAAACCATGTTTGACTCTGTTACGTTTATTCCAAACCATTACAATGAGCCCATCCTCCTATAGCTCCTCCCACCAGCCTCCTCTGGCTGAAATCAAGGCCCCTCTGAAAATGTATATTCCTGCCCATGATCAAAACAACAAAGTAGGAATAACAAATGAAACTAACAACTGGTTCTCTCAGGTCAGCCAATCACTAACTTCCCTGGACACAACAGCCATCCCAGCCTTCTTACGTTCCCTGCAGCCTCTCCCTGAAATCCAACCCTGGGAGGTGTATGACAAGCTGCGTGTGATCAAAAACAACAAAGCCCCTGGCCCCTACGGTGTGCCACAGCAGATCCTATGAGAATTTGCCTGCGAGTTGAGTCAACTCATCAGTGACATCCTCAACACATCATTTCAGCGAGGTGAATTCCCTTCCCAGTGGAAAGAAGCCACAGTCGTGCTCATCCCTAAGACCCTCCCCCCGACAGCCAACCAGCTATGGCCTATATCCCTGACACCACAACTATCAAACAATTCCTGTGAGCTTCACTGCCAGCTGGATGAAGGAAGACCTAAAACCCAACATAGACCCCAGACAGTTTGGAAGCAGACCCGAAAGATCATCGACTTACGCTCTCGTTAGCCTTTTGGACTATACAAACAGTCATACATCCCATCCACCATAACCAACCTCATCACCACTTCTCCAAGGCCTTTGACAAAATCAGCTACACCATCGCCATTGAACGCCTGATCCAACTGGATGTCAGACCTGCCCTCACAGCATGGCTCTGCAGTTTTGTGACCGGATGTAAAACAACACTCAGACTGGCAGAAGCTGAAGGGAGGTGAGGCTCAAGGAACTCCTCTGGGTGCTCTCATCTTCCTTGCAGTCATTGACGGTGCAGCCCGGGATGTTGTGTTGACAGTAGGTGGAAGTACATTGATGATTTCAGTCTGGCCCACACAAGCACAATGGGAAAAATCTGCACACCACAGCAGGTCCTGGACAACTTTGACTCATGGGTTCAGGCAAGCAAAATGTTACTGAACCCTGCCAAGTGTAAGGTCCTATCAGTGACCCTCACTAGAAACCCACCTGTCTCATGCCCTCTCCAGATCGAGGGGCAGGGCTGCGTAAGCTCAAAGTGTCTAATATGTGTATGTGGTACATTTTCACAATGCTTAGTACAAAACTCAAAACAGATAATCAAAAAGGCAGTTCTAAAACTCAAAGCACATTTCCAAATGACTGAGTACAACACAAAATCAGTCACTTTTTCACAAAAATTAAATCAGTGTTTCATCTAGAAATACATGTTCCATATTGCAATACATGTTTACATTAAGTACTTGCCTTTCACAATACAATGCTCACATTACTTTTAATATGATAGTCTTCTTATTTGTTAAAATACTTTTTACTATTACTTAATCCAACTGCTCTTATTCGATAATCACCTAATCTTTTGGTAAACCTATAGATTTTAAACTGGTTTGTCTACTATATATAGATTTGGAGAACTACAGAATTACAATGTATGTTTGTAAAATATATACATATAAAGTATGATATACACTGAGTGTACAAAACATTAAGGACACCTATTCTTTCCTACTCTTTCCATGATATAGACTGACCAAGTGATGGCGATGATCCCTTATTGATGTCACTTGTTAAATCCACTTCAATCAGTGTAGGGGAGGAGACAGGTTAAAGAAGGATTTTTAAGCCTTGAGACAATTGAGACATGGATTGTGTATGTGTGCCATTCAGAGGTTGAATGGGCAAGACAAAATATTTAAATGCCTTTAAACGGGGTATGGTAGTATGTGCCAGGCACACTGGTTTGTGTCAAGAACTGCAATGCTGCTGGGTTTTTCACGCTCAACAGTTTCCCATGTGTATCAAGTATGGTCTGAGGACAGACGCTACTCGCTTCAACACTGGGCGGTCCCGTTCTGTGAGCTTGTATGGCCTACCCCTTCGCAGCTGAGGCAAAGTTGCTCCTACACGTTTCCACTTCACAATGGCAGCACTTACAGTTGACCGGGGAAGCTCTAGCAGAGCAGAAATTTGAGGAACTGACTTGTTAGAAAGGTGCCATCCTATGATGGTGCCACATTGAATGTCACGGAGCTCTTCAGTAAGGCCATTCTACTGCCAATGTTTGTCTATGGCGATTACATGGCTGTGTGCTCAATTTTATACACCTGAAAGCAACGGTGTGGCTGAAATAGCCGAATCCACTAATTTGAAGGTAACTAATTTGAAGATATAGTGTATCTTGCATTTTTTGTTAAAACAACTAAATTGAGAATATTTCATTATGTTGTCTTTTGGTGATTAAACCAATATTTTCATTCAACTTATATTTTAGATTAATGGTTGTGTGGTGAAAGATGTTTCCAAACTAAATGAATGCACAATGAAAGGTTTTGAATGTAAGACTGACTGCGTTAGAAGTGTTAACAGTTTGGAGTTTTGTACTAAGAGTTTTGAAAATTCACCACAAAATTCACCACATTTCCCAAGAGGAAAATAGCAAAACAAAGCGATTGAAAATAACTGTTAAACTCAATGTTTTATTTTAGCAAAGTTGGAAGATAATGTTTGTAAGAAGGCCATTGTAGGCCAAAATGTTATCTTTTAACTTAAATAAACATTGCATTTTTAATGGTTAGCTTTTCCTATCTAAGATTATCACATTTTTTGGTTGCACCTCAACAAGCGCTCTCCACTTCTTTTCACATCAGTCTAGATGCATGTCAGGGGGGGTGATATTTATGCCACTGTAACTTTCTCACTAATTATTAACGATTCATTCATGATTATCCATAATCATGGTAGCATCCGCATGAATATAGAAGTGTTCAGAAACGTATGGTACTCTTATTTACAATAAAAGTGACTCCAAAATGACACAAATGATTTACCATTAATTTCTATTGGGCGCAAAATAATCTGAACCACAACCAAAGCAAACTGCAAATGCATCCAACAAGTTTGTAGAGTCATGGGTGCTAGGACTATGTGACCGAACACTACACTTTGACTACTTTAATACACGTATAATTACACTTGTCCAAATAGATGACACCTTCAAATGTGGGGACTAGATACTGTCATTTCTAAACGGTAAAACATATGTATATGAAAGTACCCTCAGTTGTAAATAAGATATTCTGTACTGTTGCCTAATTATGAGACTTTTGTTCTACTTCTGTTTGTGTATGTCATTGATTATTTATTAAAACTGCCACTGACTGTTAATCAGTAAGTTCTACTCTGCCTGTCTGTCTCATTTCTGGCAATGTAAAAACTAGTTTGCCCACACATGGAGTTTATGAAAGAAAGTATGAAAAAGTCTTACCTTGAAAGTATACCCCAGAGCAAACCTGCAGAATCCGTGGCAGACATGTTTTATCCAAGGATGCAATTAATTCTTGCAGGGACATAACTGTTTCAGTGCCTGCCATCACTGCAGTGCTGCCTCGATGTTGTGCTGTCAAGGCTCAACTGTGGTTCCAAGAGAGGTGCCACTGATCTAACAATCAAAAGCAACAATTGTATGAGGAAGTAGGCAACCAGATATTTTCAAGTAAAGTTAACCCCTACCCTGTGACACTAGCTTGTGTTGCCAATAAAGATATGTGAACTGGACTTTTACTTATTTATTGTTTGCTTATTTTATGCAGCAATTACATTTTTATTATTGGCCTACAATCAAAAAAGGAAGGTACAACTCACCATGTTTCCTATTAAAAAATGATGGATCCTAGCAGTACAGTATTGCATTGTGGATTTTTAAAATTATATTCATGTTTGCTGTATTGTGCATATATATTTTATAGATGTCTCACTATCAGCTGTAAAGCAGCCCCTCAGGAATAATAAACATTCTATACTCTACTCCATAGCAGTTCAAAGGTATAATTAAAATACATTCTGCAAAAGTGTATGGTCTGTGATAAATGGGAAGCTACATAAACATGCACCAAAATGAAATGTGACACCGCAACTTCCTACAATTTGCAGTCTATAGATGTAATATGAAACAAGGAGTATGTTGCTATAGTAGTCTATGTTATTCTACCCAGTGGCTTTTCAATAAAAAAACCGTCTATACTATTGACTATTCTTGAAGCTATTCAATCTGATTCAAGTGAATGATCGATAATGAAAGCTAAGCATAATAACTGTTAGCGTTAGTGCATGTGTGTTCACAGTTCATAGTTATGAACCATTGCCATTACATTTCAGTAGGCAACCTTTTTTTCTAGAGTCGAATCAAATCATTGTAGATAATGGAATGTATTACTTTCTTTTCATCCATTTGGGCAGAGACAGAGAGATTTGGCTGTCAAGGGTTTAACCCCACAAAACTACAATTCCCAACGCAAGGGAGCATTTTACCCAGCGGGTTTGTGAATGGAGAATCCTGCAAGATGGCGACTAATGCAACTGCTACAAACTTACCGTCTTTTGATTGTCCAACATGGTGAGAAAATACATTTACCGGTATATTTACGTTGTACAAAGACATCAAGTTCATGCAAAATCACAAAACAGCATTACTTTTTTAAATTTTGTAGCTAGAAACGTATGTATTCCTTTTAGCCACGTCTTATTAGCTAACATATGCTAGCTAGCTGATTCATTTCATTGAATGGTGTGCTTAGCTTTTGGTCATTGTTGTTTTCAGGGCAGGCAAGCCCCCTCCAGGACTCCATTTGGACGTGATGAAAGGTGACAAAATGGTCGAGGTAAGAGCTTAGGGCTTCTGTGGCGAACATTTGAACCGCCTATCTGTATTATCTGCACAAGGCTAGATATTCTGTATGGTTCCTTAGAATGTGGCTATTATCTTGCATAATACATCCGTCACTACGGAGCTGATGGGTTTACTTACTTTCTATACTAACCAACTGTATCAGCTCTATCAAAAGCTGTGATAGAGAACCATAGGATGTAGTCCTACGTGATGTAGTTTACCTATAAATGTCTATTAGTATAGACTGTCTACTTCAATATACAATATAGTCTACTTCAGTCTGTATACTTCAATATAGGTCGCTAGGTGTCATGGTGTACTTAACTAAATAAACACATTGATCATACATGCATGCACCAGATACGGACACTACTGTCCTCAGCCCAGTGCATCCTGGTGCCTGAGTTCCGTGACTGTTGGGTTTTAAGAAAGGTGCCACAGAAACATCAGTCCTGATATTTAAGCTCAGGAGTGCACTCTTGAGTTATGGCTCAGAGGCACGTGGCTTTAAACTGTCTTACAGCTGGCAAGGATTTAATTCAATGTTATCAGTGTTGTTAGCCTGAGTGTCTGTTTAGGATCTTTTGCCAACTCCTTATGGAATTGTGATGCCAAAACAGCTTGGCGTGAGAATGATTGACGAGGAGTTGTCAAGAAATCAGAATTCTATCTGGGAACACCAGGCTATGATGTTGTGACGTAAGAAAATACATGTATTGCCCAATCTGTTGTTATGATGATGAATCCTTGAAGAAACTGATCATTGACGAGAAGAAGTACTACTTATTCGGGAGGAACCCGGACATGTGTGATTTCACCATCGACCACCAGTCATGTTCACGCGTGCATGCTGCCCTGGTCTACCACAAGCACCTGAAGAGGGTGTTCCTTATCGATAACAACAGCAGTAAGTGAACTGTCGTGTACATCAGTCTGTAAAATAGTTTATCTTACCTCAAGCTAGTAAAAAGTACTCAAAATGTAACAGTTGCATTGCCTTAGAGGAGTGCACTGTCGAATAAAGGCCGTGCAACTATTACTCTTCACTTACTTTTTCTAAATTACATCTGTACATGACGTGGACTTGAAGTTTGTAAATTACGTTCTCAGCGCATGGTACCTTCCTGGGACACATCCGCCTGGAGCCCAATAAGCCTCAGCAGGTCCCCATAGACTCCACCATGTCGTTTGGGGCGTCCACGCGAGCCTACACCATCCGGGAGAAACCTCAGAGCCAGCAAGGAACCAACTCCGCCACGGGGGACAGCAAGGCCGGAGAGGATGAGGAGGGGTCTAAGGGTCTCTTAGGGTTACCAGAGGAGGAGACCGAGCTAGAGGTATGTCTGTGTGTCTTCTGTAGTTGTCTACTTGGGCATTTGTCTGGACATGCTGGTAAGGAGGGAGTGTACTATTACCACAGTAGCTAAAGATAACTTAGGGTGTCCCGCTTTACATAGTTTATCTTTTGTTCTGTCAGTGTCTTTAGTGGGTTTTTTTTTAGCTCTCGCTGTTTCCAATTCCGTGTGTTTAGTGTTAACTTTGTTTCACTTCTCCTTTCCCAAACATTTATCCATCCCCTGTCTGGGCTGTGACAGAACCTGACGGAGTTCAACACGGCCCACAACAAGCGCATTTCCACCCTGACCATCGAAGAGGGCAACCTAGATATCCAGAGACCCAAGAGGAAGAGGCGGAACTCAAGAGTCACCTTCAACGAGGACGATGAGGTCATCAACCCGGGTAAGCTCTCTCTTCAACTCCATTGGCCTAGCACCAGTACCCCAGTGCTGTTGAAGTATTGGTTCTTTATCTGTAGTTGAGGAAAAGTGTTTCTGTGCCTGTCTTCAAATGTTACAGTGTCTAAGACTTTTTAAAATGTTATGATTTAAAAGAAAATACTGGTCCTAGATTAACACTCTTACTCTGAGAGTCTTTGTGAACATGGGCCCTGATTTATAGTACCAGTCAAAAGTTTGGACACCTACTCATTCAAGGGCATTCTCTCAACCAGCTTCACCTGGAATGCTTATCCAACAGTCTTGAAGTAGTTCCCACATATGCTGAAAACTTGTTGGCTACTTTTCCTTCACTCTGCGGTTCAACTCATCCCAATCCATCTCAATTAGGTTGAGGTTGGGTGATTGTGGAGGCCAGGTCATCTGATGCAGCACTCTATCACTCTCCTTCTTTGTCAAATATCCCTTACACAGCCTGGAGGTGTATTGGGTCATTGTCCTGTTGAATAACAAATGATAGTCCCACTAAGCGCAAACCAGATGAGAGGGGGTATCGCTGCAGAATTCTAAATAAATCCCTGACCATGTCACCAGGAAAGCACCCCCACGCCATCACACCACCTCCATGCTTCACGGTGGGAACCACACGTGAAGATCGTCCGTTCACCTACTCTGCATCTCACAAAGACAGCGGTTGGAACCAAACATCTCCAATTTGGACTACAGACAAAAGGACAGATTTCCACCGGTCTAATGTCCATTGTTCGTGTTTCTTGGCCCAAGCAAGTCTCTTCTTATTATTATTGGTGTCCTTTAGTAGTGCGTTCTTAGCAGCAATTGGACCAAGAAGGCCTGATTCATGCAGTCTCCTCTGAACAGTTGATGTTGAGATGTGTCGGTTACTTGAAAGCATTTATTTGGTCTGCAATTTCTGAGGCTGGTAACTCTGAAGAACGTATCATCTGCAGAAGAGGTAACTCTGGGTCTTCCTTTCCTGTGGCGGTCCTCATGAGAGCCAGTTGCATCATAGCGTTTGATGGTTTTTGTGACTGCACTTGAAGACACTTTTAAAGTTCTTGACATTTTCTGAATTGATTGACCCTCATCTCTTAGTAATGGACTGTCGTTTCTCTTTGCATATTGGAGCTGTTCTTGCCATAATATGGACTTGGTCTTTTACCAAATAGGGCTACCTTCTGTATACCACCCCTACCTTGCCATAACACAACTGATTGGCTCAAATGCATTAAGAATGAAAGAAATTCCACAAATTATCTTTTAACACCTGTTAATTGAAATGCATTCCAGGTGACTACCTCATGAAACTGGTTGAGAGGATGCCAAGAGTGTGCAAAACTGTCATCAAGGCAAAGTGTGGCAACTTTGAAGAATCTCAAATATAAAATTATATTTTGATTTGTTTAACACTTTTTTTGGTTACTACATAATTCCATTTGTTATTTCATAGTTTTGATTTATTCACTATTATTCTACAATACAGTAAAAATAAAGAAAAACCCTTGAATGAGTAGGTGTGTCAACTTTTGACTGGTACTGTAAGTATTTACATAAACTGAGGCCATCAGACTGTTAAACAGTCATCACTAACTTAGAGAGGCTGCTGCCAACATACAGACTTAAATCACTGGCCACTTAAATAAATTGATTTAATAAAGGTATCACTAGTCACTTTAAATAATGCCACTTTAATAATGTTTACATATCCTACATTACTCATCTCATGTATCTACTGTATTTTAAACCATCTATTGCATCTTGCCTATCCTGAACTGCCATCGCGCATCCATGTATTTATATGTACAGTTGAAGTCGGAGGTTTACATATACCTTAGCCAAATACATTTAATCTCAGTTTTTCACAATTCCTGACATTTAATCCTAGTAAAAATTCCCTGTTTTAGGTCAGTTAGGATCACCACTTTATTTTTAGAATGTGAAATGTAATAGAGAATAATAATAGAGAATTATTTATTTCAGCTTTTATTTCTTTCATCACATTCCCAGTGGGTCAGAAGTTTACTTACACTCAATTAGTATTTGGTAGCATAGCCTTTAAATTGTTTAAAGGCTAACGTTTCGGGTTGCCTTCCACAAGTTGGGTGAATTTTGGCCCATTCCTCCTGACAGAGCCGGTGTAACTGAGTCAGGTTTGTAGGCCTCCTTACTCGCACACGTTTTTTCAGTTCTGCCCACAAATTGTCTGTAGGATTGAGGTCAAGGCTTTGTGATGGCCACTCCAATACCTTGACTTTGTTGTCCTTAAGCCATTTTGCCACATCTTTGGAAGTATGCTTGGGGTCAATGTCCGTTTGGAAAACCCATTTGCGACCAAGCTTAAACCTCCTGACTGATGTCTTGAGATGTTGCTTCAATATATCCACATAATTTGCCGCAAAGCACCCCCACAACATGATGCTCCCATCTCCGTGCTTCATGGTTGGGATGGTGTTCTTCGGCTTGGAAGCCTTCCCCTTTTTCCTCCAAACGTGGCGCAAATGGTCATTATGGCCAAACAGTTATTTTTGTTTCATCAGAACAGAGGACATTTCTCCAAAAGTACAATCTTTGTCCCCATGTCTAGTTGCAAACCGTAGTCTGGCATTTTTATGGCGGTTTTGGAGCAGTAGCTTCTTCCTTGCTGAGCGGCCTTTCAGGTTATGTCGATTTAGGACTCGTTTTTCTGTGGATATAGATACTTTTGTACCTGTTTCCTCCAGCATCTTCACAAGGTCCTTTGCTGCTGTTCTGGGATTGATTTGCACTTTTCGCACCAAAGTACGTTCATCTCTAGGAGACAGAACGTGTCTTCTTCCTGAGCGGTATGACGGCCGCGTGGTCCCATGATTTTTATACGTGCGTACTATTGTTTGTACAGATGAACGTGGTACCTTCAGGCGTTTGGAAATTGCTCCCAAGGATGAACCAGACTTGTGGAGGACTGCAAATTTTCTTTCTAAGGTCTTGGATGATTTCTTTTGATTTTTCCCATGTCAGAAAAGAGGCACTGAGTTTGAAGGTAGGCCTTGAAGTACATTCACAGGTACACCTTCAATTGACTCAAATTATGTCAATTAGCCTATAAGAAGCTTCTAAAGCCATTACATTTTCTGGAATATTCCAAGCTGTTTAAAGGCACAGTCAATTTAGTGTATGTAGACTTCTGACCCATTGGAATTGTGATTAAGTGAAATAATCTGTCTGTAAACAATTGTTGGAAAAAATACTTGTGTCATGCACAAAGATGTCCTAACCGACTTGCCAAAACTATAGTTTGTTAGCAAGAAATTTGTGGAGTGTTTGGAAAACAAGTTTTAATGACTCCAACCTAAGCGTATGTAAACATCCGACTTCAACTGTACATGTTCTTATTCCATCCCCTTACATTGTGTGTGTGTATAACGTAGTCGTTGTGAATTTGTTAGATTACTTGTTCGATATTACTGCACTGTTGGATCTAGAAGCACAAGCATTTCACTACACTCACATTAACATCTGCTAACCATGTGTATGTGACCAATAAAATTTGATTTGGTTGGGTGAAAATAATGAAGTGTGTGTACCAATCTAAATATGTTGCTTCACTCGTAATGCATGCAGTAACTCAGTGCTTCTTGAAACATTACAGAGGACATTGACCCCTCAGTGGGGCGCTTCAGGAACATGGTGCAGACTGCTGTCGTCCCTATAAAGGTAAGCCTGGGCTTATCCATAGTAAGCCGCTAAAGTGCATTGATTGCCTGAGGTGTCAATATCTTTTTGTAAAATCACGTTGCGATTTAAGGAAGCCTATGATTAAGAATATTGCAGCGTAATCCCAGAAACAGCCTACAGATGAGTTGCTACTCAATCTTTTGTCATTTCCACTCTAGAAACAGAAAATGGAGAGGCACAGCTCTCTTAGTATGGATGACGTTGTGACGAGGCGCATCCACAACTACACCTTCGGCGGCGGCCTTTACGGGGACCTGCCACCCACCAGCCACGAGGGCCACCCTACTGGGCCCCCGAGCGGAGCCACTATCCTGGGCGGTCTCCCTCTGCCCTTCCCCAACCCGGCCCCAGAGGTGAACCTGGCCCCGGACGCCCCCCAGCCACCTGTCACCCTCAACCCTGTCCCCGTCACAGGCCCCTATCCCTCTGAGGTCCTCAACGAGCCCCGCAAGAAAAAGTATGCCAAAGAGGCATGGCCAGGCAAGAAGCCCACCCCCTCCCTACTAATTTAACCCTCTCCCTACACTACGGCGCTTTCTCAATCCGTCTTTCCTCTATTCCTTGTGTCCTCTCTCATGCATTGGAGAAGATCCAAGGTGTTTCCTCTTGGATCTTTTCCAATGTATTTTGAGTCTGAGGCGAGAGGACACAAAGAATCCAGGAAAGCCAAATTGGGAAAGAGCCTATGTGGTGGAGGCAGGGCTGACTCTCAGGGTATGGGCGGAGACATCAGGGACCATGACCCGTTGGAGGCGGATCGATTTTACTTATAAAACTGTTTTTGGGGATTTAATAGTTTTGTCAATGTTTTCTACGTTACTTCCTCGTTCTCCTAAAGATTATCCCAAAGACTTGAGTAGTACATTCCATGAAGACAGAAACACCACTCCTTCGGGAGCTGAATGTTTGATGCGTTTTACAAATTAAGTCCTATATATAAAAAATAAAAGGCAGTTCTTAGCAGACCAAGTCAGTTGGTCAAGTAAGAGTAACTTGTGGCATAAATCGGTGTCCCATGGCCGTGATATATTATCTCTAATTGATAGTCGGGCATCGTGCAGGGAAACAAACACGAAGCGGATGTAACTTAGGAAAACAGCCCTTATGTTGGAAACAAACATTATGTTCTCATCCAAATTCACATGTATTTATTTTCCAAGCTACAGCGCAAGTATTACAGGAGGTTTTTAAAGGACCTGCTCCGTGTTATCATTTTTGCCATGGAAAAAAAACGTTGCGATACTGGTATCATCACAGCCTAATCGTTATATGGTTGGTCACTGTGAGTTCCATATTACTATCTCCACTTCCTTCTATACGGTCTCAGTATTGGTTTGAAGTTGTGCGTAGTATTTTTGCTCACTGTAAACATGAGCTTTCGGAAAGTATTCAGGCCCCTTGACTTTCCACATTTTGAGACGTTAGTCTTATTCTAAAATTGGTGATTTTTTTCTTATCAATCTAAACAAAAAACCCATGACAAAGCAAAAACGTGTTTTTAGAAATTTTACATAATTATTCAGACCCTTTGAAGCACATTTGGCAGCGATTACAGCCTCAACTTCTTGGGTACGACGCTACAAGCTTGGCAGACCTGTATTTGGGGAGTTTCTCCCATTCTTTTCGGCAGATCCTCTCAAGGTCTGTCAGGTTGGATGGGGAGCTTCGACGTACAGCTATTTTCAGGTCTCCAGAGACGTTAGATCGGGTTCAAGTCTGGGCTCTTGCTGGGCTCTTGTCCCGAAGCCTCTCCTGCGTTGTCTTGGCTGTTTGCTTAGGGTCATTGTCCTGTTGGAAGGTGAACCTTCGCCCCAGTCAGAGGTCCTGGGTGCTTTGGAGCAGGTTTTCATCAAGGATCTCTCTGTACTTTGCTGCGTTCATCTTTCCCTCAACCCTTACTAGTCTTCCAGTCCCTGCTGCTGAATAACATCCCCACAGCATGATGCTGCCACAACCACTCTTCACCGTAGGGATGGTGCCAGGTTTCTTCCAGACGTGACGCTTGACATTCAGGCCAAAGAGTTCAATCTTGGCTTCATCAGACAAGAGAATCTTATTTCTCATGGTCTGAGAGTTGTGCCTTTTACTGAGGAGTGGCTTCCGTCTGCTGAGATGGTTTTCCTTCTGGGAGATTCTCCTATCTCTAAAGAGGAACTCCCATTGGGTTCTTGGCCAGCTCTAGGAAAAGTCTTGGCGGTTCCTAACTTCACTGTGTTCTTGGGGACCTTCAGTCCTGCAAACATTTTTTGGTGTTCTTCAACACAATCCTGTCTCGGTACTCTACGGACAATTTCTTCGACCTCATGGCTTGGGTTTTACTCTGAAATGCAATGTCAACTGTGGGACCTTTTTATATAGACAGGTGTGTTTGTGCCTTTCCAAGTCATGTCCAAACAGTTGAATTTACCACAGGTGGACTCCAATCAAGTTGTAGAAACATCTCAAAGATGATCAATGGAAACCGGATGCACCTGTGCTCAATTTAGAGTCTCATAGCATACTTATGTAAATAAGGTCAAACTGTTTTCACCTTGTCATTATGGGGTATTGTGTGTAGATTAAGGAATGTTTTAAATGTAATCCTTTCTAGAATATTGCTTTAACATAACACTGGAAAAAGTCAGTCTGAATACTTTCCAAATGCACTGCATTTCTTTTTTTAATATCTATTTGTAAAATAGATACAAGATGGATTATTATAGGAATTGACGTAAGCAGTTCAGAGTTTCTGAAAAATGTCATTTTCTAAAGACTGAATAGGACTGTAGGTTTATATTTTTACACTTCTATCAAGATGAGTGCCGTGAGGAGAGAATGTTATGTTTACTCGGTTTACATTCACAATCAATATCAGTAATACATTTAAAAAATGTTAATAGACTGCACAGAGTGTTTTTAAATGCTGTCAGCCCATTATCAGAAGATATCGGTATGACCTGTGAGTTGCAACTCTGCCTGAATGTTAGTCGGTCCTCTAGATGGCGATATGTACATTGTAAATTTGCCTGATCTGCGCCACCGGTCGGTCACATGAAATAAAAGGTGGTAAGGTTCTAAGTTGGTGCTATTTGCTGTTGATCATTGTTTTGCAGGCCTTTTGAAATGATTCATTTTTTAATATGGTACACATGGTCTTGCATCACAGCCATAAAAGGGCTCTCAAAATGGAGCTTCTTGATGTTAAAAGAACTGCGTCAGTTTTCACACCAGCCAAATAAATTCTTAGATTGCCCCCTTTACTGGTTAAGTAAACATAGCTCAAATATAACAATCCTGCAAAAGCCATGCTATTTGTATCAACTTTGTACAGATGGACAGACACGTGTGCCCAGAACTTTTGTCCCTCTTTTGGCTGATGATGGCTTTTTTATTCACATAATACACTGTAAATAAAAACTGAATTTTGTCACAAACATGTCTTTATGTACAGTTTATAGAGTAGTGTCATTTTTACGCGGTAGTAGGCCTATATCTTCAAACGCCACGATTTAAATTGGGATTTTGTCTTATTTTTTTGCATTCCAAGGATAGTAGCCATCTCAGTATCTACCAGCACATTGCATGAAGTGTTTGGCCTGGTACAGAATATTCCATAGACAAACATTGACCAGGCAGACTCATTTGTGAGGACTTTGAAAACAGCCATCGGTGTTGGTCAGAGCATGCCAGTCTGCCAGCCCAAACAGCACTTAATGTTTCTCAATCCATCAGCTGGAAGATGCCCATCTAGTGTGACCCTTCACACTGGCATGGATGCTAACTGTTGGGTGGTGGTTCAGACTTCTTTACATACTCATGGCAACACCATAGCAGGGTTGGGGTCAATTCCATTTCAAATCCAGTCAATTCAGAAAGTAAACCAAATTCCTCATTGAAGAGAATTGGAATTTCAGTGCACATCCTGAATTGACCCCAACCCATAGCATATTGGGTGTATTTAGGGATTGGAAAACACTTTATTATTGCCGATAGGGAATCGTGTCAGCTCCTATTCAGTCTATTTCTATCAGACAAATGTGTTGTGTAGAACAGAAATTGTCTATCTGAACGTTTGGCAACATTACATCCTCCTGCACAGGCCCCTGATGTGGCACCATGCATTGTTCATGTTCAGGATGGCTGCTTTCTCTAGTCATTATGAATACCAGTCCAACAAGCCAAGCTTAGAATCATTTAACAACAATATAGTTAAGGTCAGTGACCTGTCCAACACAAACTCACTAGTATTAAAGCCCTGGTTTTGTGGATGTGTGTGGACATTGAATCATTTTCCATTTCTTCTGCTTTCTCAGTGGGTTTCTGACCATCTATTTTTCTGTTTAGTTCCCCAAATCACCACAACCAGGAAGGAACACATTCACGTCACCACATGGTAGGATTTACCATCCAAAATTATAAGCATTGTAAAAGAGCGAGTTTACTCAATTAAAAAAATGACACTTTGGTTTCCTTACCCTGTAAGCAGTCTATGGACAAGGTATGACAGCAATTCATGCTTTGGTTGAATTTCCCTGGCACCGTTTTAGCATTTGTGGCACAAATCCCATTCAAGTCATGGGACTGATATTATAATTTTTTGTGCGTCATGTCTAAAGTCATCCAACAGTATCTCAAATTGATTGTGAAGCTCAAGCTCACTTCTAGATTATTTGAACATGATGAGTGAAAAATGCTAATACCGGTCCCATGACTTGAATGGGAAAGCGTGTGGAAACAGTGCCAGGGAAACTAAACCAGAGCATGGATTGCTGTCGCACCTTGTCCACAGACTGCTTACAGGGTAAGGAAACCAATATTAACTTTGTAATCTGGGTGAACTATCCCATCGTACTTAAATTGATTTTTTTATGTATTTAAATAAAGGTCAAATAAAACACTAATCATTTCAAGTGCTATGTAGATTCAAGTGGCAGCGAGGGAAGAAGTGTTAAGTTACGTGAGGTAGCGTGCTGGAAACACCATGCAAAATACAAACTTGCCTGGTAAACCGTGTAGGCT
The DNA here is from genome assembly GCF_013265735.2 of Oncorhynchus mykiss. Classification (NCBI taxonomy): domain Eukaryota; kingdom Metazoa; phylum Chordata; class Actinopteri; order Salmoniformes; family Salmonidae; genus Oncorhynchus; species Oncorhynchus mykiss. The sequence continues at coordinate 38,975,463 of NC_048566.1, forward strand.
TGGATATGTTATGGATAACAACGAAGAGAAATCATGTTATAAGGCCTCTTATTGATCTTAAAGTGACAGAGGTACACTCTCAATGGAACTGTCCTGAAAATACATTGATTTGAGAGAACGCAAATGAATGGATTACACCAGCAATTTCCTGAGTGGTTTGCACCACACGTTTATTTGAAATAGTGAGAATAACATTAACTCAATCCTTTGTCTATTCCTTTTCAAACTGTCACATCACTGACAAGGGACATGGACTTACCATAGGCTATATGTCAAAAGGAAAAACAAACAACATTTAGGCAATTACTAGCAAAATATTAGTAACATAAATTAGTGTTAAATTCATCTTTGTATATAAGACATAAAATTCTCCTTACATGGATATTTAAATTACAATTCTGAATATAGCTTTGAGAAGTTAATATTTAAAAAATATTCCTTATGTAAGTTTTATTTCCCATTTCCTGGTGAATTAGCATGTTAAAAACAAATTCATAAGAACATTCCACAAACAGTTGCCTATGCCTGATAACAAAAGTGCAACTATAACATTCCTTATGGTTCAAGATCGACAGGTTTGATTTTCACATGGATCCCATTGAGTGAGCGGAGCACCAGTCTTGGAATCATTTTTGGTTTCTTCATTGGGTCCTCGGTCAGCTGATATCGCTTGAGTGTCTGTGCCACCACCACCTTCATCTCATTCATGGCAAAGTTCTGCCCAATGCAGTTTCTACAGACGGAGAAAAAGACATTGAAATAATGTTGTAGAACTCCTGTACATTCACCCTGTGTAATAAAGAAGTTATGTGGTAAGATTACCAATGGTTTATAGCTCTTTTATATAATAAAACATTACCATATCATCAGACAGACCCTACAGCTCTTTGAAGTGAGTTCAGCCTGTGCCAACTCTACAGACCTATAATAACTACTGTTGTGTCAGAGGGGGATGGGATCTAGCCTGATCCCAGATCCGTTTGTGCTATTTTGACAACTCCTACTTTCATTGTCATGCCAAACAAGACAGATCTGGGACCGTGCTAGGTCCCACCCCCCTTTTATAGTTAGGTTGGATCTAGGTCACAGGCATCAAGGGACCGAAGGGCTCCAAAATCCAGTCAGGTAAATTAGTAGGTCTATGGTTCCATCCTAGTCCCAGACTACTAATGTGAGAACCAAACCCTGCTGCCAATGCTGCTCTCTTAAATAGTGGCTGAGTCACATGGCACTGGTGTGGAAACGAACCTCGGGCCGGCAGAGAAAGGGACAAAGGCATGGGGTGATCTTTTTGCAGAGTTCTTGGGCAGAAATCGGAGTGGGTCGAATGCCTACGAGAATACAAAATAGAAGAGAGACAAATGGTAAATAGAAACAGTGGAAAAGACTGTATATAGGTAGACAGCTGGTCCCAAATATGTTTGTGTTGTCTTGTTCATTGTCACTGCAAACATGACCATATGAGTTGGCAAGACAGCACAAACAAACCAGGCTGGTGAGACAAACTGCCACCAGGCTTGTATAAACAGGTTTCAGTTCCCTATTGTGTATACCCTGAATCTTATAGCGATATATTAGTCAAAATCAAACCCATGGGGTTACTGCTAGGTCATATGGATTTCATTGCAAACTAACTCAGCAACAGCCCCTTCCTCTGTCAATACTCTAAACCTTGTCCTCTGTGACCAGAAACGCATGATTTTATGACACATGTGTTGGGGAATAATCAGAATTAGTTGGTAACATAGGTAAGATGTTTTATATTCATCATATGTTTGTAAGTTACTTCTCATCAGAATGTGTTTGTATAATACTGTGGCGGGGTTGCAGTATCTGTTCTCTGTCAAGACTAAGTTGTTTGGGTCACAGGCATCAAGGGACCGAAGGGCTCCAAAATCCAGTCAGGTAAATGAGTAGGTCTATGGAGGGGAGAGGTCAAGCGTGTATCTCTTGGCTCCACAATGTCTGTGTGCCAGTCAATGTGCCTCTGTGATCTTGTCAAGATAGGATGGATTTGATATATGCCTGTTGATATGGAGGATTTGTTTATGGTTCTGAGTTTGAGAAAATAACATAGTTTAGGAGACAAAGCTGAACGATACATTATGCCTATGCTGTCTGGCTATGTGTGTCTTTGCTATAAAGGATCTCAGTTGCAATGTGTAAGGGACTCTCAGATAATTCATTTATAGACACTGAATTGATCTGAGAGTCACACGGTTGTTATGGAGCTCATATAATATAATAAGATGGACTTTGTGATAACTAACTCTGACTTGTGTGTGGTTTGCTCTCATGATTTGGTAAATACAGAACATTTCCACGACACATGTTCAGCTGTTCAAGCTAGCATTTCTTCTACTACTAATCACAAATTATATTAACCCTGTTAAATGAGAAAATTGTGTTCATCAAGATGGTGTGCTCACGTTAGGGTTCTCCCAAACGGTGGCGTTCCTATGAATGCCAAAAATGCTGGTTCCAACAAGACAACCTAGAGGGAGAAAAGAGAGACGAATTATACTTCCACAGTGTTAGCGCTTGACATCTGTTTAGTTTCCTATGGACACAGTGATAATATTGTCCATGCTGCAAAAGGATCCATCTGCTGAGGCAGAAAGATAGACTATCTGGGACAGATTTTTGTTGGTCATTGGCAGTAATAAACACGATGAGAAGGACATGGTGAGAATGCTCCAACAGCACCAATTCATTTGACATAAAAAAAAAAATACTAGGGGCCAGTTTCCAGGACACAGTTTAAGCCTAGTCCTGGACTAAAATCACTTTAAACGGAGAACCTCCAATTAATATTTGACTTAGTCCATCACTAGGCTTAATGTGTGTCCAAGAAACTGGCACTAGAAAATATATCACTGTTTATGAAAAAGATGAATAAACACACTGATTGTAGAGACACAGTCTCTACATACAAACTAGTTGGTGACAATCCCAATGCAATAAGGAGAACTAGCCCTGGAGACAAACAAACATGAGTTAATATTTAATTTGTTATAGCCGATGACTGAGGCAAAGGTTAGGGAGGACTCCATTGCAACCCCTTATGGCCTCATGTTAAGGCACAGAGCCATTATGCCTTTAAAACTATAATTTTAAAAAGTCTCTTGCATGGCCTGGAGTGGTCGGTGTAGTAGTTAGTTCCACTGCCTACAGTAAAATATACCCACTAGTGTCGGTGTGGATTTGATTCCAACCCACTGCCTGTGTGACCCACTCTCCTACCACTGTCTTGCCTCAGTCCAGTAAAATGTACAAAAAAGTCCCCTTCAGTACATCACAATGCAACATTTTTTTAAATGTACACATTTACCTTCAGGCACAGTCCTCCCATCGAAGAACGTCATAGGTTTGGTTATCTTCCTGGACATCCCAGGTACAGGAGGGTAGAGGCGGAGGGATTCCTTTATACACATGGTTGTGTATGGTATTTTACTGAGATCTTCCCTTAAGAATGCAGAACATTATCTTTATATCAATTCTCTTTTAGTAAACATGTTGCCATGTATTGTGTGGCTCCAATCTAAGAGCAAATACAGGCTGATTTCCCTTCCTTGACTCTATATCTAAAATAAAGGAATGGCTTTGGTAACTAGTTCCAAACATGGAGCCTATTGGTGATTGTGTAGCCCTGGTGATTGTGTAGCCCTCAATGACCAAAAGCGCCCTCTTTGGCCTCATGAGTGGAATGTTATTAAGATTTTGCATAATTTCATAATGGATAATTGTTTTTTTAAATATAGGAAGAAAATCCGGTGTTTCTATGTCAAACTATTGTGTTATATTTCAGTCTTCTGTGATGTATATAAAGTGTAATATTGGGATGCAAACTCAAAATGTAATACATTTTAACTCTATATCTGACATGGTACAGGTGACACGGTACAGCCCATAACCATGTGTGTGAGGTCTAGACTTTTGTTTCAAAGTAGATTTGTTTAAGACTACCAAGAATCACTCTGAGTGACCCTGATTTAGCCCACTGCAGTAAAAGGTTAAATAATCCCCAAAGTAACAAAAAAGTAATTTATATATACTGTAGCTGCGGACTGTAAAATAACCAAATAAAACTGAAACTCCACAGCATGATCTCTGAAAAATAAATCTGGACAGTACAGCCTTCCACTTCATGTCACTCTCCTCCAGCCAAATGAATGCATATCTAACATGCAACAGGATCAGGACAGTAAATCAGGGCCCGTATTCATAAAGCATCTCAGAGTAGGAGTGCTGATCTAAGATCAGTTTTGTCTTTTAAATCATCATGATCAGCATTCCTACTCTGAGGCGCTTTATGAATACGGGCCCTGGACAGTGGAACCTACCATTCCATGGTGTCCCTCCCCTCCAGGGCGCTGATGACCTCGTCCCTGCAGATCTGCTGGTGCTCTGGGTTGCAGGCCAGGCTGTACAGGGTCCAGGAGATCCCACTGGCTGTGGTGTCGTGCCCCTCAAACATGAAGGTGTCCACCTCCGCTCGGATAGCCTCATCTGACAGGCCCTGCTGGTCCTCGTCCTGGATTGAAAACCATAAGGAACAATCAGATCCTTGCATGTTCTTCCTTGTTTGGCTTCATTTTATGGAAAAGGTATAACTCGCAGAACTATAATGTTGCTAGCCTGGTCTCCGATCTGTTTGTTCTCTTGCCAACTCCATTGCTAATTTTCAAGCCACGCCATGTGTTTGGCATGACAATGACTGACAAGGAGTTGGATAGCAAAAACAAACTGGCACTCAGGCTATTGTGTTACCAGTTGCACGGAGAGAGAATATAACGAATAGAAAAGAAACTCTAGCACACTGGCGATCTTGAGGCTACGATGAGTTTCTATTCGAATTGACTTCATTCAATGACATATTATGTCATCGCCGATGTAGCCGTTTTAACTAATGACCTGGTTAGATGAGTGCATAAATGGCATAATGGTGGATAATAGTGTAGTAGAGTAATAGAGGTGTGACGTACTCGCGCGCAGAGCAGGATATCCAGAAAGTCCAGGTTTCTCTTAGCCTGTATCCTGCCCAGTTCCTTTTCGTCCTTTAAGGCCTCTTTTCGCTTTCGTATGATTTCCTCTACAAGCAGAGGGAATCAATAAAATGTTCGATCAAATGTATTTATAAAGCCCTATTTACATCATAGATGTCACAAAGTTGTATACAGAAACCTGGCCTAAAACCCCAAACAGCAAGCAATGCAGATGGCTCAGTGCAGATGGCACAGAGGCTAGGGAAAAATTCCCTAGGAACACATCATGGGAGAGCATCAGACATAGCAGCAGCAGCATAGCTCATTCTTATGACATGGTTATGACATGGTTAAGCCTATAGCTGTACATGAATACAAGATGTATAATCAATAGGAAATACATACATGCATACTCCACAAGGCGAATGCATACATGCTGCTTTTTCAGCGTATATTTGCTTTGTCAAATTCATACATATAAATGTTATCAGGGCTGAGACCTGCTGGTGCAGGGGATTAAAATAATAATTTCAACCTTCATTCACAGAACGCACCTGTATGACTGTGTGCAACATTGCATGCCTTCCTGTATTTGTACCCATGTGGGCTAAGTTGGAAGATCCACTCGCTGTGGTAGGGAAAGGTCCGGAAACGGACATTCACCAGATCACTGAGCTCGTACACAGCCTTAATGTACGAGTTGGTTCCACTGAAATGAGAGTAAAACAACAGAAAAGTATAAGTTACTTCCTCTCAATCATTGCTTATAGGCAGGGCCCTGAGTTTTTCCTGATCATGTGATCTGGCCTGAAAACCTCTGGGCCCGTACTTACAAAGCTTTCAATTTTTATAACATTAACACTGACAAGACAAGATTTTCAACATGGGCAGATTGTCACGACTTTCGCCAAAGTCGGTCCCTCTCCTTGTTCGGGTGGTGTTCGGCGGTCGACGTCACCGGCTTTCTAGCCATCGCAGATCCACTTTTCATTTTCCATTTGTTTTGTCTTTGTTTTACACACCTGGTTTCAAATCTCCAATTACATGTTCATTATTTAACCCTCTGTTTTTCCCCATGGTTTTTGTGAGTGTTTGTTTATTGTAACTTCTGTCCGATGTTTGTGGGCTTGGTATTACTTCATGTATTTTGACATTTTGAGTAAAGTTCATTGTGTTACTCCTCTCTGCTGTCCTGCACCTGAATCCTCTGCACCAGCTACACCCAGACCATTACACAGATGTAAATGGCAGATAATGCAGTGGTTAAAAATAGTTAACTAACTGACCTCTCTCCCCCTCGCACTGTCTGGCAGTTAGTGTTGGAGCTGAAGGCACACTTCATAATGCTGTCCAGTGTCATGAGGCTCACATGCTCAAATAACTCAAATGACTCGTCGGATTTTGAGTGAGTCTCCCATTTGTCCTGGAATAGAAAGAGGACAGACATAGTCAACTTGCACAAGATGGATAGTTACATACTCATAGTACATCACTCCCTTATTAAATTACCCCTTTAGTGTGTTCATGCAGAATTTCCCTCCAAATACAGTTGTCAAACTATACAGCATTCTAATACAGTTGGGAGAATATGTAATGTTAACTCTTATGCAATTAGCTTTTTTGTATCCAGAAATTCCCCCCATATAGGCTATGGTTGTCAACCTATACAGTAATTAGGGTAGAGATAGCAAAACGCACCAGCATCGTTTTGGCAGAATCAGCCATCATTTTGACATAGGGCTTTAAAACATCGTAATGGAAGCCAGGGGTCAGGAGTCTTCTGTGGCGGAACCATTTCTGACCTTCAGACACCAGTAAACCATCCCCTAGAGAGAGAGAGAGAGAGAGAGAGAGAGCACATCCTGAGAAACACATATGTTGTACGTTCATGCAAAAGAATAGAAGTAAAGAATATACACTACCGTTCAAAAGTTTGGGGTCACTTAGAAATGTCCTTGTTTTTTAAAGAAAAGCACATTTTTGCCCTTCAAATAACATCAAAATGATCAGAAATACAGTGTAGTTATTTGTTTCCGACCATTTTGAGCTTGTAATCGAACCCACAAATGCTGATGCTCCAGATACTGAACTAGTCCAAAGAAGGCCCGTTTTATTGCTTCTTTAATCAGGACAACAGTTTTCAGCTGTGCTAACATAATTGCAAAAGGGTTTTCTAATGATCAATTAGCCTGTTAAAATTATAAACTTGGGTTAGCTAACACAACATGCCATTGGAATACAGGAGTGATGGTTGCTGATAATGGGCCTCTGTATGCCTATGTAGATAATCCATTAAAAAATCTGCCGTTTCCAGCTACAATAGTCATTTACAACATTAACAATGTCTACACTGTATTGTTGATCAAGTTCATGTTATTTTAATGGACCAAATATGTGTTTTTCTGACCCTGATTTAGCCCACTGCAGTAAAAGGTTAAATAATCTCCAAAGTAACAAAAAAGTAATTTATACATACTGTAGCTGCGGACTGTAAAATAACCAAATATGTGCTTTTCTTTCAAAAACAAGGAAATGTCTAAGTGACCCCAAACTTTTGAACAGTAGTGGACATTATAACCATAACTGTATAATTGCCGAAGTGGAATGAATCACAACGTTATTGAAAACCAGAACTGCACCCAAAAGGAAGAATATTTGAAAATGCCTATTCTTAAAATATCTGCAGTTAAATGTATATAATCTAATGTTGGTTCAATATTTGTAACATATGTGATTATGGCAAAGACAATGCAACCTTACCTATCCATGGAATAAGAAATCTATATGAAAGGTCATCTTTGGGCTCTATTTAGAAAGAGAGTGAAACAGGTATTCTATCACATGTACTGAGATTCCATAGATAGACATACTGTACATAGATGCAACTTGTTTAAATAATGATGTGAGTATTGTCGTTCCCAAAGAGACCAACCTGTTGATGCCAGGATGGTTTTGACATAATCTGGGTGGTGAATATTGAGGATGGAAACAAATGGACCAAACCACATTTGAAATGCAAGGGGGTACGATTCTCCCCATTTGACAACCTTATACATGTCGTTCCCATCTTGTTTAAACTGCAAGACAACAGAGAAAACATGCACTTATATTATAAAGAAGGAAACGCACGAGCGTGATACCGAAACTTGCCTCTGAAGCTGATGCTACAATGTTGAAGTCACTCAATGTGCACGTTCAAGAAATTCTTATTTTAACTTACCTCTCGTACATGCCCGAAAAGCCAGTGTTTTGGTGGTCCTGGGAATGTCTCGAGCGCCCGAATCCATTCATTCCTTTTGACAATAAGTTTAGAGATTTTAAGAATTACATAGACCAAGCTAAATATTGCAACCAAGTGATGAATGCGATAGGAATCTAGCGTCACTTTTTTCAACGTTTCAAATAACTCCATTGCAATGGACGTCTAACTGCCGAAAGCTACCATTGACAACTTTTACAACAAAAGGCAACGGTCTGGTGAATGACATAACTGCGAGAAGCAGAAGAGAGTAGGGTGGGTGGTTTGAGGTCATTGGGGGACAAATGTTGAGGGGCGGAGTCCAGCCTGCCAGAGCAGACAAGGCACTGCATACCAATAATTTGCCTTGATGTATCTAATTCTTGTTAATTCTTAAATCCTTGATATCTTCAAATATTCAGCTCTGCAAATATCAGAATCATGTTTTCCCATCTGACAGTCATCATGACTGATTAGCTCTATATTATCAGGAGATCACACAACCTTGGGGAACCCCAAGAGGAGGACACTGCTGGACAAAATACAAACAAATGTTGGACATTGGCCATCAACCTCCACTATATTATATATTAGATGATATACTGTAATCAGGTAGCACATGTTGACTTCCTGTTAACCCTTTGATTGGCTATCCCTCTATGAATAACAACATAAAGGCCACGGTCTAGGTTGAAACATACTGTATCTAACAGCAATTGCAACGCAAGGGAACCAACATTTCCGATGAAGGCTTATAAGCCTAGTGACTAATGGCATGCTCTCAATTAACACATCAGATGTCACATTTGGTGTTAACGCCTTGCAAGAAGCTGCATGCAAACCCGCTGATGGAAAATGGAGCTCCAGACCACATTAGTCAAGGACCCCATTGTGTGTCACTGACACTTACACCACAGCCTATGCCATTGGTTCAGAGGAAACATCTGTGTGGGAGGTGTTGATAAATGTTTATGTAAAGTCTTTTTTCTTATCTCTGTTTCCTACTGAGTCAACTGTTCGATTTGTGATTTGTAACCTCTGCTTAATTTCCAATAGCTTTAAATTATAATCATTAAGTGTCAGTGTTGGCGTAGGCCTGTAGCCTGCACATTTTAAAGCAGATTACTTGTGGCTGTTTTAAATATAATGCTTAAGTAGGGACTAATCTCTGCTTCAACAGTGTTTATTGTAATCATGATCGCTACCTCTGCCATAATTATTGTATTTATGGTTTGGGCCTCATTTCCAACATCAGGTGAGTGAAATTACCTGGGGGTTAGAATTCTCACATATGTATGGGCCTTTATTGAAAATGCAAAAGGCTATACAGTGTTTAACCTTATTGTACACTGTTATACAGCTAAACAATTAGTATACAGATCTACCACAGAAACTTAAAAATAGATGTTTTTGAATACTCATTTGAAATTTCAATATTCAAATGTCTCTCTGGACGTTGAAAACCTGCTAATCAGTTTAATCAAATAGGACATGCATTGAGTGATTTGTTTAGGCGATTGATGAAGCTGAATTAACATGATGTTGTTATTGTTTTCTATAGGCATAAGAGAAATTGCTAACTATTTCAATCATCAATCCATCATTTATTCATCCATTCCTTACATATAAACCTTTTATAAACACTTTATTAACAGTACTTTCATGTAACGCTATTGTACTTTCTTATTGTTTTTATCAATGTGTTGTAGAATCTTCAAGTCCTCTTCGCATACCGCTTGGGAGAAAATTGTTGATACCCTGCATAAGTAATGAAAGTCATCCAGAATCTTTTAGCTGGTTTTACAGTACAAACAATGTTGACCGGCGCCGCACCCAGATTTTTCATGAGGATAAAAGTGGCCTACATCTCCTTTCCAAACATTTTTGGCATAGAAAGAGTGTTTTAAGGAATCGTTCACTTGTAATCAGCCCTTTTACAAAGGAGGATCAAGGAATATACTTATGTGGATTGTATAAAAATGACAAGATCACATATGGATTGTCCACTTCAGTTGTTCTTGAAAAAGGTTAGTCAGCCTATTATAATTGGAGATAATTTGCAAGCAGATTGATCGTCTACACTAAATTAGTTTACAGCTCACCCTAACCATCTATCTCTTTATTTAGGATCTCACATGCCAATAATAACCACTGTGTCAAGCAGTGGTTTTATGCATGAAGTAACTAAGAATGTGATTACCAGCACATATTACGCACTTGACTCCGCTCTGAACAACACCACCAACAAAAGCATAGGTGAGACCCAAAAGGAGTAGTTCTTAAACCCCAATCTCACTGACTTTCCACATGTTCTCTAACATCAACAGGATTGCCAGATTCTTTACTAACAGCATTTTCTGTAGTAACACTACCCAACACTGTTGCCTCTTTTACAGACAATGGGCCTACTCCTCCAGATAACCGAGAACCTCAATGGCTGGCATCAACAGTAGCTGGAGTCTCTGCAGCTGTGTGCCTTTTCCTTGTTGCACTGGCACTGTTTAAATTATGCCATTTGAAATGGAGAATACTCGCAGGTAGGATAAATATACCGTATTGTTATCTTTGAAGATGGGGAGATCACAAGATTAATACAATTGTTTGGAGATGGTAATGCAGTTTGAGGCCCTATCTGTTTTAAATGGAAATGTTTGTCTGTTTGTTCAAATGTTTAAGCTTCTGCCAATCAACTTCTCTGTGGTGGCCAGGGGACCAGCTTTGTAAGTTATCTTATCTAGCCGACATTACTACTATTATTCTTGATAAAACGATATTGGTGATGTTTAGTTGCACATCAGTATAGTATTATGCACATACATCTATGCATCTCCTTTCAACAGGAGGAAGAAACTACACTTGTTTATTCATCCTTGTTTATCAGGAGAGTCCAACAGAGAGATGACATCAGAAATGACAATGAGTGTGTGTACAGTCATATCAGGGTCTAGGAACTAAGAATGACACTACTTTGATGAGAGGCGTAATAAATAGTTTAAATCAAGTGTTTCCATTGTGCTCAGGCACACAAAATGCCAAAAAGGCATACTGTTGTTGTTGGGAATGATTTTTATGCTTTGAATTGGTTTGTTTTATATTCTGTCAAAAAGTTATTTAATCACATTTTGGCATGACCTTTTGTTTGTATTAAATTGGTATTGCACTGTGTCACGCACTTCTGTACTTTTAACCTTTAAACCAATATTTAAAAAAATAAAAGGAAGAAAGCCTGCTTTATATATCAAAAAGCATAACGCCTGTGTATTCAGATGTCTATACATTTAATTTGTGACATACTTGTAAACAAGTTGCTGAAATGTAACATTTTGAACTCATCGATCCGCTGAGTTGCTTTCAGAACGTTTTCGGAACGTTTCCGTTCTTGAATGCCCCTTGCTGCATATCGTTGCACAATGCGCAAACGCGGATCTGGGTGAGAAGTATGATAGCGAGCTAGCTATTCCTCCCCCATCACACGGGCTCAACTCTAGCCAATCTGTTACTGTGAACGTTGAAAACGTTTATTTGTACCTGCCTAGCAACCTAGCTAGCTTGTTTCAATGTAACTATGAGCTAACGTTAGCTAGGTTGCAAGTTAGCGTGAATTGCTGCAGTGGCAGTTTGCGAAGGAAGGAGCAGGTACTCGGCAGTCCAAGCCGCCAAACATAAGGTGAGTTAAGTGCATTTTGCCTGATTTCTCAGTGACTTTTTCTTATCGGTGACTTGTTTAATTTTTTCTGTAGCTTATTTGGCTAGCTAGCTAACTGGCTAGCTAACTATTGGTTTGAATGAAATTAGATACTGTCTGTCTAAACTAGCTCTAACTAGCCTGATAGCTTAGCCAGTCGGGAAATATGACAAGGTTGGAGATGCAATCATTAAGAAATGATGTTTATAGTCATAACGTTAGTCTATGTAATACGAATTGATTGAGGTGTTTTCATTTTCCCCCTTGCTCTAGTTACCTGTCTGACACTGACGAGTGATGGAGGCCCCACCAGTCTCAGTGCTGCCCATCACGGGGGGCACAATTAACATGATGGAGTACCTGCTGCAAGGTGAGTTTACCTCGTTCGAGATTCTTGAGTCTCCAGTAGGGCAGGCGTACCTATTTGGTATTCTGTGGTTGGCCATCTTGTAGGGGTCTTGAAAAATATATCCAGATCATAATCAATGTCAATACAGTGCATTCGTAAAGTATTCAGACCCCTTCACTTTTTTTCCACATTTTGTTATGTTATAGCCTTATTATAAAATGTATTAAATCGTTTTTTCCCCTCATCAATCTACACACAATACCACATAATGACCAAAAAAATAGGTTTTGCGAATGTAAAAATAAATAAAATATTACATTTTCATAAGCATTCAGAACCTTTACTCAGTACTTTGTTGAAGCACCTTTGGCCGTGTGATTACAGCTCAAGCACCTTGTCTTCTTGGGTATGACTTTACAAGCTTGCCACACTCGTATTTGGGGAGTTTCTCCCATTCTTCTCTGCAAATCCTCTGTCAGGTTGGATGGGGGGCATCGCTGCACAGCTATTTTCAGGTCTCTCCAGAGATGTTCGATAGGGTTCAAGTCCGGGCTCTGGCTGGGGCACTCAAGAACATTCAGAGACTTGTCCCAATTCACTCCTGCGTTGTCCTGTTGAAAGGTGAACCTTTGCCCCAGTCTGAGGTTCTGAGTGCTCTGGAGCAGGTTTTCATCAAGGATCTCTCTGTACTTTGCTCCGTTCATCTTTCCCTCGACCCTGACAAGTCTCCCAGCCCCTGCTGCTGAAAAACATCCCCACAGCATGATGTTGCCACCTCCATGCTTTCCCGTAGGGATGGTGCCAGGTTTCTTCCAGACGTGACACTTTGGCATTCAGGCCAAATAGTTCAATCTTGGTTTCATCAGACCAGAGAATCTTATTTCTCATGGTCTGAGTCCTTTAGGTGCCTTTTGGCAAATGCCAAGCGGGTTCTCCCATCTCCACAGAGGAACTCTGGAGCTCTGTTAGAGTGACCATCTGGTTTTTGGTCACGTCTCTGACCAAGGCCCTTCTTCCTCGATTGCCCAGCTCTAGGAAGTCTTGTTGGTTCCAAACTTCTTCCAGTTTTAAGAATGATAGAAGCCACTGTGTTCTTGGGGACCTTCAATGGTGCAGATTTGTTTTTGTACCCTTCCCCAGATCTGTGCCTCAACACAAGTCTCGGAGAGGTTTTTGCTCTGCCATGCACTGTCAACTGTGGGTGTCTGCCTTTCCAAATCATGTCCAATCAATTTAATTTATCACAAGTGGACTCCAATCAAGTTGTAGAAACATCTCAAAGATGATCAATGGAAACAGGATGCACCAGAGCTCAATTTTGAGTCTCATAGCAAAGGCTCTGAAAACTTATGTAAATAAGGTATTTCTGGTTTTTTATTTGTATAAACCTGTTTTTGCTTTGTCATTATAGGGTATTGTGTGTAGATTGAGGAAATAAATGTATTGTATTAATTTTAGAATAAGGCTGTAACGTAACAAAGTCTGCATAAAGTCAAGGGGTCTGAATACTTTCCGAATGCACTGCATGTTCAGCTGAAGAACCCATACCAGCCCCTGTGCTGTGGCTTGGTCACCTCTGTATCAGTTAGTTGCGATTCAATAATTGAAAATTGCTGTATATTTCTATTGAGGCCTTTTACATTTTTTTATTTGCATTTCAATTCACTCTTAAAAAGTCCAAATGGCAAGTTGCACTGATTCAAGCTACACTTGATAATATAACATTGCTTACACCGTTCTGTCATGTCCCCACACTCAGGCAGCGTCTTGGACCAGGCCCTCGAAAGCCTATTGCACCGCCTCCGGGGCCTTTGTGACAACATGGAACCCGAGACATTTGCCGACCATGAGCTGGTCTACCTCCTGAAGGGCCAGCAGGGCAACCCGTTCCTGTTGCGAGCCCGCCGCTCCCTCTCCCACCCCACAGTGCCCTGGCACCTGCGCTACCTGGGTCAGCCGGAGGTGGGTGACAAGTCCCGCCACGCGCTGGTTCGCAACTGTGTGGATGTGGCCGCCTCGCACAGCTTGCCCGACTTCCTCAATGAAATGGGCTTCCGCATGGACCACGAGTTCATAGCCAAGGGCCACATTTTCCGCAAAGGTGTGCTCAAAGTGGTAGTTAGTAAACTGTCTCGCATCCTGGTCCCCGGGAATACAGAGAACACTGAGCCGCTGTCCCTCTCCTACCTGGTGGAGCTCAGTGTATTGGCCCCTGCGGGCCAGGATACCATGTCAGAGGACATGCGCAGCTTCGCTGAGCAGCTCAAGCCCCTGGTTCACCTGGAGAAGATTGACCCCAAGAGACACATGTAAGAAGGAGTGTTTTATGATGAGCCTCTGTTGGCTGTCATGGACAAAGTGTAGTTTTTATTAAAACATTTTTTTTTTTTTTACATGGGACTTATTTTTGTATGATTCCTATGAGAAAGCGCTTTCCCACAGTATTTTGTCTCTGTAAATGAACTCTAGATCTCACAATCTTGATGCGTGTCTCGTACATTTGGAGAAGGACCATCTGTCATTTGGATGTTAGTGGTGTTTGACAAGGACTTCACAGGAGGTTTATGACATAGCCAACATGGCTGATGTGACAAATGAGGCTTTGAATGAGTCAATAAATAACAATGTTTCTATTCACAGTGCCGAACTCTTAGAATATACGTTTTGTGTAGTGCTTTGTTCTGATTTTGAGATGTTTTAAGAAATGCACAGCGCTATAGTGTTTATAAAAAAATGTTTTTCTCAACTCAACAGTGTCCTCTTGGTTTGCAGCACTCAACAAGTGAGTGTGCAGCAGGACACAACATCGTGTAATGTTCAGACAGGCCAGTTTGTTCTAACCTACATATTCATAACATAATCTGACATGTAGAATAATGTATCATAACATTTAAGTCGTTTAGCAGATGCTCTTATGCAGAGCGACTTACAGGTGCAATTGGGCATGCCTAGCTTAAGGACACATCGACAGATTTTCCACTGGCTCGGGGAATCAAACCAGCGACCTTTAGGTTACTGGCCGAATGCCCATTCTGCCGCCCCATCATTCCAGCTCTATTAATAACATTTCTATCTGCCATATTCCCCAATGTTTGTATTCTAAATGTTGACAGGTGCCATTTCCATTGACTACCACTAGGGAGCTCTCCTACTCTATTTATAAAAACAGCCATTCTGGTTAGAGCAAGTTATATTTGCACCTCGGATCATCTACACATGAGCTGTGGTTGCCATGGTAATAGTTAGCCACGAGATCTGCACATCTCATCCCACAACTCTAATTAGCTTTTTCAATTGCTTAATGATATATATACCTGTGAAAGCTTTCCCTTTCTTCCTCTCACAAAAGCATTGATTTCCCTTCCCCTCTCATTTCTCTTAACCCATTACTACATCAATGGCAACCTGTGTGGAGGGAGGCTCTTTTGAGTACAAGACTTGAGACCTCAGGTTGTTTAATCTACAGTCATAATTTCAAAATGGTCTATTGTGTCATCATGTCCATTCTTGGCTAGAGATCAGTTTTCCTCTGATGCCCTCCCATATACAGTGCATTTGGAAAGTATTCAGACCCCTTCACTATTTCCACATTTTGTTTCTAGCCTTATTCTAAAATTGATTAAATACAGTTTTTCCTAAATCTACACACAATACCCCAGAATGACAAAGTGAAAAAAGGTTTTGAGAAGTGTTTTCACATTTATTAAAAAATAAAAATAATATTGTTTACATAAGTTTTTAGACCCTTTGCTATGAGACTCGAAATTGAGCTCATGTTTCCATTGATCATCCTTGAGACATTTCTACAACTTGATTAGAGCACCGGTGGTAAATTCAATTGATTGGACATGATTTGGAAAGGCACACACCTACCTGTACATAAGGTCCCACAGTTGACGGTGCATGTCAGAGCAAAAATCAGAGATTCTCTGTGGAGATGGTTGTCCTTCTGGAAGGTACTCCCATCTCTGCAGCACTCCACCAATCAAGCCTTTATGGTAGAGTGGTCGGACAGAAGCCACTCCTCAGTAAAAGGCACATGACTGACCGCTTGGAGTTTTCCAAAAGGCACCTAAAGGACTCTCAGACCATGAAAAAACAGATTCTCTTGTCTGATGAAGCCAAGATTGAACTCTTTGGCCTGAATGCCAAGCGTCACGTCTGGAGGAAACCTGGCTCCATCACTTCAGTGAAGCATGGTGGTGGCAGCATCTTGCTGTGGGGATGTTTTTCAGCGGCAGGTACTGGGAGACTTGTCAGAATCGAGGGAAAGATGAACGGAGCAAAGTGCGATCCTTGATGAAAACCTGCTACAGAGCACTCAGGACCTAAGACTGGGGCAAAAGTTCACCTTCCAACAGGACAACGACCCTAAGCATACAGCCAAGACAATGCAGGAGTGGCTTCGGGACAAGTCTCCCTAATGTCCTTGAGTGGCCCAGCCAGAGCCCAGACTTGAAACCGATCGAACATCTCTGGAGAGACCTGAAAAAAGCTGTGCAGCGACACTCCCTATCCAACCTGACAGAGCTTGAGAGTATCTACAGAGAAGAATGGGAGAAACTCCCCGGTGTGCCAAGCTTGTAGCGTCATACCCAAGAAGGCTCGAGGCTGTAATCGCTGCCAAAGGTGCTTAAACAAAGTACAGAGTAAAGGGTCTGAATGCTTACAGTACCAGTCAAAAGTTTGTACACACAGTGTCACCAGCAAAGGATCATTAAACCACAACCTCCATGCTTCACGGTGGGAACTACACACGCAAAGATCATCCGTTCACATACTCTGCGTCTCACAAAGACATGGTAGTTGGAACCAAAAATATCACATTTGGACTCATCAGACCAAAGGAAAGATTTCCACCGGTCCAATGTCCATTGCTCATGTTTCTTGGCCCAAGCAAGTGTCTTCTTCTTGTTGGTGTCCTTTAGTAATGGTTTCTTTGCATAAATTCAACCATGAAGGCCTGATTCATGCAGTCTCCTCTGAACAGTTGATGTTGAGATGTGTTTGTTACTTGAACTCTGTGAAGCATTTATTTGGGCTGCAATTTCTGAAGCTGGTAACTCTAATAAACTTATCCTCTGCAGCAGAGGTAACTCTGGGTCTTCCTTTCCTGTGGCGGTCCTCATGAAAGCCAGTTTCTTCATAGCGCTTGATGTTTTTTGTGACTGCACTTGAAGAAACTATCAAAGTTTTTGAAATGTTTCGCATTGACTGACCTTCATGTCTTAAAGTAAAGATGGACTGTCGTTTCTCTTTGCTTGTTTGAACTGTTCTTGCAATAATATGGACTTGGTATTTTTCCAAATAAGACTTTTTTATGTATATCACCCACAACACAACTGATTGGCTCAAATGCATTAAGAAGGAAAGAAATTCCACAAATTAACCTTTAAACAAGGCACACCTGTTAATTGAAATGCATTCCAGGTGACTACCTAATGAAGCTGGTTGAGAGAATGCCAAGGATGTGGAAAGCTGTCATCAAGGCAAAGTGTGGCTACTTTGAGGAATATCAAATATAAAATACACTGCTCCAAAAAATAAAGGGAACACTAAAATAACACATCCTAGATCTGAATGAATGAAATATTCTTATTAAATACTTTTTTCTTTACATAGTTAAATGTGCTGACAACAAAATCACACAAAAATTATCAATGGAAATCAAATGTATCAACCCATGGAGGTCTGGATTTGGAGTCACACTCAAAATTAAAGTGGAAGACCACACTACAGGCTGATCCAACTTTGATGTAATGTCCTTAAAACAAGTCAAAATGAGGCTCCGTAGTGTGTGTGGCCTCCACGTGCCTGTATGACCTCCCTACAACGCCTGGGCATGCTCCTGATGAGGTGGCGGATGGTCTCCTGAGGGATCTCCTCCCAGACCTGAACTAAAGCATCCGCCAACTCCTGGACAGTCTGTGGTGCAACGTGGCGTTGGTGGATGGAGCGAGACATGATGTCCCAGATGTGCTCAATTGGATTCAGGTCTGGGGAACAGGCGGGCCAGTCCATAGCATCAATGCCGTCCTCTTGCAGGATCTGCTGACACACTCCAGCTACATGAGGTCTAGCATTGTCTTGCATTAGGAGGAACCCAGGGCCAACCGCACCAGCATATGGTCTCACAAGGGGTCTGAGGATCTCATCTCGGTACCTAATGGCAGTCAGGCTACCTCTGGCGAGCACATGGAGGGCTGTGCGGCCCCCCAAAGAAATGCCACCCCACACTAAGACTGACCCACCGCCAAACCGGTCATGCTGGAGGATATTTCAGGCAGCAGAACGTTCTCCACGGCGTCTCCAGACTGTCGCGTCTGTCACGTGCTCAGTGTGAACCTGCTTTCATCTGTGAAGAGCACAGGATGCCAGTATCGAATTTGCCAATCTTGGTGTTCTCTGGCAAATGCCAAACGTCCTGCACGGTGTTGGGCTGTAAGCACAACCCCCACCTGTGGATGTCGTGCCCTCATACCACCCTCATGGAGTCTGATTCTGACCGTTTGAGCAGACACATGCACATTTGTGGCCTGCTGGAGGTCATTTTGCAGGGCTCTGGCAGTGCTCCTCCTGCTCCTCCTTGCACAAAGGCGGAGGTAGCGGTCCTGCTGTTGGGTTGTTGCCCTCCTACGGCCTCCTCCACATCTCCTGATGTACTGGCCTGTCTCCTGGTAGCGCCTCCATGCTCTGGACACTACGCTGACAGACACAGCAAACCTTCTTGCCACAGCTCGCATTGATGTGCCATCCTGGAGGAGCTGCACTACCTGACCCACTTGTGTGGGTTTTAGACTCCGTCTCATGCTACCACTAGAGTGAAAGCACCGCCAGCATTCAAAAGTGACCAAAACATCAGCCAGGAAGCATAGGAACTGAGAAGTGGTCTGTGGTCCCCACCTGCAGAACCACTCCTTTATTGGGGGTGTCTTGCTAATTGCCTATAATTTCCACCTGTTGTCTATTCCATTTGCACAACAGCATGTGAAATGTATTGGCAATCAGTGTTGCTTCCTAAGTGGACAGTTTGATTTCACAGAAGTGTGATTGACTTGGAGTTACATTGTGTTGTTTAAGTGTTCCCTTTATTTTTTTGAGCAGTGTATATTTTCATTTGTTTAACACTTTTTTGGTTACTACATGATTCCATAAGTGTTATTTCATAGTGTTGATGTCTTCACTATTATTCTCTAATGTAGAAAAAAGTAAAAATAGAGAAAAACTCTTGAATGAGTAGGTGTGTCCAAGCTTTTGACTGGTACTGTATGTAAATGTGATATTTCATTCTGATTTTTTTTTGCTTTGTCATTATGGGGTATTGTGTGTGTACATTGATGTGTGTGTGTGTGTACGTTGATGGGGGTGGGGGTGGGGGGTGGGGGGGGGGCAATTTAATCCATTTTAAAATGAGGCTATAACATAACAAATTGTAGAAAACGTCAATGGGGTCGAAATACTTCCCGAATGCACTGTAGCTGCAAGTGCACATCATGCCCAATGCTCAAAGGGATACTGCGAGATTTTGTTTTCATACTTACCCATAGTCAGACGAACGAGTCAGGCGAACGAATGGATACCATTTTTAGTCTCTGCATGCAGTTTGCATATCATTAGCTTAGGACAATTGCTGTAAGTCTCCCGGTACAGTAGCAAGCTTTAGGGAACTACTCCAAAGCTGGGTGGTTGGTCATGTATAATCTTACAAAGCTAAACATACTGTCGTCATAGATATTTTATAAATGTGTTACTTTTACTGAACATAAGAAATACGATTCTATCCACTTCCTTATTCATTCACTGACGTCGTATAGAGATTGCAAAGTTGTATTTGTCCCACCAGGGTGTCTGTGAGCGCACGGCCAGTGCCATTGAGACAGGTAATGGAAAAGTAGGTAAGTAGAATAATGACCTAAAGGCGAGGTCTTGCTCATTGGTAGAGAGGACTAGGAAGCATTTCAACATGGGCTCACCTGCCCTCACTTCCGGCCTGCCTTACAACATGTCTGTCCCATTGCCATTAAGTCTGCTTGTAATTATTCAAATACAGCCCTTTTCTGTGCACAGAATTCCATAGTGGCTGATTTATCAATGAAAGTACAAGATAGAGACACAGCCCTTCTTACCACTTTGACCAACAACCAAAACCAGACTCATGGCCCAAAGGACAAGGACTGAGTCTGATGTTTCTTGCTGCCTGTAAAGTGAATTATATATTAAAGAAGCAGATGCCTCTTGCCCAGGGCTGTTTATGTCCAGCCCATCATACACAACATTCTGCTGGCTTTATTCCACTTAAACTTGTGTTTAGTAGCCTGATCTCTGGTCATGAGCACCCCCCCCCCCCCCCCCCCCCCCCCCGCCCTGTGTACCTCTCCTCCGTGGTGCCTGAGGAACCCAGCCAGGCTAATCAGCTGCTTGGCATCGGGCCCTCTCAGCCATTGTGGATCCAGCCAACCAATGGTTTCTTCTTGTGCGAGTGAGTGATTTAACTCACTGCCGGAGGCAGAGGCCAAGCGATGGTGCCTCAGTTTCTTAGAAAATAGAGCTCAGAGTTTCTCCTAAAAACCAGATTAAACAATGAGGTAAATGCAGTAACATGACCTCTTGGGTTGCACACAGTCAATAGTAATGTTCATCATGTGCAGTCAGTAGTAAAGCATATAGCGATCTTTGGCTCAGCAGAAGGTTATGGACATCTCATAGACTATCCCTATTAAGAAATATGAATCGTATTCATCGAGGATTGTCAGGATAATGTACTTGCAGATGATGTACTTATATGCCCATTGTAGAGGGGCATGGACATAACCCTGACCTTCCCACTCCTCATCTCACCCGCCATGGCTCTAATAAGTGGGAAATCAATGTGTATTCCCCAATGTCATGTTCATGTATTTGACAACCAGAACACACATCTATGCCACCTTACCATCTTCTGCCACCCAAAGAAACAGCCTAGTACAGGAGAATTGTCAAGGAGATTTTTATCATCCAGACATTGTTTAACTTGTAAATAGGATTAAGCGGGCCACTATCGTATTAGTTAAACCTCTCACTGTCAGAGCCCTCGAAACAACAGAGGAAAGAAACTGTTACCTGCGCACCACTTTTATCCCACTCCGCTGCATTCCGTCGTAATTATAGCCTCTTGGATCCACTCATCTTTGTGCCTCTGAACATTGTGTTCACACCAGGTAGGGCCCGTGCGAAGATCTGTGCCACGATAAGCCTGACTCTTTGCCCAGGGCAGGAAGTATTTAAGTCAGCCCAAGTTGGGCTGGTGCCACGGAGGGGGTGAAATCCAGACTTGCCTACTCAGGAACATTCTTGATAATTGGAAAGGAGCCTCTCCTTCCTGTGTCATTGGGAGCCCATATGCTTGGTGAGGGAGGCGAACTGTGACTGAAGAGGAGGGAGGCGTTTTCCCAGGACGGACATCGGTCTCCCCAGGGCCTCCTTGTGGCTCCTCCAACTTCCAGTCTTCCACTCATCCCAGTACCACCAGAGCGACACGGGTACATGGCCTACTTAAGTAAAGATGTGAGGTTACTGGAGGTGGGAGGGGAATGATGGGTGGGTCTTGGCTGTGGGGAAGTGGGAGGGAACCCTTTATTTTTTGTAGGTGAATGAAATTCCACTGAGTGCTTTTTCGGTGTGCCAATTTACAGGCGCAACGCTTGCCTTGTGCTGTTGTGGAGCAGCTCTTAGCCCAGCCTGCGGCTGCCCCGCTTGTGGCTGAAGTGGTTCGCTGTGGTGAAGGGCTTTTCGAAGATCAGCCACAGAGAGTGCCTTAAGCCAGCCCTCCTGCCTCGGAATGTCTGGTATGGGGACCAGTGTAAAGCAGCCTGCCTGCCTGGACGGGCCGCACACACACTCTCGGCGCTAGGCTACGTCTCCTGACAGTGACAGGGCCTCCCTCTGTCTCTCCACCTATTCCTCGCCTCCCCTCTTCTCCCTCCTGAGGTGTGGTCCTCTTCCAAGCCTCTGGATTGGGTCCACTGTCTCTCATCACCTCTGATTAGTTATTTTTTTATATGTTCTCTGTCTCAGTAGGAGTTCTTGTTCCGAGACATGTTATGCAATGCTGGCCGAAACTCCATAGCTTGGAAATTGTAACTTTTCAGTGTCTGTGAAGAGTGTGAAGAGCGCCCTGCAAAAATCTAACTAGCATAGTAATAAAAAACAGTCTGTTAAGCTAGAGATACAGTATCTTTTTTTTTGTTGCATGGGCTGCATCTCAATCAACCACATCCGTTGATGTCGGCCTTCATCATCTGCTGTGAAAGGCGGCAGAGCTAGTGTGGTATTTGTCAGACCAGGAGACATCCTGAAGATCGGTCTTCTCACAAAAACATCTGTTGTGTCTGAACGGTTTGGCCTAAACACTAATATGACCCCTCTATTGAAAGGTGAGACTCTCACGAACGGGTTGGTTGATTTCCTCTAGGATGCCCACAAGACTCATCTGAAGGTAGACCAGTACCATCTCAAAATATTTATGGAAGTATACAACCGTTCAAAAGTTTGGGGTTGCTTAGAAATGTCCTTGTTTTTTAAAGAAAGCACATTTTTTGTCCATGAAAATAACATAAAATTTATCAGAATTACAGTGTAGACATGGTTAATGTAGTAAATGACTATTGTAGCTGGAAACGGCTGATTGTTTTTGGAATAATTAGGAGTACAGAGGTCCATTATCAGCAACCATCACTCCTGTGTTCCAATGGCACCTTGTTTTAGCTAATCCAAGTTTCTCATTTTAAAAGGCTATTTGATTATTAGAAAACCATTTTGCAATTATGTTAGCACAGCTGAAAACTGTTGTTCTGATTAAAGAAGCAATACAACTGTCCTTCTTTAGACTAGATGAGTATCTGGCTCAAAATAGCCAGAAACAAAGGACTTTCTTCTGAAACTCGTCAGTCTATTCTTGTTCTGAGAAATGAAGGCTATTCCATGCGAGAAATTGCCAAGAAACTGAAGATCTCATACAACGCTGTGTACTACTCCCTTCACAGAACAGCGCAAACTGGCTCTAACCAGAATAGAAAGAGGAGTGGGAGGCCCCAGTGCACACTTGAGCAAGAGGACAAGTACATTAGAGTGTCTAGTTTGAGAAACAGATGCCTCACAAGTCCTCAACAGGCAGCTTCACTAAATAGTACCCTCAAAACACCAGTCTCAACTTCAACATTGGGATGCTGGCCTTCTATGTAGAGTTTCTCTGTCCAGTGTCTGTGTTCTTTAGCCCATCTTAATCTTTTCTTTTTATTGGCCAGTCTGAGATATGGCTTTTTCTTTGCAACTCTGTCTAGAAGGCCAGCATCCCGGAGTCGCCTCTTCACTGTTGACGTTGAGACAGGTGTTTTGCGGGTACTATTTAATGAAGCAGACAGTTAAGGACTTGTGAGGTGTCTGTTTCTCAAACTAGACCCTCTAATGTACTTGTCCTCTTGCTCAGTTGTGCACCGGGGCCTCCCACTCATCTTTCTATTCTGGTTAGAGCCAGTTTGCGTTGTTCTGTGAAGGGTTTCTCAAGCGATATATTTATTGGTCATACCATGACACACTATGACACATTCTTCCACCTCACGCATGTGCTATATTTGACATGTACAATTTCACAACTGAGACTTTACTGCATTTTGTAGTCATATTGTGCAACTTTAACTGTACTTACTGTAGTAGGTGTAATGGGTGGGGACTTGGTAGACAATCTCAGCTTGTTCTTTAAATAGATGTTTTTGTGGTTTGGGATCTTTGTGGCCACTTATATCACTCAAGGAATATGTGAGCGCCCATTGTTGTTTGTGTGTGCTGTCAGTCCCTCAACTAAACAATGCTATTCGATCCACCATCTAGTATTGTCCTCAGAACAAAAGCTTCAGCCAAAAACTTAAATCATGGGTAAAATAATGTAGAACATTGACAACCCCTTTCGCAGAACAAATAATGCAATGTGAAGTAAGGTCTGTGTGTGTGTGTGTGTGTGTGTGTGGCAATGACTGTGGGTTAGTAGTGTAGGCCTACCTATCTCATAACTGGTGCGTGCAGACATTCCGTAATGGCCACGACATTGCCCAACCGCTCACCTGATCCTGGCTTGGTTTCTTCACTAGACAATGGGCAGCAAGCCAACATGCAGTCTAAGGGTCCACCCCAAACACTTTAAGATGACATTTTATTCCTCACCAATGAAAAACATAAAAACAAGTCTTTAAAAGTCACTTCCATGATCCTGAATCTATCCTGTATTATTTTGAACACTGTATTAGTGAGCAACCCATGTACAGTAAATTAGATGTCTCCATGTGTGTAATAACTGTGTAATAGGATTGTAAAGCAAGTTTTATTTATTTTGGTGGAAAGTACAGTATAGGTCAGCGTTTGGGTATATGTTTTCCATTCCTGTGTGGTTCAAAAAATGCATTATGGGTTAGGCAGCCCCCTATGTCTATTTTTACTTTTCTAGTTTTATGTAGTTTATAGGGCTCCTGTCTGTTTTTCGAAAACCACTGACCCATATGTTTTGAGTTAGACTAACATGGTGTCTAAATACCCCGTCTGTGACTACTCTTTGCTTTTGTTCACCTTTGACTATTACTGTCAATGACAAATATGTGATGCAGACTTACCACCAATGAAATTATAAATTCTCAGTCAAAGTAAAGGATTCTACATTGATTACATGATTCATCTGAATTAACCCCTTCGGCCATATAATCAGCCAATGGACAACGTGGTCTGAACTGTGGTAGCCAATCGCGTCTAAGCACCTGAGCAATGCGCCCGCCCAGCTGTCAATTTTGACACATGAGGAGGCGGCACCATACAGTGGGCGGAATCCCCTCGGTCAATGTAGCAATCTGGTTGTTACACACACGGGTCAAACAGGGGCTGCCACTGGGAGTCTGACATCCTCAACGGTCATTTCTGCAAGTGTAGAAAGAAACAGGCTGCTGTAACGCATCGAAACTTGGCAAAAGCGATTTTAGAAAATTATGTGCTACGCCTACATTTTCTTCCGGTGATGTAGGGAAAAGAGCAGAGATAATTGAACAGCATGTAGCTATTTTATTTTTTATTCACTCATATCGGATTAGAATCTGGGGTTACCTAATCTCTGTTAATCTGAACTAAATCTATCTAATTGTGGTAGAAAACTACACTCCCGCTGTTCTGGTGCACCACCAGAGACGCTTTGCGCATCAGTGGGTATTTTGTGACACCGTGCCGCCAAAAGGAGATTATCAACTGATTCTCCAAGACTGATCATAAGGACATTAAGAGAGTATATCTGCACCAAATTCTCTTAAGAGTGACAAGTTAGGCTAATTGGAATCTGGAGACCAAATATCGCATTAAAACGCGCAGCAGCCACTTTTCCAGAGATTAAGAACATTATGCATATTTTTCATGTTGCAACAACATACCGCTTTATGATGGGGTTGATATGATATGTGAGAGAGTTCTGGCCGGGGTGTTCTAAACATGTTCTGGGAGTAATGTGCGCGCCATCCAATGGCAGCATCTATTCCACACCACAGCGTCAGCGCGTCATCAGTTCACATTTACGAAACGAGTTTTATTAAATGAGGACATGTGAGGGGATCTGAGAGTAAGAAAAGGAGATTGGAGATAGACTGACTACATGTTAGAAATACTAGAGGCGAGCAATACGTGTGTTACAATTATTTATCAAATGGACAACAACAGACTGATGCTGGACTGTGCAATGTCTGGAAGTGTGTCGCTTTTTTAAAAGACACATGCGACCCGATTTTTTAAAAAAAAAGTATCATTGCAGTTGAATTCGGAATCGTTTGTGTGTGACTGTGAATGGATTTGCATTTGCCAGCCTATTCCGTGAAGACTGGAATATTTAATAATTTGCGATAATCACACATCATCGCTTGTCTGTGCTGTCTGCACAATCCTGTTGATTTAAAATTATCATTGTCTAATGTTTTTTCGGATCCTTTCGACGCCTCCTGCATCTCTATTCTCGTTATATGAGGTATCATCTGTTGCTGCAGCCGGATGAACTGACACTGTCATGCATTTGGATTGACTCTAGCTGCTGGAGATGTAGGCAATTCACAATTCCCCAAATTGAACATGTTTTATTTCAGGTAAAATGGGAGAACGATTATTGTTACTATTATTGCTACTCTTATCGTTACATTCGGGTCGGTGATAGCCCACTGCAGACGAGCTATTCAACATTATCAATCTCCACAGCAGCCGGCTTCTCTTGAGATTTGATCGTTACTTTATTGAATCAGACTGTAATATCCTCGTCACGAGACGGATTTCGGTTTGAAGTAGGCCTAGTATTGGAGACAATACGGGAATAGTGGAGGTATTGTATTTCTTTCTAACCCGGTTATTCCTTCACAACTGAGGATAAATGTTGATGATGGAGGACGACGAATTGGCTCATCAGGTTGATATCGATTCGGATTTCGAGCCGCAAAGCCGGCCTCGCTCGTGCACTTGGCCACTGCCTTGTCCGGAGGATTTCCCCGAAGTGCAGGAGGTCAATGGGGGTCTTCAACTGACGACCATCAAGGTGGAACCAGATGACAATCTAGCCGTTTCAGCGTGCAGAGCGGGGAGAATGGGTGGCACGCCGACCGAGCTGAAGCATCCAGCAGTCGCCCCGGCTCCCATCCGGGCGACGCACCCATGCTTGGCCAGCGCGGCACTTGATGTGACTGGACAATTGCGCAAAGCCAAATCCTCGCGGCGGAACGCATGGGGTAACCAGTCGTACGCGGACCTTATCACACGAGCCATTGAAAGCACCCCTGAAAAAAGACTCACGCTTTCACAGGTCTATGATTGGATGGTCCGCTATGTTCCCTATTTCAAGGATAAGGGCGACAGTAATAGTTCAGCTGGATGGAAGGTAAGCGCATGTCTAACAATTGTTATAATATAAAATACTTTATGTCGATATTAAACACACCAGAAGTCTCAGCCAAGACAACATTGGGTATGCTATTCCTGGGCTATAGGCTACATTATTGCACATGTAGTGTATATTACATTGCCACATGTCACACTTTAGGGTCGTTACGCATGAATGGTGCCATGTAATTATCTCTCGCGTCAATGGCACTGATCAATAAATGACTGTAGCCTACCATTGACAGCAACATGGAATGGAGCTGGGTAGAGGTTGGAAAGGCACGGTGCATACCTTCATAATTCCATCTTCGGTTTGGCTACGTGTATACAGTAAATGAGTAACCGCCCCCATTTCACAGCCTATGAGCATGAAAATGCACACATGGCAAGCATTTTTATATTGGTTCCTTTGGTTTCTCTCCTCTCTCTCCTTTTTTCTCTCTCTCTCACACTATCTCCATGTGTGTGAGACAGAGAAATAGGCCCTAGACAGAGGCATATAGCCAATTAAAAATCTATTTTCACTTCAAATATTTGTTGTACACCTACTTTATACTCTCTTTTTAAGGTGTCACTTGAGAGACACTTGTAGTTGTAGCTGGTCAGCTGTCAATGGTGTAAATACCCACTGGGCACTTGGTTGAATCAATGTTGTTTCCACGTCATTTCAATTAAATTACATAGAACCAACATGGAATAGATGTTGAATTGACGTCTGTGCCCAGGGGTTAGGCTATTCAAAAGGGGCTTTTCTCCAGACACGCACACGCACACACACACACATACACACACACAGACTACCACCTGTCTCGCCAGCAGCCTAGAGCAGCCTCTCCGGGATGTCTGCCCATTTTACTGTATCAGCCTCATTATTATACCATCTCACTCCTATCGCTGTTCTTCATTAACACAAGCTAATGTTAAGA